>NC_060138.1:538777913-539104881 GCF_021461385.2 Schistocerca piceifrons
ACGGTCCAAACCCGCGTCCGGCCATCCTGATTTAAGATTTTCGTGATTTCCCTCAATCGCTTCAGACAAATCCCGGGATGGTTTCTTTGAAAGGGCACGGCCGACTTCCTTCCCCATCCCTCCCTCATCCAATGAAACCGATGACCTCGCTGTCTGGTCCCTTCCCCCGAACCAACCAACCCCCACAGCGATTGTTGCGTAACAGTAAGAGACATGTGTACCAAGTCTTGAAGTCGGTTAGGAGGAGATATGAAACTGCTCACACACACACACACACACACACACACACACACACACACACACACACATCCATCATTATCACATGTGCGGATCTCAAAACATGAGACGATTTCAATTTTGATCATGACACCATTTAAGCGTTTCTTACCACCTTGCGTGGCTTCTGCTTTTGAGAACGCATGAAGCATAGGGTTAAGGTGCCAGTACTGCAGGCGACAAGAAGGCAAGTGTGTCTTGTCCCCCCTTCCTCCCCACCCCCTCACCGCACAGATTCTTACGGTGTAGCAGTCTGTGTGGGGCAGGCTTTCTTCCACCGCTTCCTGCAATCCTCTGAGGCATTAGCCAACTTATAGTTAACACACAGAGTTCACATTGCTTCAGTGACCGCTATTTTACACAAACGCTTTATGCACCACACACAGTACACATACCCTAAATTACACACACACATTTTCATGCAACATTAGGACCATGACGATTGTATTGTATTGTATGTTAACCGGGGGGCTAGAAACGACGGAGAGGCTGCGTCCCCGCCGCAGCCGCAGCAGTCCACAACCCCACGACGAGTACCGCAGTCTACTTGACCCCTTCGCCGCCCCACACCGAACCACTCTTTCAGGGTTGTTGTGCGGTTCTGCCCCCGGTGGACCCCCCCCGAGGGTACGCCTCACACCAGACGAGTGTAACCCCTATGTTTGCGTGGTAGAGTAATGGTGGTGAACGCGTAAGTGGAGAACTTGAATGCGCAGCAATCACCGACATAATGTAGCTGAGGCGGAATAAGGGAAACAAGCCGCCATTCGCCGAGGCAGATGGAAAACCGCTTAAAAACCAATATCAGAATGGCCAGCTCACCGGACCTCGACACAAGTCCGCGGGGCGGATTCTTGCTGGGGCCCAGGCGCTCCTTCCCACTACTGAAAGCCGTACCATGACGATAGTCTTGCCTTTTTGTTGTGCACTTTCTATCTTCCCATCTGTCTGGAAAGATAAGTTCCTTTTCAGTTACCTGTCTTCTGACTGGTTTGCTGCACCTCACCACAATGTCCTTTCCTGTTGCAGTCTTTTCATTTCAGAGTAGCACTTACGATGCTCAACTATTTGTTGTGTATAAGGTGTTCGGAAATTCCCGGTACAAACTTCTAGGGCTTGTAGAGGTGTATGAGTACACAATGCTTTGAATGGGACTCCATGTCCGCATACTTACCGTTTCCATTATACGAAGGTTTCAATTCAGGTGTGTAACACGCCCACTCCTGCTGGAGG
This sequence comes from Schistocerca piceifrons, assembly GCF_021461385.2. Lineage (NCBI taxonomy): Eukaryota > Metazoa > Arthropoda > Insecta > Orthoptera > Acrididae > Schistocerca > Schistocerca piceifrons. Next base: position 538,779,423 of record NC_060138.1, read on the forward strand.
GAAAGAGAAAAGTCTCATAATTGGGCTCGTATGCAAAGTGTAATTTGCGAGACTCCCGCAGCGTCATAGGAAGATCTGCTGGCACGAATTATGGTTGCTGTACAAGAAATGGAAGAGACATCGGCTATGACGGAGAATGCGTACAGAACATGCTTCGTAGGTACAATGTCTGTAACAATGTTGATGGTCGCCATATGTAGCCGCTGTTGTAATGTATCAGTGCTGTTTGTACGTACAATGTACTGGGTTCTTTTTTGATTTGGAATAATGTGAATACGTAATGTTTAAGTGTTAATACAAACTGATGTGCTTAGGTGGAAAACGGATGATTCGTTATGTGTCCTTCCTAACTGTTATCTAATACTTGTAGTTCGTCACACCCGATTCAGTTCCTCGGGGGTACTGGATGAGCAGGTCAGTGTGTCCTCAGCGTGGTGTTATCTTCAATCAGTTTACCTGACGTAAGCCTGTAATGAATACTTGCAGACACGCCTGAACTATACTTCATTGTGCGAAAGTGTTTATGGCTCGAAACCGTGATATTGGCACCCCATTCTGTACCGTCTCGTTCCTATCACCTGCCCTTAACAGCTTATGTGAATGCCACAATTCTAAATGCATTGTTAAGTGTTTTGATGGCTGCGTACAGTGTGAACCGACCTTAAGATATCCCAGATCCTTTGAGAGACAGTGAATATATGAATAGTGCAATGTAAGATGTAAGAGCGTGTTACACTTTTTTGCGTGGTTTTCCACAGTCGGCGCGGCGGCTGTCGCAGCTGTACGACAGCCCTCAGGACGTGGATGTGTTCGTGGGCGGCCTGCTGGAGCCTCCAGTGACCGGCAGCCTGCTGGGGCCCACGTTCCGCTGCCTGGTGGCCGAGCAGTTCCACCGCTGGAAGCGCGGAGACCGCTTCTACTACGAGATGGGACAGCTGCCGCACTCCTTCAGCCCAGGTAACGCCAAACCACGAGCTGCTTTACTCACACCTGACCAGCTGCCTGACCTCAGGCTGAACAGCAGCTGGCTGAGCAGGCACTGATGGACGTTTCGTTCCAGAAAAGGAGGGTCACACGTTGTCACTGTCTACTCCCTCTCCCCTCTCGTCCCTCCAAATATTCTCGCCGCTACCCTTACATTTAACACGCCACAGATGCTTATGGTTTAATAAATATAAACAGTAAAATACTAAAAAGTTCTTATTTATTAATAATAAGCAATCCAAAACATAGCGGCTGGTAGATGCCCAAAGTGATATCACAGAAATCAGTATTGACCCACTGGTAACTACATAGTCTACATGCAGAAAATGAATAACATAACTTTATACCCAACAAGAATGAATTTGAGACTCAAGAAAGAAGACAGGCCCGAAGTGAAAAGTTGTGGAATTTTTCTGAAGATAAGAAGAACAAGATGGCCAGTGCTAAGTAATCGTTGCACACGCTCCACAGAGGGCGAAAAGAAATATGTAATAATAACTTGTTTAAATATAGTAGAATATATACAGTATTTTAATACAATATTATTAATAATAATAATAATTTCTTGTTGTAAATGTATATTTATAAAAACAAAACTAAAACACTACACCACAGTGGTAAGACCAGAATGTTTATATGGATCTGAATGCCTAACGATGAACTATAAGATGGATAAACTAAAGGTACTGGAAAGAAGGATTATTAAAAAAATAACGGGTGCAATGAAAACTGCAGATGGTTGGAAAATAAGAAGTAATGAGGAGATCTACAAAAATATAGAGAAAATATCTGAACTAATGGCGAAACGAAATTGACCTTTTTTGGACATCTCTACCGAATGGATGGAAATAGATCCTATATTTCTGGAAGAAGAAATCGACAATAGCGTGGATTACAGAAGTAAGAAAAGGTCTTGAAAGAAACAACACCAAAGAATCAGAAATAGCAGAAAGAAACCGTTTTAAAAACAAAATACTAAATTTGGAAGGCTTTCAAAGCAGAAGAAATAAAAAATCGGGAACAACATGGACAGAAGAAAGGAAAAGACTTCATGGGGAGCAAATGATGGAATACTGGAAAAATAGGAAACAACAACAAAAGAAGAAGAGGAACTGAAGTTGTTAACGTGATCCTAGTTGGTCAATTCGATTGTAAAATAATAATAATAGTTTCACTTTAGCGATTAATTTACAAATGGCTCTGATCGACTTAACTTCTGAGGTCATCAGTCGCCACGAACTTAGAACTAATTAAACCTAACTAACCTGAGGACATCACAAACATCAATGCCCGAGGCAGGATTCGAACCTGCGACCGTAGCGGTCGCTCGGTTCCAGACTGTAGCGCCTAGAACCGCACGGCCACACCGGCCGGCTATAATTTACACTTCAGAGATACAGCATTTGAGAAGCATCACCACTATATTTGACAAGTACATGTCCCATGACAGCAACAAACTCTCACAATTTTGACAACACCATAACTGACAATATATAAAATTGAAGTTTCACCTGTGTTCAGGATATCAGTCTGTGTTTCGTTTTTCTTAGTATATGATGCTTCCCCTCCTGTCTTCCTTTACTCATCTTCCTGTGATTTGCCAGTTCTTGCTAGTAGACTCAAGAAAACGGATATGTTGCTAAGAGGAGGTACAGTAAGATTGTAAATGGGCGCTTTTAGCTGGCTGGAATGTTAACTGGCAGGCCACAAGCCCACCCATAAGTACAGTCCCTCCCGCAGCAAACGGAGAAGTATCCTGTGTTAAGCATAGTTTCTAATTCCTAGAATTCCTGACGTTTTAGAGACTCTTAGTTTTCATACTCCTTTACGAAATTTAGGTTAGTTCGAAATTTGTAAACTGACATATTTAAAATACAAATACTTCTACCATTAATATTTTCTGCATAGTCACACACTTAAATATTCTCATACGTAATGGCTTTCATAGTTAGTTTAAAAGTGAAGTATCTCTAGAAGAAAAAGAACTTTTCTGCTGTCTCCACGACCATGAATGGATAAAAGTTACCTAGTGCCCCCCCACCCCCACCCTTCTATTTTTTGTTGTCTCTGTAGGTCGTATGTATACAGGGTGTTACAAAAAGGTATGGCCAAACTTTCAGAAAACATTCCTCACACACAAATAAAAAAAGATGTTATGTGGAAATGTGTCCGGAAACGCTTAATTTCCATGTTAGAGCTCATTTTAGTTTCGTCAGTATGTACTGTACTTCCTCGATTCACCGCCAGTTGGCCCAATTGAAGGAAGGTAATGTTGACTTCGGTGCTGCAATGGACGAGGCAATTTTTCGTGCAGTTGACGATAACCCTAATGTCAGCGTCAGAGAAGTTGCTGCTGTACAAGGTAACGTTGACCACGTCACTGCATGGAGAGTGCTACGTGAGAACCAGTTGTTTCCGTACCATGTACAGCGTGTGCAGGCACTATCAGCAGCTGATTGGCCTCCAAGGGTAGACTTCTGCGAATGGTTCATCCAACAATGTGTCAATCCTCATTTCAGTGCAAATGTTCTCTTTACGGATGAGGCTTCATTCCAGCGTGATCAAATGGTAAATTTTCACAATCAACATGTGTGGGCTGACGAGAATCCTCACGCAATTGTGCGATCACGTCATCAACACAGATTTTCTGTGAACGTTTCGGCAGGCATTGTTGGTGATGTCTTGATTGGGCCCCATGTTCTTCCACCTACGCTCAATGGAGCACGTTATCATGATTTCATACGGGATACTCCACCTGTGCTGCTAGAACATGTGCCTTTACAAGTACGACACAACATGTGGTTCATGCACGATGGAGCTCCTGCACATTTCAGTCGAAGTGTTCGTACGCTTCTCAACAACAGATTCGGTGACCGATGGATTGGTAGAGGCGAACCAATTCCATGGCCTCCACGCTCTCCTGACCTCAACCCTCTTGACTTTCATTTATGGGGGCATTTGAAAGCTCTTGTCTACGCAACCCCGGCACCAAATCAAATGTAGAGACTCTTCGTGCTCGTATTGTGGACGGCTGTGATACAATACGCCATTCTCCAGGGCTGCATCAGCGCATAAGGGATTCCATGCGACGGAGGGTGGATGCATGTATCCTCGATAACGGAGGACATTTTGAACATTTCCTGTGACAAAGTGTTTGAAGTCACGCTGGTACGTTCTGTTGCTGTGTGTTTCCATTCCATGATTAATGTGAATTGAAGAGAAGTAATAAAATGAGCTCTAACATGGAAAGTAAGCGTTTCCGGACACATGTCCACATAACATATTTTCTTTCTTTGTGTGTGAGGCATGTTTCCTGAAAGTTTGGCCGTACCTTTTTGTAACGCCCTGTATAATATGCATCAAAATACTCGTCGGAGACGTATCCAATTGAATTTCCCTTGAAGTTTTAATTTTCATGACGTAAAGTGCATAAAATAGGACAAAGTGAATTTAAAGATGACCCTAACGTAAACGTTATGCTATGCTTCCACTTAGTCCCAAGCTGCAACCTTTATTTTGCATTCGCTTTCATTTGTTTCACCAACTTACACCAAATTATCGCCGTCCAACAAAACGTAGACCTCGCCCTTTACTACAGATCAATCTGAAACAACCTTACAGATTAAAACTGTGTGTCGGACCGAGACTCGAACTCGAGAGCTTTGCCTGTGGCAGGCAAGTGCTGTAAGGAGTCAGTTACACAAGCACAACTCACGACCCGTCACTACACCTTCAACTCCAGCAGTACCTCATCTCCCACCTTCCAAACTTCACAGGACCTCTTCTGCAAACGTAACAGAAATGGCAATCCTGGAACAAAGGATATCCTACCTTCCAAACTTCACAGGAGTTCTGCTAACGTAGCAGAAATAGCAGTCCTGGGACAAAGGATATTGCGGAGACATGGCTTAGCCACAGCCCGGGGCATGTTTCTTGAATGGAATTTTCACTCTGTAGCGGAGTGTGCACTGATATGAAATTGCCTGGCAGATTAAAACTGTGTGCCGGAAAGAAACTCGATCTCGGGCCGTGAGCTCTGCAATATCCTTTCTTCCCAGAGTGTTAGTTCTGCATGGTTCGCAGGAGAGCTTCTTTTAAGTTTGGAAGGTAGGACACGAGGTACTGGTGGAATTGAAGCTGCGGGAACAGCTCGTGAGTCGTGATTGGATAACTCGGTCGGTGGGGCACTTGCCTGTAAAAGGCTAAGGTGCCAAGTTCGAGTGTCAGTCTGGCACACAGTTTTAATCTGCCAGGAAGTTTCATATCAGATCAATCTGTTACCCCAATCAACAGTTCAGGTGGGCAGGGGGCTCCAATTTCAAGCTCTGTCTCACGAATGTATTACACCAGATGTTTCACACACCTGCAGGAAAAGAAACTGAACTGTTTCAAACGTGAGCTGCTGTGAATGCACAATGTAGGTAGCTGGACAATGTAGCTGTGCATATGTATTTATGTGTACCTTATAGCTCTGAATTCGGATTCATCCGAAAACTGAAAAGGTATTCAGTGGTGTTTATGTCCCTGTCAATGAATCCACACCTCAACACTTATCTAATTTTTGCTTACACTACTTCTAAAATTTATATTTCACTAAGGACTTTCCATTACCAAATAAAAAAATAATATTGTACCTATGACTAACAACAATATGTACAGGTAGATAGACTGGAGCTCATGTGATTTTCAAACTTAGGGTATTAAAGTAATGAATTTGACAACAGTGTGCATAGCCTGGACAATTCTCATGGATCAGTGATAAGCTGGAAGGGAGACTCATGTCTCCCTTCCAGCTCTTGTTCCAGAGTGACAATTGCCTTATACAGAAGATAACTCAGTGTTGTGTGTTGCGTTTACAAGGTCTGATACCAGGTGTTGACATCAGGAGATACTGCTTTAAAGCTCATGTATGTGAAAAATGTGTATCAACAGTGAGGAAGAAACTGGAGTTCAGCACCTCATTGACACTTACGTCAGTGATGTTGGAGTACGTGCTGGATCAGGAAACGAAGCAAACATGGTCTATTTAAGTAATCGGTCCAGGAATGAGTTAGGGCCACCACAAAAACTTAAAGCCTCGCTCTCTCCCACCCAAAACCGTAAAAGAATCGTGAAAGAAACACCTAGTGTACTTCCTTAACCACTCTGAAATAGGTTCAATAAAATAGGGCTCTCTAACACTGAATTCACAAGTGCAGGATGATTTAATCGTGTATGAAGGAAATGTGCTAAGCATATCCTGCAGTTTCCCCCATTACAAGCTGTTCAGTTTGTCACTGAATATCTGGTATTCAATTATTTTGGTGAAAATTTGGTAGCCCTATCAGCACACGTTGGAAGCACTCAAAACATCCATGTAAGTGCCTGAGTAAATTACAGTTACTAATGTTTCCATTAAGAGGCTAGCATTCATTGCTGCATCTCCTTATCCTGACTGTTTTATATGTAATATTGCTGCAGTTAGGAAAGAAATATTGTGATAAACTGAAACTAAAATCCAAAATCACTCACAAACATTTGAAAATAAAGAAATATAATATTTTATTGAGCACAAGTAAACTCGAGTAATATGTATATATTGAAGAAAAAAGGCATGAATTAAATTGTAGTAGTCTCAAACCAATGAAATGTTTATGGATAGGATAAACTGGCAAAGGATGAAAAGTGATCAAGTATGCATGTCGGAAAAGTGGATTACAGACTGAAATACATTAGAAAGATTGTAGTAAGATATGCCTATACAATAGTGCCTACAAAACCTTCTCTTGTCTATGCTCTAGCAGGTTGAGCTGTGGATTATCTCACAATGTATTCTTTTGTAAATTTGTTTCTGAGCAACATGAGCTTACGTAATTGTCTGTATGTTGCAGCCCAATTGAAGCAGATACGAAAAGCATCACTTTCTCGGATGTTATGTGACAATGGTGACAATATCACTATGGTTCAACCTGATGCTTTCCGCCTTGTTTCTGATAAGTAAGTTGTATTTCTCTGAATAATGTAGAATTCTATCTGTTTAATAGCCCTCTCTTTGTTGTAGTGGTGTATCACTTCGTATTCCAATAATGTGACTGTTTTAATTCTTGGGGCTCCCTTCCTATTGTTTTGTACCCCCTGGCCCTCTTTTTAGAGAAATTTGAAGTTTTTTGAGTTATTGGTAAATATTTTGAAAGGATTGAACAGTTCTTTTGCTTTTATCTGTCTTCTGTAACTTAATTATCTGTAAAGTTAGCAGTATTCTTTATATTTGCAGTATTTTATGTTGTTTTTCATGTTACTCACCCAGTTTTAGTGTGTAACTTTGTATTATCATGATGTTTGTATTTTTGCAGGAACCCACTGAAACCATGTGATAGTCCAGCAATTCCAAAGCTAGATCTTGGCCCATGGAAACAGTGATTCACTATCACAAGAAATTTATTATATTACTTTCATACGAAAATTTGTCACCAAAGGAAATCTTGTGATTTACCTAACAGCTCTATGTCAATTAAAAATGTCCACATTTTCATCTTCTTAGGTAATAAGCAGCATATGTTGGTACAGAAATCGTAATAATTTGGGAAAAGAATACAATTTTTGTACTGTAGTTGTGAGGCATATTTAATTCAGTTTTAAGAAACGAAAAATGCCAGATTGTTTTTATGTAATAAAGGCCAAGGCCTTTAATCATGCTGACATACTAGACTGCACCTACAGAAATAAGTTTTTAACTTAGTAGTGAGCCACAAGTGCAGCCCTTTACACTAACTTTCATTCCCGCAGAACTTCTCTGAAGTGATGAAACAGCTACTCATCAGCATTTCAGAAGAGTTTTTTAGATCATAACCATTTTGTTTACTGCAAAGTGAGGATGGGTGTAACCATGCACATCATTTAAAAATGTATTTATGGATTCATTCCACATTACAGATAATATCTCTGTAGTGGACTTCTTTTGTGATAAGCCCTGGTAACAGCCATGCCTTCTCCTCTTAGGATTCTAGCAAGTGCCTTTGAAAGGCCTTTAGCTCTGCAAGTGCATCTTCCAGTTTCTGTATCACCTTTGTAATTTTTGTTGTTGGAGTACTATGGCGTTTGTTTGCTGGGCTGCATTTTTACATCATGTGATTGTAAGCAAATAGAAGAAGAGGTACATTTCTAGGGTTTTCACACAAATCTCCAACTTAGTGTTCCATAAATTAATAACAAAAGCGAGTTACCTTTCTTCCCACGATTTTCATGTAATTGTTCTGCACACCTCTATACTACATTTCCCTTACTAAATTTGACACTTGGAGTCATAGCGAGATAATTTTGAATTTTTTTCATCCCATCAATCAGACTCAGTTTACAGGAACATGCATACTATATATGACATTTAATGCAGTATTTAAAAGAAAATTGTACAGATATCTAATCATAACTTTTGCTTGTTAGTGCAAACTTTTTCAGCATGAAAGAGTATAAGGATCCATCATCTAAGCAATATATGTAACAAAAGGTGTTGCTCTAAATTTTAAACATTGCCTTGATTTGCGTCAGAAGAGCCCATAGAACTGATTATTTAGGTGTTTGTTGCATTTTTATTGATTTCTTTCAAAGGAGCTAGGGTAACCAGAGAATGTAATCTGCACCCAGCACATAAACTGTCAATTTGTACTTTGTGCCAAGCACCTACAAAAACAGAAGTTAACCTATGTTTCACTAATTACTATAACCCTCTTCTCAAAAGAGTTGTAAGTGGTGCCCACGTGGACCTGAAATTGCTTCATCTCTCATTTTTAAACAAACAAACTGACAGCATAGCACAACATACATTTCATCCACCTACGATGCTACAAACGCAGTACTGCTACTATTAGATATGTAAGATTGGCAGTGGCTGGACACAAAACACTAATGTTCTGAAGCTTTTTTTTGAGGCCTTATAGCTTATACAACTTAATAAGTGGGAATCTCAGTGATCAAGATAAGTTGCAAAAATAGTATGTGCATGTGGGTTCCACATTTGTAATGCATATACTCTATATATAAATGCCTGTCTTCCAAAGACTGCACAATCGACTGCACTGTGAAACTAAAATAATGATGGAAAAGTATTATAGATAAACATCACAACTGACAGTCATATCATTTGACATTTTTGCCAATTCTCAGGAAATAAATGCAGATAGGTTATTTTGTAGCTGTACTTTGTACTAGATATGTCATGAATATTAAGTTGATACTAAGAGGCAACACTTTGTACTTGTCACTGTTCATAGCTATGGAACAATTAATCATTAATTTATTGAAATAAATTTATGTGATATTTGTGATTTTTAAACTAAGTTTTTATTTATGTTCATTTCTTGAACAACCAGATGTCAGATCTTTGTATCTGTTAGAGTAATGAATCACTATGTTTGTTGTTATTTATTTTTATTTAAGACTGGGTTCTAAAGAGGCTATTTTTATATTACCAAATATGTAAAATGATCATTTTTCAATAAATGTTTCTTTCTGTTTTTTTACGCTATATGTTTTATGATAACTTATTTGAAAGTATTGGATTAAATCAATGTCACTTAGTTTTTATGAAGATGAGAATCCTTACAGAGGGGAATGGTGCAGTGATTACTCATATTGAGTAGGAACAGGATCTAAATCACTGCTGTGATCTTGATTTTCATTTCGCATTGTTCTTCTGGATTGCTATTCTGATAGTTTCAGGAGGCTTCCTACCTTTATGATTCCTTCAATTGCACCACAAACAATTACTCCTCCCCTTCCCGTTTTTTCATCTTTAGTAACCCTGATATTGACAGACATTTTAGCACTAATCTTTCCTTGGTTTTCGTACTAAACTTTTGGTATTTTGATGAAACCTGGAATATTCAGCAATTCTACCATGAACGTTTTGCTGACAGACAGATTAATTGCTAAAATGATGTGCTGATCACAAGTATTGTGTGAAATAGACGACTACAAATGATGAGATGCATAGATGTAAATTCATAAGAGAAGGGGACAAAGATGTTACTTTATCTCTGTGGTGAGCACTGAAGGTTGAAAGGACACTTGCTAATCTCAATTGGAATTAGCATGGGCCATCATTCCTTATGCAAGGTTAGCGCAACAAACTCCGACTTTATGAGAAAGCTGAGTATTTCAGAATTACTTAGCTTACATCACATTGTTCTCATCAATGTCGAAACTATGTAGTTATCTACTCCAGGATCATTTTCTGAACCGATGAGCTCTAGATAAGAGTTCTATGTTGTTACCAATTAAACACTGGCCTTATATTTAGTTGTAATCTTTTATTTATTAAAACATCATGTTTACTTTAACTCAAGGTAATAAAATATTTCAGCATAATAAACATTATTGCACACCATAATGAAATAAAATCACGTCTTTCATCTGTCACATGACAAGCCACCAGCAAGACTGAACTACCTGAAGATGTCGGACAGTTGCTCCGAGGAAATATTGTGGCATTTGCACAACATGATCCGGTGGCAAACTCATGAACACTATTTACAATTTTGCCTTCGTTATGATGTGTAGTCACATCTTCAATTCCAGATTAATTATGGGCAGGCCATCGAAAAATACCAATGTTTGTACCAGAACTCCAAGTAAAAATAACAGCTGAATCTCGTTCCCATATAATTTCTTTATAATCTTTGAAAAACCTACCAAATATTTCTAAAGGATGAAGTACTTCGTTTTTCTTACTTTTTGTCTTCCCATTATTAAGGGCATGACCCTCCATGGTTAACTCGCTGGCTAGAGATGCAGTCAGTCTCATAAGGACAGATGAAGAAGTAACAGGATGCTCTGTTCTACACAAAAAAATGTTTCCTTTCTTCAGCTACACCACATAGTTATCGATTAAATGTTTATTGGATATTCTATCATATGTTGCATAAACTGAACCATCAGTTCCAGTAATATAAAGCTCATATACAGTTGAGCATCATTAGGTTGAATCCAACCCTCCCCAATTTCTGTATCCTCTATGGAAGATTTAGATTATATTTAGTCTTCTCATTCACAGGGGATGAGTAAAACTGGTGGCTGTCAATCTTATTCATTTAATAAGGCTAAACTTTAATTAACACATTTTAAAACAATTGCCACACAAGGACTGTTGAAGACAATAATATAATCATTTTCATCAGTAATAGTTATTTCTAAATCCTGTATAGTATCAATAATTTGTATATATACAGGATAATGTGGCTCATGAATTAGCGGTGCACCAAATTCAGTATTAGGCTTGAATTAAGCAATGATAGCTTCTCAATGAAAATGACTGGTATGCTTCACAAAAATTCCATCAACAAAATTGAAATTTTTATCAATTAACTCAAATGGAATAATTTTAGGAACGTTGTTAGTAAAAGTTTTTTTACTAGCTTCAATAGTCTGACTCCTAAATCCAAGCACACTTCCAGTATTATTTCCGTATCCACATATAATTTAACATTGCTCTCAATATAACTCTATTTAAAATTTCATCTACTTTAATGCGTACATTAGACTTTCTTGCATTAGTAAATTGTTTCAAACTTTTCAAGCTGTATTGACTAACAAGAATATACATCGTTCCTCCATCAGAATACAATTAATTATTTTTTGTGTAATATTTGGAGTTAGAGTATATATAAAACCAACTAGCGCAATATTGCAATATTACTACAGTGAGGAGCCAAAGACACTCATACACCTGCATAATACTGTGTAGATCCCCCACGAGTACGCAGACGTGCTGCAACATGATGTGGCGTAGACTCAACTAATGCCTGAAGCACTGCTACAGAGAACTGACACCATGAATCCGGCAGTGCTGTCCATGATTCCATAATAGCACAAGGGGGTGGAGATCTCTTCCGAACAGCATGTTGCCGACCGGGGTGGCCGAGCGGTTCTAGGCACTACAGTCTAGAACCGCTCGACCGCTACGGTCGCAGGTTCGAATCCTGCCTCGGGCATGGATGTGTGTGATGTCCTTCGGTTAGTTAGGTTTAAGTAGTTCTAAGTTCTAGGGGTGCTGATGACTTAAGCAGTTAAGTCCCATAGTGCTCAGAGCCATTTGAACAGCATGTTGCAAGGCATCCCAGATATTCTCAATAGTGTTCATGTCTGGGGAGTTTGCTGGCCAGCACAAGTGTTTAAACTCAGAAGAGTGTTCCTGGAGCCACTCTGTAGATATTTTGGACGTGTGGGTTGTTGCATTGTCTTGCTGGCATTTCCGAAATCCGTCGGACTGCACTGTTAACATAAATGGATGCAGGCGATCAGACAGGATGCTTATGTACGAGTCACCTATCAGATTCGTATCTTGATGTATCAAGGGTTCCATATCACTCCAACTGCACATGCATCACACCATTAAAGAGCCTCCACCAGTTTGAAGAGTCCCATGCTGACATGAGGGGTATGTGGATCTGTGAGATTGTCTCGATACCTGTATTCACCCACCCACTCGATACAATTTGAAACAAGACTCATCCGAACCGGAAATACACTCCTGGAAATTGAAATAAGAACACCGTGAATTCATTGTCCCAGGAAGGGGAAACTTTATTGACACATTCCTGGGGTCAGATACATCACATGATCACACTGACAGAACCACAGGCACATAGACACAGGCAACAGAGCATGCACAATGTCGGCACTAGTACAGTGTATATCCACCTTTCGCAGCAATGCAGGCTGCTATTCTCCCATGGAGACGATCGCAGAGATGCTGGATGTAGTCCTGTGGAACGGCTTGCCATGCCATTTCCACCTGGCGCCTCAGTTGGACCAGCGTTCGTGCTGGACGTGCAGACCGCGTGAGACGACGCTTCATCCAGTCCCAAACATGCTCAATGGGGGACAGATCCGGAGATCTTGCTGGCCAGGGTAGCTGACTTACACCTTCTAGAGCACGTTGGGTGGCACGGGATACATGCGGACGTGCATTGTCCTGTTGGAACAGCAAGTTCCCTTGCCGGTCTAGGAATGGTAGAACGATGGGTTCGATGACGGTTTGGATGTACCGTGCACTATTCAGTGTCCCCTCGACGATCACTAGTGGTGTACGGCCAGTGTAGGAGATCGCTCCCCACACCATGATGCCGGGTGTTGGCCCTGTGTGCCTCGGTCGTATGCAGTCCTGATTGTGGCGCTCACCTGCACGGCGCCAAACACGCATACGACCATCATTGGCACCAAGGCAGAAGGGACTCTCATCGCTGAAGACGACACGTCTCCATTCGTCCCTCCATTCACGCCTGTCGCGACACCACTGGAGGCGGGCTGCACGATGTTGGGGCGTGAGCGGAAGACGGCCTAACGGTGTGCGGGACCGTAGCCCAGCTTCATGGAGACGGTTGCGAATGGTCCTCGCCGATACCCCAGGAGCAACAGTGTCCCTAATTTGCTGGGAAGTGGCGGTGCGGTCCCCTACGGCACTGCGTAGGATCCTACGGTCTTGGCGTGCATCCGTGCGTCGCTGCGCTCCGGTCCCAGGCCGACGGGTACGTGCACCTTCCGCCGACCACTGGCGACAACATCGATGTACTGTAGAGACCTCACGCCCCACGTGTTGAGCAATTCGGCGGTACGTCCACCCGGCCTCCCGCATGCCCACTATACGCCCTCGCTCAAAGTCCGTCAACTGCACAAACGGTTCACGTCCACGCTGTCGCGGCATGCTACCAGTGTTAAAGACTGCGATGGAGCTCCGTATGCCACGGCAAACTGGCTGACACTGACTGCGGCGGTGCACAAATGCTGCGCAGCTAGCGCCATTCGACGGCCAACACCGCGGTTCCTGGTGTGTCCGCTGTGCCGTGCGTGTGATCATTGCTTGTACAGCCCTCTCGCAGTGTCCGGAGCAAGTATGGTGGGTCTGACACACCGGTGTCAATGTGTTCTTTTTTCCATTTCCAGGAGTGTATGTTTCCACTCATTAACAATCCAATGTTGCTGTTAATGGGACCAGGTGAGGCATGAAGCTCTGTGTCATGCGGTCATTTAGGGTACAAGAGTGGGCCTTCAGCTCTGAAAGCCCATATCCATGATGTTTCATTGAATGGTTCATATGCTCACACTTTCGATGGCCCAGCATTGAAACCTGCAGCAACTGGCGGAATGGTTGCACTTCTCTCATGTTGAATGATTCTCTTGAGTTGTCGTTGGTCCCATTCTTCCGGGATCTTTTCCTGGCCACAGCAGTGTCAGAGATTTGATGTTTTACCAGATTCCTGATGTTCACAGTACACTCTTGAAATGGTCATATGAGAAGATCCCTTCTTCATCGCTACCTTGGAGATACTGTATCCCATTTCTCATGTGCCAACTATAACACCATTTTCAAACTCACTTAAATCTTGATAACCTGCCACTGTAGCCACAATAACTGATGTAACAATTGTGCCAGACACTTGTTGTCTTATGTAGGTGTTGTGGACTGCAGTGCCGTGTTCAGCCTGTTTACATGTCTCTGTATATACCAGTTTCTTTGGTGCTTTGGTGTATAACTGTCTTCTACAGGCACAGTCAATCTTGTTTTGAGAACAGATGAATTACCACTCAGTTGAAAAAGATAACTCATTTAACACTAATAAAAATTATATAATAAAATGACATTCTGGGAACGAGAAATTCTACATCTACATCTACATTTATACTCTGTATGCCACCCAACGGTGTGTCGTGGAGAGCACTTTACGTGCCACTGTTATTACCTCCCATTCCTGTTCCAGTCGCGTATGGTTCACGGAAAGAACGACTGCCGGAAAGTCTCCGTGCACGCGCGAATCTCTCTAATTTTACATTCGTGATCTCCTTGGGAAGTATAAGTAGGGGGAAGCAATATATTCGATACCTCATCCAGAAACGCACCCTCTCGAAACCTGAACAGCAAGCTACACCGTGATGCAGAGCGCCTCTCTCGCAGACTCTGCCATCTGAGTTTGCTAAACGTCTCCGTAACGCTATCACGCTTACCAAATAACCCTGTGACGAAACGCGCCGCACTTCTTTGGATCTTCTCTGTCTCCTCTGTCAACCCGACCTGGTATGGATCCCACACTATAGGTCGAACGACTGTTTTGTAAGCCACCTCCTTTGTTGATGGACTACATTTTCTAAGGAATCCCAATGAATCACAACCTGGCACCCGCCTTACCAACAATTAATTTTATATGATCATTCCATTTCAAATCGTTCTGTACACATACTTCCAGATATTTTAGAGAAGTAACTGCTGCCAGTATTTGTTCCACTATCATATAATCATACAATAAAGGATCCTTCTTTCTATGTATTCGCAATACATTACATTTGTCTACGTTAAGAATCAGTTGCCACTCCCTGGACCAAGTGCCTATCCGCTGCAGATCTTCCCGCATTTCGCTGCAATTTTCTAATGCTGCAACTTCTCTGTATACTACAGCATCATCCGCGAAAAGCCGCATGGAACTTCCGACACTATCTACTAGGTCATTTAAATATATTGTGAAAAGCAATGGTCCCATAGCATTCCCCTGTGGCACGCCAGAGGTTACTTTAACGTCTGTAAACGTCTCTCCATTGGGAACAACATGCTGTGTTCTGTTTGCTAAAAACTCTTCAATCTAGCCACACAGCTAGTCTGATATTCCGTAGGCTCTTACTTTGTTTATCAGGCGACAGTGCGGAAATGTATCGAACGCCTTCCGGAAGTCAAGGCAAATGGCATCTACCTGTGAGCCTATATCTAATATTTTCTGGGTCTCATGAACTAATAAAGCGAGTTGGGTCTCACACGATAGCTATTTCCGGAATCCATGTTGACTCCTACATAGTAGATTCTGGGTTTCCAGAAATGACATGATACACGAGCAAAAAACATGTTCTAAAATTCTACAAAAGATCGATGTCAGAGATATAGGCCTATAGTTTTGCGCATCTGCTCAACGACCCTTCTTGAAAAGTGGAACTATCTGCGCTCTTTTCCAATCATTTGGAACTTTCTTTTCCTCTAGAGACTTGCGGTACACGGCTGTTAGAAGGGGGGAAGTGTAGAATCGAGTTGGTATCCCGTCGGTCCAGTGGACTTTCCTCTGTTGAGTGATTTCAGTTGCATTTCTATTCCTTGGACACTTATTTCGATGTCAGCCATTTTTTCGTTCGAGCGAGGATTAAGAGAAGGAACAGCAGTGCGGTCTTCCTCTGTGACACAGATTTGGAAAAAGGTGTTTAGTATTTCAGCTTTACGTGTGTCATCCTCTGTTTCAATGCCATCATCCCAGAGTGTCTGGATATACTGTTTCGATCCAATTACTGATTTAACGTAAGACCAGAACTTCCTAGGATTTTCTGTCAAGTCGGTACATAGAATTTTACTTTCGAATTCACTGAACGCTTCACGCACAGCCCTCCTTACGCTAACTTTGACATCGTTTAGCTTCTGTTTGTCTGAGAGGTTTTGGCTGCGTTTAAATTTGCAGTGAAGCTCTCTTTGCTTTCACAGTAGTTTGCTAACTTTGTTGTTAACCACGGTGGGTTTTTCCGGTCCCTCACAGTTTTACTCGGCAAGTACTGTCTAATTTACGATTGCCTTGAACTTTTTCCATAAACACTCAACATTGTCAGTGTCGGAAGAGAAATTTTCGTTTTGATCTGTTAGGTAGTCTGAAATCTGCGTCCTGTTACTCTTGCTAAGATGTTATCCCCACGAGTCAGTTCTCCGTTTAATTGCTCGAGGTAATTTTCGGATAGTGCACTCAGTATAATGTCACTCGATGCTCTGTCTCTACCACCTGTCCTAAATATCTGAGTGTCCCAGTCTATATCTGGTAAATTGAAATCTCCACCTAAGACTATAACATGCTGAGGAAATTTATGTGAAATGTATTCCAGATTTTCTCTCAGTTGTTCCAGAGAGGAAATAAAAACATAAACATGGTAAGCTATCAATGAATTCTATTCAGTGTGTAATCATAGAAAAATGGAATGTGGAAAAATAACACTAATGAATGACACTTATATTTTGGCTCCAGGACAGTTAAATTGGAATAAAATCATACTCAGGATTATGAAAAAGTGCAAATTCGAAAGACAAAAATAACGAAAAAATTGCTTCTTTTATTCAAAATAACGATGAAATTGTGCCCTGTATCAGTGACAAGCTAATTTGTTTGTAGTATTCGCCGATTTCACTCTCAAAAATGAGGATTGGTAAGAGAATATTTTACCAGAGGTAGACATATAGGAACAGATTGTTTTTATTAGGTCAAATATATTAAAAAAACGAAAACAATTAGTAAGAGATACTTTAAATTTTTTAAATAGTTTTAGACAAACTCAAATTACATTTATCATGAGTTTGTTGCTGGTGATTTAAAATCTGATGATTTTAAGAAGATTTGTAGTATATGTTGGAAAAAGGATCAGTTTGGTTCTTTTTACAGTAGACATGACAAGGAAGCAAAGTGAAGGTAGGTACAGATATCAAATACAAGATTTTTTACATCTTCATAAACATTACTGTAAATGTCAATGTAAATACAAAAGTTAAACATGTTAAACACAACTATAAAATATAAATCTTTAAAATATTTTATCTTTAACAAATGTTTGTATTGTATGACACAGAGGTTGTTAAAATAGCTAAGCAAAATAGAAAGAAAAAGGGAGATTTAGGAGAAAAATTTAAAAATTAAAGAAGCAACCACAAATGGAATATGACAAGTGTAAAAAAGAAGACCACTCTATTATTAATACAATCAAACATGTTAAACCAAGAATGAAAGGTTTAGGTGATAATGTTTTGAAAGTTATTTAAAGAAACAAAGAAGTAAAAAAATATATGGGTCCTTATACTCACCATCATTTACAAGAATTTAAAGATTTACCCCCAATTAAAGGGTACCAAAGACCACAATGTGATTGCATGCTAAGTGAATAAGGATTTTAAGATGCATTGAAGAAGCATGAAGTGGTTAAACATATAAAAAAAGATTTATCAAGCTCAGGGCTCTGTTAAAAAAAAAAAAGAAATATGATGCTAGAAAAATAAATATAAGTGAAAGACCTTTAAAGTATATCAACCTTGGTGAAGACACCGTTTTTGGATTGAAACTGTCTTCACAAATAAATGTGTTGGTGAATTAGCAGTGACATTTGATGGAGGTAAGTTAACAATCGATGGAAAGAAATATGAAGGTAAAGATAGACTTATGAACCTTTTAACTAAAAAACAGATACTATAAATGGTATGGTCATTAAATTTGATTCAGTTTATTTATCAAATTATGTGCATATATTATTTTATTCAGCAGCATTAAATTATGATAATAATCCAAATAAAATAAAATTGAGAAGAGGTAAAAATTACAGTAAATTGATAAAATAGACCGTTGATATCTGTTTCCCAAGACCAACACTATCACAACAAAATACAGATGATTTATCAGATTATTCTGCAAATGAAATTATTGATACCACTTACCCAAAATTAACATATTCAGATTCTTCAGATGAAAATTTGGTGAATGTTTAATAAAGAAATGTACAGAAAAACCAAGGGAATATATTTGAATGAATAACATGAAAGAATTAATTAACAGATTAGCAGCAATCCAAGGAGAAAAACTGACTGAAAATAAAAATTATCATAATGGAAAAGTTGGCATAACACAAATGTTGACAAATAAATTTAATGTTTTTGTAATCAGCAATCCAAAAGAGATTTTCTATTTGATTAGATTTCTCAACAACATTCCTCACAAATTTTAGAAAAGTGATAAATATGGTAAATGTGAAGTAAACACTTTGATTAACAAACTTCCATTCGAAATGCACCTTCCTCCATGTGGTCCATGAACCAAGGTAGATGAAAGTTAAGCCAGGAATAAATGCACTAGATGAATTTTTAAAAAAACATCACATTGCCTATAGAGATAATAAAGATTCAGTAAAAAGACGTTAAGCAGATAAAGATCTTCAGTTAGATGCAACAGGAAGAATGCATAAATCTGATGCTTTAGTCGAAAAATTATCAGCCGTAGTAGTCAGAGGAATAATGTATGGAAAAAAAGGTACAGGCATTTAACTTGATGAAAACAAGTGGGTGTATAAAAATTTCAATATTCATTTTATACATTTTTTATCTATACTGGGTGTTACAAAAAGGTACGGCCAAACTTTCAGGAAACATACCTCACTCAAAAATAAATAAAAGATGTTATGTGGACATGTGTCTGGAAACGCTTAATTTCCATGTTAGAGCTCATTTTAGTTTCGTCAGTATGTACTGCTCTTCCTTGATTCACCGCCAGTTGGCCCAATTGAAGGAAGGTAATGTTGACTTCCGTGCTTGTGTTGACATGCGACTCATTGCTCTACAGTACTAGCATCAAGCACATCAGTACGTAGCATCAACAAGTTAGTGTTCATCACGAACGTGGTTTTGCAGTCAGAGCAATGTTTACAAATGCGGAGTTGGCAGAAGCCCATTTGATGTATGGATTTGCACGAGGCGATAGCCGTGGCGCGGTACGTTTGTATCGAGACACATTTCCAGAACAAAGGTTTCCCGACAGGAAGACGTTCGAAGCAATTGGTCGGCGTCTTAGGAAGCACGGAACATTCCACCCTATGACTCGCGAAAGCGTCAGAGAAGTTGCTGCTGTACAAGGTAACGTTGACCACGTCACTGTATGGAGAGTACTACGAGAGAACCAGTTGTTTCCGTACCATGTACAGCGTGTGCAGGCACTATCAGCAGCTGATTGGCCTCCACAGGTACACTTCTGCGAATGGTTCATACAACAATGTGTCAATCTTCATTTCAGTGCAAATGTTCTCTTTACGGAAGAGGCTTCATTCCAACGTGATCAAATGGTAAATTTTCACAATCAAAATGTGTGGGCTGACGAGAATCCGCATGCAATTGTGCAATCACGTCATCAACACAGATTTTCTGTGAACGTTTGGGCAGGCATTGTTGGTGATGTCTTGATTGGGCCCCATGTTCTTCCACCTACGCTCAATGGAGCACGTTATCATGATTTCATACGGGATACTCTACCTGTGCTGCTAGAACATGTGCCTTTACAAGTACGACACAACATTTGGTACTATGGAGCTCCTGCACGTTTCAGTCTAAGTATTCATACTTTTGTCAACAACAGATTCGGTGACCGATGGATCGGTAGAGGTGGACCAATTCCATGGCCTCCACGCCCTCCTGACCTCAACCCTCTTGACTTTCATTTATGGGGGCATTTGAAAGCTCTTTTCTACGCAACCCCGGTACCAAATGTAGAGACTCTTCGTGCTTGTATTGTGGACGGCTGTGATACAATGCGCCATTCTCCAGGGCTGCATCAGCGCATCAGGGATTCCATACGACGGAGGGTGGATGCACGTATCCTCGCTAACGGAGTTCATTTTGAACATTTCCTGTAACAAAGCATTTGAAGTCACGCTGTTACGTTCTCTTGCCTTGTGTTGCCATTCCATGATTAATGTGAATTGAAGAGAAGTAATAAAATGAGCTCTAACATGGAAAGCAAGCGTTTTCGGACACATGTCCACATAACGTATTTTCTTTCTTTGTGTGTGAGGAATGTTTCCTGAAAGTTTGGCCGTACCTTTTTGTAACACCCCGTATAAATGAATAACTTCATAATTGATTGTGCATTGTTAACTAGTGGAAAAACTAAAGCTAAACCAATTAAAATTAATCTCATTAATGATCGACAATGCGGCTTCCATAATTTTTTCAGTGATGTACAAAAAACGAGAGCTAACAAAAAACGAAGAAGATAAGGGGTTAGCAACACAATAAGGGCATTTCTTCCAGTACTATTGGCTGCATTATCATATTTAACTGCTCTTGGAGCAGTTGGTTCATTAGCAGGTGGAATAGCTGGTATTGAAAAAGCAGTTTGTAACAAACAAAAAGAATCATGAAGAGTTAGAAGAACAAAAAAAGGAAAAAAAATCTAGCAATGGAGAAGAAAGCAACTGGACTAAAAAAGTTCAAAAAATAATTAATAAGTATCTTAGTGTATTAAGAAATTTTGATGTAGAAAAACTTGTTAAACAAATAAAAATTGAGCACTTTTATGGAGTATATATGATTGCTGAATTACCTAACAGACCAAGTAATAATGAATGTGGTATGCTAAATTTAGATACATCTGATCATTTTGGCACTCACGGGATATGCTATTGTAAGAATAATGATAAAAAATTGTTTTTAAGTCAGTTGGAGGAATTATTCCTGAAGACCTGGTTAGATGTCTTGATTCAAATCATATGTTCTATGATGGACAACGAATATAACATTTTAATGAAATAATAAGAAGTCATTTGTGTCTATCCATTTTAAAACTGTTTTCAGATATTTATTGGTTTAATGATACTTTTAATTTAATAAATGGACATTTTTGGAAATACGTTGTAGCCAAAAGATGGTATAAATAATGGAAAAATAAGCTGGAATGAATTAGAAGCAAGAACTGATTCAAAAATCGAAAATTTAATCACATATTTTCATAAAGAATTACATAACATTTTAAAAGAAACTATAGGTTATATTAATATTAAAGATAGGATCTTAGTAGATTTAAAAGATCCAATAAGTAGTTATGATGCAGTTACTAAAAATACTAAGAAAAAGAATATGTTGCAAAACCTCAATCCACAAGTATTCTTACACAATGAAACAACAATGCACTGTTTAATTCAACAAATTGCTTTACAAGAAATGAGATTAAAAAAGCTTTTACAGATTATTTCTCAAAGGAAGATTTGCCACCATACCTAAGTCACCTAAGTGATCTTCAAAAAAGAATGTGTGACAGACATAAATTAAAATTTAATTTTATCACTGGTGATAAAATATTGATATGTACATTTTAGAATGATGTAAAAATCGAGAAAACTATTCTTTTTGTAGCCAATATTGATAGTGATCCATCACCTATAGATTTTAAAATAGAAATAAAGAGATATAGCGTTGTTGAACTGAAAATTTTGTAACAAACACAGCTCAATAATCCATCATTTGAAATTAAAATGAAGGATAAAATTTGTATATTTCGTAATCAATCTGTTAAAACTGTACCTGTTTCAGGTGAATTACTCATATTTGGTGAACTGACATTAGAATCAAATGATGATAATGGCAAGTATGGCAAGCTGATCTAGCAGAAACAAATTCTGGCAAGTTGAAAGAAATATCAAAATAAATAAAGGATATAAAAATTTATTACGTGTTATTCATGTGTTTTCAAAATGTGCTTAGGCTACACCAGTGAAGGATAAAACTAGCAAGAATGTAGATGATGCATTTGAAAAATGTTTAAAGTAAGAAATCTAAGAAACTTACAAAGACATAATGGTACAGAATTTTAAAATAAATATTTCAAGAACAGGCGAAGAAACACAATATTAACCATTACTCAACCTTTACTGAATTAAAAGCATCTGCAGTAGAAAGATGTAACAGAACACTAAAAAAAGAAATGTGGAAGAGATTTGCTCTTCAAGGAAATTGTAAATGGGTAAAATGGTTTCAAAAGCAGCTGGTGAAAACAACAACACAAAACGTGCAACAACTGATGTTTCTGGTAAGACCAGTGAAGAATCCTGTGGACAAATCACAAGACAGGCAGAAAGTTATCAATGTGAAACAATGGTACACACCCGAGCTCAGTAAAATGAAGTGTATTGTAACAATGTGTAAGGACCGAATGAAATTAGCTTTTGACATTCCAGCTAAGGAATTACGTCACCACAACTACCTAAAAGCCAAAAAAGCTTATAGGAAGGCAGTAGTGGAAGCAAAAAAGGAATATAATGATACATACATTACAGAGGCCCAAAATCCTTGTAAAGCTGCCTGGAATCTTGTAAATGAGAACAGAAAGAAGACTACATCCTGCTTAAATTCATGTAGCCCTGATGACTTCAATGAATATTTTATCGGAATAGTGGAAAAGACAGTGAGTGAAATTCCACACTCTGACCTAGATCTGACTGCAAACTTAAGAAACGCAGACAGTTGCAGTATTCAAAACTGGAAGGAAGTACACCCTGAAGACATGATAAAAATTGTGAACTCCTACAAACATTCAGAAAATGTAGACATCTATGGCATGTCCTGCACACTGCTAAAGAAAATTATTACAGAATTAGCTCAGCCACTAGCCATAGCAATAAACACATGTCTATCTTCTGGTGTCTTCCCAGACTTCCTTAAACTGGTGAGCACAGTACCAATATATAAGAAGGGTACTGAATTACATTGAGGAAAACAACTTATTTCAAAACACACAGCACGGATTCCGCAAAGGGAGATCAAAAGTGACAGCCACACTGGACTTATTAAAAACAATTCAACAGAGTTTTGAGGAGAGAGACAGTGTGGCACTGACACTCTGTGACCTCAGCAAAGCCTTTGATTGCATATCACACACAACACTAACAGCCAAGTTAAGATGCTGTGATGTTGGAGATGTTGTTCTATCAACATTCCAATCTTATTTCGAAAACCGAAAGCAGGTAGTATCAGTGCATGGAGCAACTTCTCTTGAACAAAAACTGGAACATGGAGTGCCCCAAGGATCAGTCTTAGGACCTCTCCTATTCCTCATATATGTCAATGATAGGAGCTGTAATAGTCAAATGTTGCAGTTAGCAGATGACACTAACCTTATTGCCAAAGGACATACAGCTGCAGAAGCTCTTGGTGCATGAATAGGTATATATATATATACACGACTTTATTCACTATGAATGAAAGAATTAACATTTTTATTTTTTAAAACTGTTTTATCCTGATGGTGAAGATATGTTTGCTACATCCATAGATCAATTAACTGATGAGAATGTGAATTATTTATACAATTTAATAAAGAAGACATTTGTATTGTTTATGAATATGCTTAGATCAGATTACTTGTACATAATGTTCATTTTTTTTAGTTTTGCAGGGTCTGGCTCCATAGACCCTGCAATTCCATAGCAGGCTCTGGTTTTCCAGGCCCTGGAATTCCACAGTGAATAAAGCTTAAAATATCATTAGTTATTAATATGGTACAAAAAATACAGTAGTTGTTTTTGTATTAAGTGCTTAGTTATACACCTTCTCTTGTTTTACTGTATGGGTATGTATTCTATTAACAATAACATAAATATTAAGCTTTCCCTCATCAGGATTAATGTGAATAAATTTACACTTCAATTGCTGTTCTATGAATTTTTGTCTTTTAATTTCTACTCTTAAGTTTCGATCATTATGATCGTTTTCATCATGCTGAACTGCAGTATTATATTCTGTGAAGTATAGATCAATCCTGTACTTTCCAACAGAGAACTGTGTTTCAAATTTTTGTCATTGAAATAGTTCATGATGATACCAACAAATTATTGTTGTTTTATTTGAGACACCAAATTTAGTTTCAAATCAAATTTACTTATAAGATTTTCTATCATATTTGTTGTTGTGATTGTCCTGTTTTTCTGTACAATTGAAGTAATGTCAATTTTGTTGATGAAGACTATGTGAAGATGCATCTTTTATGGATATCTAAACTGATTTTTAACTCTTTGAAAGTTTTCTTGTCGTTTTTTCCCACTTGGTCATGAATTGCTTTCTAAGGGTTAGTATATTCAAATTTTTTGTAACATTCTTAGCTTCAAACCATGGGATATTCTCTATACCAGTTATATCAAGCACTTGCTCATTATTAAATGTAAGCTTATTGTTGATGATGACTAGAAATGACTTGTTCAGAAGTAAACAATTATGTCAGTATTTTTAATTTACTCTCAGCTTCTTATTTTTGAAAAGATTTTTGAGTTTTTTTTTTGCCTTATAAAAATAAATCTAATAAATGGAAAGCTTAAAAACAAGTGAATTAGATGCTAGGGCAAAAGGAACCAGGAATTAAAGTATATTCCAAACTGAGGAAAAAAATAACCTATTTATCTTAATAATAAGAATAAAAACAATACAAATGAACTAACAACTACCGAAAAGCAAATTATTCAAATGATTCATATTTTGTTTGAAAATTTAAATTTTGAACAATTATATTATTTGTATACAACAAATTAATCATACAGAGATATTGTTCTTGACTATATAAAAAAAGAAAAATGCATTTCCTGAATTTATGTGAAATATCCACTATCTGTAAACTGCACAAAAGACAGTCAAGATGGAATAGGTGGGCAGTAATACCACACAGTCAAAAATTGTCTGAAGGCTCTGTAAGAGAATTTCAAGGCAAATTAGATTGGGTTACTATGTCAATGTTCCAACCATTACCTAAAGATTTGGTGAGAGGATATCAATACAAAATCAATTGGGTTGATATATCAAGTGCACAAGTATTGTCTGAAGATTTTGTAATACAATTTGAAGATAAACTGAATTGGAATAGCATTTGGAAATGTCAAAAGTTACCAGTGTCATTCATATAGAAAATAATAATCACTTATGAAATAATAGATTCTTCATGGCAGATTTTTCTACATGTTTAATTAATCAAAATCTTAAATTTGTTAAAAAATTATAACTATGTGTTTCATGAAGAATATGTTCAAAATGGTTAGCAGATCATTAATTTTGTCCATTGTGTAGATATTTTGTGCAAAAATACATTTAAAATTTGGAGGTTGACAAATATTTCAAGCCCTGTTTATTCTTTGTAAATCAACTGTTTTGATGAAGAGTGAATACATCATTAATCAGTTCTCCTTGAGCCTAATTAATTAAAATATTGAAATAATTATGATAGCAAACAACTGGTAAATTATCTCTCATTTTCTGGTACAAGTTCATTGAGTTTGGATTATAGTTAAATCTTAACATTTATGCAAAATCTGGATATGTTCCTCTAATAATATTTAATTGTTTTTGTAGATTTCTTCTTTTGATGTTATGACATATTAATTATAATCATAGTCAAATGACCTTAAAGAACCAAAGTTGTTCTTAAATTCTGATCAGTTGTTTGAGGAACAACATGAGGTAATAATCTACTTCTCAGTTTATCTCTAATACTATTTCTAAAGCTTCATCAACTTACTCAGTTAAATACTGTATATGGTAACCTATAAAATGTCAGTTAGCATGTTTTCCACCTGAGCCCCTCATTAGACATTTCTGCAAAATCTGGATATATTCCTCTAATAATATTTAATTGTTTTTGTAGATTTCTTCTTTTGATTTTATGACATATTAATTATATTCGTAGTCAAATGACCTTAAAGAACCAAAGTTGTTCTTAAATTCTGATCAGTTGTTTGAGGAACAACATGAGGTAATAATCTACTTCTCTGTTTATCTCTAATACTATTTCTAAAGCTTCATCAACTTACTCAGTTAAATACTGTATATGATAACCTATAAAATGTCAGTTAGCATGTTTTCCACCTGAGCCCTTCATTAGACATTAGATCTATCTAACATAAATAGCCCATTGGTACAAAACTACATGGAAATTTTTTCCATGCAGATTTATGTACACTGTAGAACCAAAGAAACTGGTACACCTGCCTAATATCATGTAGGGCTTCCATGAGCACACATAAATGCCACAATACAATGTGGCATGGACTCAACTAATGTCTGAAGTAGTGCTGATGGGAGCTAACACCATATATCCTGCAGGGCTGTCCATAGATCCATAAGAGTACAAAGAGGTGGAGATCTCTTCTGAACAGCACATTGTGAGGCATCCCAGATATCATCAATAATGTTCATGTCTACGGAGACGGTGGCCAACAGAAGTGTTTAAACTCTGAAGAGTGTTCCTGGAACCACTCTAGCAATTTTGGACATGTAGGATGTTGCATTGTCCTGCTGGAATTGTCCAAGTCCATCAGAATGGACGGTGGACTTGAATGGATGCAGGTGTCACTCATCAGAGTCATATATAGACATATCAGGGGTACCATATCACTCCAATTGCACACGCCCCACACCATCACAGAGCTCCCACCAACTTGAACAGTCCTCTGCTGACATGCAGAGCCCGTCAATTCATCAGGTTGCCTCTACACCCATACATCTACATCTACATCTACATACATACTCCGCAATCCACCATACGGTGCATGGCGGAGGGTACCTCGTACCACAACTAGCATCTTCTCTCCCTGTTCCACTCCCAAACAGGATGAGGGAAAAATGACTGCCTATATGCCTCTGTACGAGCTCTGATCTCTCTTATCTTATCTTTGTGGTCTTTCCACAAAATATAAATTGGCGGCAGTAAAATTGTACTGCAGTCAGCCTCAAATGCTGGTTCTCTAAATTTCCTCAGTAGCGATTCACGAAAAGAATGCCTCCTTTCCTCTAGAGACTCCCACCCGAGTTCCTGAATCATTTCCGTAACACTCACATGATGATCAAACCTACCAGTAACAAATCTAGCAGCCCGCCTCTGAATTGCTTCTATGTCCTCCCTCAATCCGACCTGATAGGGATCCCAATCGCTCGAGCAGTACTCAAGAACAGGTCCTATTAGTGTTTTATAAGCGATTCCTTTACAGATGAACCACATCTTCCCAAAATTCTACCAATGAACCAAAGACGACTATCCACCTTCCCCACAACTGCCATTACATGCTTGTCCCACTTCATATTGCTCTGCAATGTTACGCCCAAATGTTTAATCGACGTGACTGTGTCAAGCGCTACACTACTAATGGAGTATTCAAACATTACAGGATTCTTTTACCTATTCATCTGCATTAATTTACATTTATCTATATTTAGAGTTAGCTGCCATTCTTTACACCAGTCACAAATCCTGTCCAAGTCATCTTGTATCCTCCTACAGTCTTTCAACGACGACACCTTCACGTACACCACAGCATCATCAGCAAACAGCCGCACATTGTTATCCACCCTATCCAAAAGATCATTTATGTTCATAGAAAACAACAGCAGACCTACCGCACTTCCCTGGGGCACTCCAGATCATACCCTCATCTCCGATGAACACTCACCATCGAGTCTTCGAGCCACTCACATATTTGGGAACCAATCCCATATGCTCGTACCTTAGTTAGGAATCTGCAGTGGGGCACAGAGTCAAACGCTTTCCGTAAGTCAAGGAATATGGCATCCGTCTGATACCCTTCATCCATGGTTCGCAAGATATCATGTGAAAAAAGGGCGAGTTGCAACTTCTCTGTCTCAAGGAAATTCATTACATTCCAACTGATAATATGTTCGAGAATCCTGCAAAAACCAATGTTCTACCCTTGTTATATACGCGTGTCACCTACACTTTTTTCCAGTCGCTTGGGACTTCACTTTGGGCAAGAGATTTGCAATAAATGCAAGCTAAGTAAGGAGCCAATGCAGTAGAGTACTTTCTGTAAAACTGAATTGGAATCCCATCAGGACATGGCGATTTATTTATTTTCAACCCATTCAGCTGCTTCTCAACACCAGGGATGTCTATCACTATATCCTCCATACAGGAATCTCTACGAGACTCAAACGGTGGTATGTTTGTACGATCCTCCTGCATGGAAGATTTCTCAAATGCTAAATTTTAAAATTTCAGCTATCATTTTGCTGTCTTCCATTGGCAGGCCAGACCGATCAGTGAGTGCCTGGATGGAAGCCTTCGACCCGCTTACCGATTTTACATAAGACCATTCTCCCGATCTTTCATGTACCACGAGTGCAACTGTCTTTGCTTCCTGAGCATTCTCCAAATTGCGCTGTTAAACCACGGTGGGTCTTTTCCATCCGTAACCAACTTCGACCTGCTTACCGATTTTACATAAGACCATTCTCCCGATCTTTCTTGTACCGCGAGTGCAACTGTCTTTGCTTCCTTAGCATTCTCCGAATTGCACTGTTAAACCACGGTGGGTATATTCCATCCGTAACCCACTTTTTCTGCACATCCTTCTCCAATGCATGATTTACAATGTATTTAAAATTTGCCCATAATTCTTCCATGTCCATCATACCAGAAGTAAATGAAGTTGATTCATTTACTAAGTGAGGTGCTAACAACTGCTCATCTCCTCTTTCTAGTAAGAATACTCTCCTAGCCTTCTTGACCGACTTTTTAACTTTCATAACTATAGTCGTAATGACAACATCGTAATTAGTAATCCCTGTCTCAGCACTGACACTGTCGATGAGGTCTGGTCTGTTCATGGCTACCAAATCTAAAATACTTCCATTATGCGTTGGCTGTCGATTTAGTTGCTCAAGACAGTTTTCGGATAATGTGTTCAAAAGCAATTCACACGACGACTTGTCTGTACTACCTGTAATGAATCCATAGACATCCCAGTCTATACTAGGTAGTTTGAAGTCGCCTCTGACTAGTATAGCATGATCTGGGTACTTCTGCGATACAGAGTGTAGACTCCCTTTGAATGATTCTAGAACTGTCACGGTGGAACCTGGTGGCCGGTAATAACACCCAACAATTAACTTTATTTCTCCTAACCCTGTTAAAAGTGTCCAGATAACTTCACAATCACACTCTACTTTGACCTCAGTAGACACAATATTTTTGTCAACTGCAACGAAGACACCACCTCCTACGGTGTCTAATCTGTCTTTCCAATACACGTTCCAACCCTCACTAAATATTTCAGAATTTCCTATCTCAGGTTTCAGACAGGTCTCAGTCCTGAGAATAATTTGCGTGCCACATGCTTCCTGGAGGGCAGTAAATTCAGGAACTTTATTCCGAACACTCTGAAAATTTACTGCTAATATCTTGATAGCTGAAGTGTCTTTACACTGAGCGCGTCCTGATTTCCCTGCCTGCATGTCGACTGGTGAGTGTTCAACAGGACAGCCCGCACTACCGCCTAGCCCGAAAAACCCCCATGTACACGCCACAAGTACTCTGCTACCCAAGTACCCGCTTCCTATATGTAGGGCACCCTTGACCTATCTAGGGGTGTCCTACAATTCCCCACCCAATAGCGCAAGTCTAGAAATCTGCAGCCAAGACCGTCACAGAGTCGACGAAGCCTCTGGTTGAGACCCTCCACTTGGCTCCAATCCAAAGGACCCAGATCCACTCTGGGAATGATGCTGCTCAATGTAACTTGAAATGACACTCACCTGACCAAGCAACATGTTTCCGGTCATCAACAGTCCAATGACGTTGTTGACAGGACTAGGCGAAGTGTAAAGCTATGTGCCATGCAGTCATCAAGGGTACATGAGTGGGCTCTCGCCTCCAAAAGCCCATATCAATGATATTTCATTGAATGGTTCACATGCTGACACTTGTTGGTGGCCTAGCATTCTGCGGAAGAATTGCAGTTCTATCATGATAAATGATTCTCTTCAGTCATCATTGGTCCATTCTCGCAGGATCTTTTTTTGGTCCCAAGAGTGCCAGAGATTTGAAGTTTTATGAGATTCCTGATATTCATGATACGCTTGTGAAATGGTCGAACGAGAAAATACCCACTTCATCACAATCTTGGAGATGATGTGTCCCATCGCTTGTGCGCTGACTATAACTCCACATTCAAAATCACTTTTATCTTGATAATCTGCCACTGTAGCAGCAGTAACCAGTCTAACAACTGTGCCAGACAATGTCTACTTGACTTTAAAAAATTTTTGTAGTCACCACCCTTCGTACTACAGTCAATTTTAGCGCTAATTGTTGTAATGTTATGAGAACTATGTAATATGAAGTATGACTATCATTTTTAGTGTGAAAAAAAATTTTTAGACTTAAGTTAGAAGAAAAGGTAAGTGTACTAGAGTAGGATACTTTGTCTAATTTTTCCTGTACTGTGGTGGGGGAGAACCACATCCAAGGGAACTGACTGCAGTGCATTTCCTTGCTAACTGTCACTTGGACCTGTTGAAGGTGTGGACTACTTGGTGAGAAATTATGTTAATGCTCATTAAAAGTGTGAAAGTGCTTGTGAAAAATAATAAACACTGAGTAAGTGAAATTTTCTGTCTAAGCAGTGAACTTCAATGCACAGTGTAATTTAACTTTTTGCAACCCATGAGGATTTACTTTCTGAAGCAAGAAAGGACTTGTATCAAGTGATACGCATCTTAGAATGTAATATTTGTTTACCCAAAAAGGACATCACTTATGGTGAAGATGCATAATTTTTGATAAAAGTATAACTTGTGGATATTTTGTGTGATTGTACATTACACTACATGTAAGTATTTTGTATGGGGATTTACATATGGCCATTTCATATAAGTATAAATTTGGCAAAACATATGTTCTGTAGTTTTAATAAGATTTTGTATGTAATATTTTTGTGTGTGTAGATTGTTAAACCCAATTTCTGGGATCACTTGTGGTCATTGAATTTTCCAGTTAGCTATTTGCAATATCTATTTGGTCAGTCCAATGAGGGGGTGATGTGATGAAGCAAGCTGGGAAACTTTTTTATAGGGTGAAATCAGTAATTGTTTTTTAACTTAAATTCTGTTGTTGACACATAAACAAATACAACTTCTGTACTAATTATAAACATTTGGACAAACGACTAATAGTATTCTTAAAGGATCTTTTTGGATCTATCCGAAAACATGTTAGCAAAGACAGCCCTTAATTAATTACAAAGTAATTAACAATTTTGTCAAAAGTATTGTTTGTGTAAAGATAATTGTTAATTTCATGATTTAAACAAATAATTTGGCTTAACCCTTGTAGTAGAAGGAACTGTTAAAAAGAATCAATTTTTCAATGTATTCAGTTAATTTAATGAGTTAAGTTTTAATTGTAATTTCTGTAAACTTAACTTCGAACAATGTGTTGTTTCAGTACCTATTATTGTGAGGATATATAAGGGCCCGATTTTTGGTCCCGAGACAGTCAGTCCATGGCTGAGTTTCAGACGAGGAACCTCTATTGGTTAGATCAACAACAATGCATCCACTTAACTGTGAAATAAGTGTTACACCAAGATGCCATGTGTTAAAACAAAGGCAGTGTCTGTTAAATACATACCTTCTTATTCTTCAAGAACTGTGTGGTTAAGTTTTTACTGCTTGTAGATGTACAACAGCAAACTATTGAAGCAGTATGTGGATGATCGTTTGCAACCTATTAATTAGACTTATCTAAAATTAAACAATAGTACACTGCTCATATAACTGTGTACTATTGGGGGTTGGTGAACAGTGAAAGTAAACATTTGTGAAATGCAGATGTGAACCTGTTGGCTACATCATTTACAGTAGACAGTACTGCTCTTCCACCCCCTATTATTTCAGCCAGTGTAGCAATGCAGTATGTCGACACTGAGGACAATCACCGAAGAAATAAAGTGGGTGAACTGTCACAGTTGGAAAATTGGTCATTTTCATATGCTGAATGTGAATAACAGTATCACCACAACCATCATAACCAATGTGCAAAGCAGGTTTAATAATCTTTTGTATTTATTAACATGATTGTTTTTTGCAACACTACTTTTGTCAAACATTGTATTTCTGCATACATCCTTATGTCTTCCAGTAAATAACCACTGACATCCTATTTCTTAAGAACATTCGGTTTAATAAACCAGTTTCTGACATAAATTCTCTCTCTCCAATATGTATTACTTGCTTGCTATTTCTGTTAACTGCTGACACTTAGTGTTCTGTCTAAGTGCCCAGCTCTGGGTGTTTAATAAAATACTCAATTGTATCATCAT
Organism: Schistocerca piceifrons; assembly: GCF_021461385.2. Lineage (NCBI taxonomy): Eukaryota > Metazoa > Arthropoda > Insecta > Orthoptera > Acrididae > Schistocerca > Schistocerca piceifrons. The sequence goes on from NC_060138.1 coordinate 538,812,063, forward strand.
ACTCACAGTCAATTGTTTTGTTATTGGCTGCTTCTGAAACTTATTCAGTGGTTTCAGTAACATCCTTACTCTGCTGCTCTGTTCTCAGCAACTGTAACTGTTGATAAATGGTTTTACATACTGCAATAATTTTCTGATTTGTCTGCCAACAAGTTGTCACACACTACTGCTTATGCCAGATTTTTTTCAGTTTTTTTCTTCATCTAATCATCTGATTAGTTTTTATGTTGAACACCTTCTGCGTGTTATTTGTCACATACTAAGATCTGTAATACATTCTTCAATCACTGTAAGTTTTATGTCAAGACACAAACAAAAATTTTGTTTCCACGCTCTCTCACATATTGTATGGGAACTTCTTGCAAATTCATCCATACTGTGATGTACTGACACTTTTTCCTCATTTGTACATAGTATAGCAGACAGGCCAAGATCTATGAGGGGGGGGGGGGAGGGAGGGAGGGAGGGAGGCAGGGGGGGAGGGGGGGGGGGGTAGACCGCAGTGCTCCAAGTGGCAATTTCAGGGGGTACAAAATTCATATTCTTGAAGAAAAACACCTTGCTTCATATTGTTTTATGGATTATTAATGTGATTTTAGTGTGCATCCCAGTTGGTTTTTGAACATTTTTGAACACATTCCAAGTTGAGTTTTTAACAAATCATAACTTGATTTTTGAATGTGTGTGTAGTGTACGTGATGTCTCTGCCAAGGGAATCCCCGTTGCATCTAGAAACAAAAAACTTAGAGAAAGTTATTAGCTAACAGGCAATAAAGAATGCAAATTTTCTGAAGACTTCTTATTCTCCCAGTCACAAATAATCCCACCCAGTATTATTTGGAATTTTTTTGAGGGGAGGGTAGGATGTCAGACTGGCTGAGTGGGAGCAGGAGAGGCACCACAGAATATTGTAATTTCCTGAATATATGTTCGACGGCTTCCATTACATAATATACACGTTTGAATTCCACTGAGTGAAATGCAGTGATGTGATAGAAGAATGCTGAGTGAAGAGGTGTGGCACTGCAATTTGGCACAGTTAAGACCGAATAACATGTCTTACATGTCTCTTAAAAAAAAAAAAAGAATAATATAAAGGAAAAAGCATATGACCCTACTCCCAAATTCCATGATAAAAATAAAAAGTTACTTAAAAACTGCAACTTCTTGTTGACACCATTAGAAGCAAAACACTGTATAGTGATGAACCCATCAGCACCAAAACTGAGATCACAGCCTAAGATTCACAAACCAGAATGTCCAATAAGTCCCATTGTGAACTCTATAAAATCACCAAAAAACTTAATGATATTATCCGTAAGGCATATGTATTTGAAAATAACTACTCCATTAAAAACAGTTATGAGCTCATCAATAGTATAAAAGATATCCCCATCCCAGTCACAGCTAAATTTGCATCTCTTGACATAGTAAATCTATATACAAACATACCTGTCAAGGAAACAATTAGTTTAGTAAGGAATAACTTACTGAAACATGGGACAATGGGTAGAGCTGAAATCTATGAACTCATAGAGATCCTGGAACTTAAATTGTCACACAACTACTTCCTGTTCAACAACAAGTTTTACATTCAGGAAGATGGACTGGCAATGGGTAGTAGTCTTGCTGGCTTGCTAGCAGACATATATATCAATAACCTTGAAAATAACTTTTTCAGGTCCCAAACCCAACTAAAAGATAAGCTGCTTTATTACAAATGCTATGTTGATGACACACTCATTCTGTTCAATGGAGCAACAGACGAAATTGAATTGAATTGAATTGAATTTTATTTGATCCTGTAAGATTACATCATGTACAGTAAATGTACGTGTAATATAGGACATGTCAAAGTATTAAAATTCTTTATCAATTATTTTTCTACACCTTTAGCTTACATTTTTACATCACTGATAATGAGTAACAATATATACAAATTTAATGGCATAAGTATTCTGCAACACTGTAAAACTCTTTTTCAATGAGATAGTCTTTAAGTTTCTTTGTAAATTCATTGTGAAGTACACTATCTTGCAAGGTTTTGGGCAGACTTCTTAGTAGTCTGATACCAGAGTACTGGGGTCCTTTTTCTAGCATTGCCAGTCGGTGGGGTATGCTCCGTACTTCATTCTTCTTTCTTGTATTGTGGGTGTGTACACTAGCATTTGTAATCCAGTCCTCACTACCTTTTGTGATGTACATTATTGTTTTGTATATATATATAATGATGAAAAACTTAAGATACCTAAATTCTTGAAACAGTTTCTGCATGTTTCAGAGGTCTTTCTTCTTAAAATGGTCCTAATTGCTTTTTTTTTGTAATGTGAACACTCGTTTTGTCTCTTGTTTGTTTGAGTTTCCCCACACCGTCACTCCATACTGTAAGTATGGTTCGAAAAGTCCATGATACACTGTACACAGAAGGTTCTTGTCTGAATACTGTGATAGCTGCATCATTAAGAATATGACAGAGCTCAGTTTCTTACAGACATTATTAATATGTTTTTTCCATTTCAGTTCATTATCCACAAGAATACCTAAGAATCTAGCAGATTCTACTTCTTCCAGCCTTGTTCCGTCAACCTCTAAATCCATGTCTACAGCCTTTTCCTTGTTTTTAAACACTGCATACATAGTCTTTTTTAGATTTATAACCAGTTCATTTTCCAACAGCCATTGAGCTGTGACATTTGCAGATATGTATGCTCTTCTCTCAAGCTGTTCCATATTTTGGTCACTATTTAGTATTGTCATGTCATCAGCATACAATATTTTCTTTTCTTCCTCCTCAACACCTATATCATTAACAAATACATTAAATAACAATGGCCCCATTACCGAACCCTGCGGCACTCCATATTTGATGGATTGGGTTTCTGATTGGTATGAGTTTCCTAATGATACATACTGCTTGCGGTTGCACAAGTATGATTTTATCCATTCACCTGGTTGCCCCCGAATGCCATAGTTGCTTAATTTTTGTATCAGCATTTCATGGTCAATGGTGTCAAATGCCTTTGAAAGATCCAGAAACATTGCAGAGACAACCTTTTTCTCATCTAAGGACTGTAAAATGTATTCTGTTAGACTGACAATTGCTGATTCTGTAGATTTACCCTTTCTGAAACCATGTTGTGAGGTCATGAGAATGTTATGTTTGTCCAAATAGTTAACTAATCTGGTATACATAAGCATTTCTAGGATTTTTGAGAAACCTGATATCAGTGAAACTGGTCTGTAGTTGTTGGGATCATCCTTACACCCTTTCTTGTACACTGGCACTACCTTCGTTATCTTCAGTTTTTCTGGAAAAATTGCATCTCTGAAAGAACAGTTTGCTATGTTCAGCAGTGGTGTTATTATCTCCTCACATACCAGCTTTATTACATGATTTGATATTTCATCATCACCAGCTGATTTCTTGGACTTCAGTTTCTGTATAGTTTTCCGCAATTCATCTTCCGTGACTGGTCTTAAGAACATAGTACTGCATGATCTTCTTGGTACCTTAATACCCTTCTGTTTTTGACTATTTCTTTCCAATTTTAGGTTTTCTACTACACTGATATAGTTATTATTCAGTATGTTTGCTATTTCCATACCATCTGTGACCACTGTGTTGTCTACTTTAATTGACCTAATACCTTCTTCTTTGTTTGACCCATCTTTTTCCTTTCTTTCAGCACTGATTGCCTTCCAAGCTGCCTTTGCCTTGTTTTTTGAGTTCGCTATAGTGGTGTCAATTGCTCTTGCTTTCGCTTCTCTTATTGTTTTTCTATACTTCTTTTTTAACACTTTATAGTTTTCAGCTTCGCCCATCCGTCTCACATCCTGAAGCTTCCTTCGCTGTTCTAGTATTTCACTCATAATCCACTGTGTTTGATCTTGATGCCTTTCTTGTCTCTTTACTTTGGGAAATGCTACGTTAAAATGGTACTTAATTGTTGAAATAAATGCATCATATTTTTCATTTACACTCTGGGCCTGTAGGATTTCATTCCAGGTTTCCTTACTTAACATTGTTCTAAAGATGTTGATATTTTGTTCACTGATGATCCTAATTTCTTTGGTTGTTTGTTTTGGTTCTGATAATCTAGCCAAAGAACTTAATAAAATACACAATAAAATCCAATTCACAGTAGAACATGAAACACCAGAAGGCATTAACTATCTTGATCTAACAATCTCAAATAAAAATCAGAAGCATAAATTTCAAATTTTCAGAAAGCCAACAACCACCAATGTTCCATACACAAATCCTCTTGCCATCCAGACCAACATAAAAAAGCATTCTTTAGAACAATGGTTAATCACATACTTAAAATCCCAATGGACACAAGTGAAAGACAAAAAGAAACAGAAATTATTAAATCAATTGCCTCCACCAATGGGTACAACCCAGCAATAATAGATAAACTAATCCATACAGCAAAACTAAATCAACCAACTGCTAAACAACCACCCACAAACAAGAAAACCACATTTGTTTGCCTGCCTTTCCTAGGGAAGATTTCTCACCAAATTGCCAACCTCTTCAAGACATACAACATAAAAATAAGTTTCTTCACCAACAACAAAATACAAAATAAAATCATACACAGCACCAAAACCAATATACAACAATATCAAAAGTCAGGTGTGTACAAGCTCAATTGCAACACATGTTCAAGCTTCTACATTGGACAAAATGGTAGAAGCTTCACAACAAGATTTAAAGAACACATAGATGCACTCCGTCTTAACAACCTGAACAAGTCCAGCTTTGCCTCACATCTTACCCAACACAATCGGTCTGCAAACAACATAGAACAGAATCTCCAAATACTACATTTTGCCAACAAAGGCACAATACTTGACCTTCTTGAAGAAACTGAAATATTTATCTACAGAAATACAGCACCTGACAACCTACTCAATGATCAAACTGAACTGAGAAACAAATTTTTCCTTCAGAACTTCGAAGATCTACTAGTTCAAAACAAGTAACCACCCAACGAACCCTACACCGGCTCCCCAACCCCCCCTCCCCCCTCCCAATGACCCACCCCCTCCCTCTCCTTACATCCTAACCACACTGGTGTCAATGTAATATACTACCACAGAATAAGACATGTACCATATCTCTAAATGTTAAAGCCCTCCATTGCTAACATAAATCAGTACTTCATACATATTAATTCCAGCTGGAACAAACAGAAGCTGCCTTTACCAATATCCCAGATCACTCTAATGTTAGAATAAAAATAAGTCAACAGTTAAAGAATTTTTTTTTCATGATTTTTTAAATATTAAATGTACAGCCATACAAACAGGTTTAATCCATTACAATCATTGTAACTCTTATACATATACCTTTAGCTAAAATAAACAGAATCTGCTCTTGATAATACCCCAGATCATGTTAACGTAATAACAGAAATAAGCCAACAGTTCATCTGAAGATTTGTTATTAATTTAAATATAAAGGTCCTAGTCATACAGACAGCTGCACCTCACTGCAGATACAATAACTCTGTACTATTGATTCCTTGAGATTCATGTTAATGGCAAACATGATAATTGCTACTAAATTAAAAAAAAAAAAAAGAAAAACCTGCCTGTAATATACAAGTAGAAATAAGATATCAGATCACCTGAAATTTGTTCTTGTAGTAATTTATTTATTTATTTTTTCTTGTGCTCTCATGTTATCACCATTCTGATTAAAATACTTGCCCTTATATTGACTTTAACACATGTAAAGAACAACAAATTACATCTCTGTACAAAGTAGGCTTATGCCATATCTTTCTGTCAAGATCTTTGTTACAAGCAACAGTTGTAAAGCGCATGCTGGATGCTGGTAAAGTGTCACTGCCAAAGTGTAAACTAATATAGTTTGTGTGAAAGTGTTCTGGATGTCAAAATGGAGGCAGACAGATACGAAAAAAGCTGCCTATACTGCCGCAGTAAGTAAAAACTAAATTTACATCCATATTGACAGATAAGCTATAGTCATGGTGATACATTATATTAAGTGTGACCCACTTTTCTGCCATAGAACCAGCACTCAGCATTATGCTACTACCAGTAATGGTGTAACTTCCTGAATCCTCCCGAAACCATCTGAAGATGCACCTGAAAAGGTTCGAAAACCGGTTCATGTAATAAAGCATTATTATCGGAAAAAGTGACTGGTTGCAGTTGTTTATAACTTATTTAAAATCAGTTCCTGTCTGCATATCCTTTGGTAGATGATATTTGGGTTGGAATAGTGTTTTTGAGAAAACACTCTCAAAATGGAGACATTCTGGATGGAGTACTAATGTCATAGTAACAGTCACCTGACCACAATCTGAAGGATCAACAAATACTTAGTGTATATTACTGGGTGCCTCCCCCCCCTTCCCCCCCCCCCCCTCCTTCCTCCCACATGAACCATGGACCTTGCTGTTGGTGGGGAGGCTTGCGTGCCTCAGCGATACAGATAGCCGTACCACAGGTGCAACCACAACGGAGGGTATCTGTTGAGAGGCCAGACAAATGTGTGGTTCCTGAAGAGGGGCAGCAGCCTTTTCAGTAGTTGCAAGGGCAACAGTCTGGATGACTGACTGATCTGGCCTTGTCACACTAACCAAAACGGCCTTGCTGTGCTGGTACTGCAAACGGCTGAAAGCAAGGGGAAACTACGGCCGTAATTTTTCCCGAGGGCATGCAGCTTTACTGTATGGTTAAATGATGATGGTGCCCTCTTGGGTAAAATATTCCGGAGGTAAAATAGTTCCCCATTCGGATCTCCGGGCGGGGACTACTCAGGAGGATGTCGTTATCAGGTTAAATAAAACTGGCATTCTACGGATCGGAGCGTGGAATGTCAGATCCCTTAATCTGGCAGGTAGGTTAGAAAATTTAAAAAGGGAAATGGATAGGTTAAAGTTAGATATAGTGGGAATTAGTGAAGTTCAGTGGAAGAAGGAACAAGACTTCTAGTCAGGTGACTACAGGGTTATAAACACAAAATCAAATAGCAGGAGTAGGTTTAATAATGAATAGGAAAATAGGAATGCGGATAAGCTACTACAAACAGCATAGTGAATGCATTATTGTGGCCAAGATAGATATGAAGCCCATGCCTACTACAGTAGTACAAGTTTATATGCCAACTAGCTCTGCAGATGATGAAGAAATTGAAGAAATGAATGATGAAATAAAAGAAATTATTCAGATTGTGAAGGGAGATGAAAATTTAATAGTCATGGGTGACTGGAATTCGGCAGTAGGAAAAGGGAGAGAAGGAAACGTAGTAGGTGAATATGGATTGGGGGTAAGAAATGAAAGAGGAAGCCGTCTGGTAGAATTTTGCACAGAGCATAACTTAATCATAGCTAACACTTGGTCCAAGAATCATGAAAAAAGGTTGTATACATGGAAGAAGCCTGGAGATACTGACAGGTTTCAGATAGATTATATAACGGTAAGACAGAAATTTAGGAACCAGGTTTTAAATTTTAAGACATTTCCAGGGGCAGATGTGGATTCGGACCACAATCTATTGGTTGTGACCTGTAGATTAAAAGTGAAGAAAATGCAAAAAGGTGGGAATTTAAGGAGATGGGACCTGGATAAACTGACTAAACCAGAGGTTGTACAGAGTTTCAGGGAGAGCATAAGGGAACAATTGACAGGAATGGGGAAATAAATACAGTAGAAGGAGAATGGGTAGCTTTGAGGTATGACGTAGTGAAGGCAGCAGAGGATCAAATAGGTAAAAAGACGAGGGCTAGTAGAAATCCTTGGGTGACAGAAGAAATACTGAATTTAATTGATGAAAGGAGAAAATATAAAAATGCAGTAAATGAAGCAGGCAAAAAGGAATACAAACGTCTCAAAAATGAGATTGACAAGAAGTGCAAAATGGCTAAGCAGGCATGGCTAGAGGACAAATATAAGGATGTAGAGGCTTATCTCACTAGGGGTAAGATAGATACAGCCTACAGGAAAATTAAAGAGACCTTCAGAGAAAAGAGAACCATTTGTATGAATATCGAAAGCTCAGATGGAAACCTAGTTTTAAGCAGAGAAGGGAAAGTAGAAAGGTGGAAGGAGTATATCGAGGGTCTATACAAGGGCGATGTACTTGAGGACAATATTATGGAAATGGAAGAGGATGTAAATGAAGGTGAAATGGGAGACGTGAAGAGTTTGACAGAGCACTGAAAGACCTGAGTCGTAATGAGGCCCCGGGAGTAGACACCATTCCATTAGAACTACTGACAGCCTCGGGAGAGCCAGTCCTGATGAAACTCTACCATCTGGTGAACAAGATGTGTGAAACAGGCGAAATACCCTCAGACTTCAAGAAGAATATAATAATTCCAACCGCAAAGAAAGCAGGTGTCGGCAAATGTGAAAATTACCAAACTATCAGTTTAATAAGTCACGGATGCAAAATACTAACACGGATTCTTTACAGACAAATGGAAAAACTAGTAGAAGCTGACCTCGGGGAAGATCAGTTTGGATTCCGTAGAAATATTGGAACACGTGGACGATAAATAGTTTGGACAAGAAGAGAATAGAAGCTTTCGAAATGTGGTGCTACAGAAGAATGCTGAAGATTAGATGGGTGGATCACATAACTAATGTAGGATTGGGGAGAAAAGTTTGTGGCACAACTTGACTAGAAGAAGGATCGGTTGGTAGGACATGTGTTGAGGCATCAAGGGATCACCAATTTAGTATTGGAGGGCAGCGTGGAGGGTAAAAATCGTAGAGGGAGTCCAAGAGATGAATACACTAAGCAGATTCAGAAGGATGTAGGTTGCAGTAGGTACTGGGAGATGAAAAAGCTTGCACAGGATAGAGTAGCATGGAGAGCTGCATCAAACCAGTCTCAGGACTGAAGACCACAACAACAACAACAACATTACTGGGTAAGAAGTTACTATCTCTATTCACCTTTTACTTAGTAATATCACACGACCAATCATTTACAATAAGCTGTTAGTGGAGAAGGTATTTCATCCATGATGATATGCTGCAGAATAAATGTTTCTATTACCTTGTAAGGGACTTTATAGATAAAGAGCAAAACACATGCATGGTTTATATTTTTTCATTTATTTTGAAGACTTATGTATGATTGGGTACATAAACTGCTTTAAGTAAGACTAAATTCAATTCCAGTGTCCTGTATGTTGCACTTGTGTTCAGTATCACGTATCAATCACAACAGGTGATGTAATATCTGGATATAGATTCTTCTGATGGATGATATTCACATCATGCAATTTCAGTCACTTTTGCCATTAACTTCTCACATAAACTCTGAACACATGGTTGCCAGCTGCATCTTTGACAGATTGGTTTCTCAATTTCATAACTTGATACACCAGATTTTTAAATGTATATTCCACTATGTGTACACTTTCACTATAATCATAAATTTTTTACAGAATGTGGACATCAGCTCTCACACAATATGTGATGTTCTAAATTCACTATAGGAGTCTGCATATTTCAGATAAATGTATGTATCTTTCATATAGTAGATTTTTCCCCCAATTATTCCCACTCATAGCTAATGAATATCACTCTTCTTTTACAATATTGCATGTTTGGAAAAACAACCACTGAATAAAATTGCTGTAACTACACCAAATATAAGAATATGTTAAGAAATATTATGCATGATGGGAGTCAAACCCAAGCCTTACAGCTAAAGAGCTGTCAGGCAATCAGTTGGATTTGAAATTGGGATTGCACTCTAGTGCATATAGTTATTTTCATTGTGAAATTTCACCTAAATTGAGTGAAATTTAAGAAAATTAAACATGACAAGATCAAACCAACAACCTTCTGATTAAAAATATGTTCAGAAATAGGGTAATCTTGTGCAGGAGTGAAAGGAAAAAAAACTAGACACTTTATGAGGAATTTTTATTCTCTAAATATGTCATTATGAAGTGTATGGGTCATTGCTCATTGCTAACCCTGATCTTATCTTCAAAAGTAGTGAAAGACATTTTTCAGTTTCTTTCAGTAATAGGCAATCAAGAGATTCACCCATTACCACATTACAAGTAGAGGATCTAAGATGCAGCTGGGACCATTTAGTGGCTGTCTGTATCTGTGTCATTAGGGTTAATTCACTTTCATATACAGCTACTTGTACTAGCAGGAGATTCTGGGTTTCGTCTCCATCATGTGTAAGTTTCTTAAAATTCATTTTGCCACCCTTAGTGTCTAAACAGTTGCATTCCATACCTGCTGCCACAGCCAGGGCAGGGATTGTACAAGTGCATATAATACCCAGAAGTTCACCCATGTGGATAGTTCATTTCAGAATGTTGTTCACTATGACATTATTTGACTTCTAAAGGGTTGAAGTGAATTCGTATAGACATAGCAGCTGGTACACTGTGATGTAACAATACAATCTGAAAATGTTTGAGGTTGTATGATGGTTCAGTCCACTGAGACTGAGTGGGATTGTCTGCATGACTAATTATAGTCCATAGAGGGTCTGATGACTACAACAGAGTGTGACCTGTGTCTTCAAGAAATCGACATATTCAGCAACAGTCAGTCCATCGCCAACTTATACTGAGGTGCCACACTAAACTTAACACCATCAAAGTCTGCGTACCGTGTGTATTTAAAGATTTTAAGTGCTATCAACTTGAGCAATTTCTACAGTGCAATATAGTTAGCTATACAGATTCTGATCCTATGGTGACTACTTGCTAAAACAAATTTTGAAAATGTCATAAAATATTTAACAGAACAAAAAGTGACACATAAGGATGAATTAATAGACAAATATGTAGTTCCATATGTGTATGATCCTATAGACTTGAATTCTAGTTCTCCAATTGGGCTGAATGTGATACATACAGAATTTGTTTCTAATAAATAATTAATATTTAAACAATATAATATTTTTTATGAAGGCCTTTTTGGTTTTAAGCTCATTTTCTTTTTGTTGCATATATCTGCAGTTCAAAAGTTAAATTATTCATTTATTTGTAAAAATCCTTGTCCAAACCACAGAACATGGATGATATTTTATGAGTTTTTTACTTCTATGAATTCCTTCAACCAGGAACTCTGCCTGAATTCAGAAACTTGGATTGCTCTAACAGTTTCAAACCCAAACTGAGACATTGCTGGAGGTTTCTGTAATTTTCAACATCATTTATTTTGTTCCCCAACTGCATCATCAGCTTGGGATGGAACCATGTCATAGAATTTGGTTATCTGGACATACTGGTGAATCACTGTGCTTGTCATTTATAACACGTAATTTAGTATGCTGCCACAAACGGTATGTGCTATTCTGTGAGAGCTGAATACAAGACAGTAGGGTTTTCCTCATAGCCTGCTACAGGAATGAGAAGGCATTCACAGTCAGCATATATAATGAAATGTACTCAACCCTTGTGTAGAAATTCTTAAAGTTCAAGAACTTTTTAGCCTTAGTAGGTATCTCTCCAAGCACCAGGTACTGAGAGTAGTGGAGAATTGCAGTCTTTGGTACAATCTCAGGTCACACCGTAATTACACTACAGTAGTACAATTGCCCTTGGCAATGGAACTGGGAGTGTTTTGGCTCACCTCTTGCCATATAGAATTTTCAGAAATTTTAACACAATTAACAGTGACAACTTCCTAACACTGGAGCCAAAAGCTCTGAGTTCAACTCCTGTCTTGTTTAATTTTCTTAAAAGTAGTTTTTTTCTGCAAATTTTAACACTCTCAATGTCTAAACAGTTACATTCATCATGTAACGCTCCCCCCGCCCCTGTCCCCACCTGTTCCATCTCCAGCTGCCCTTGCCCCTTGGAAGCCCTCTTTCTCATTTTCTTAAATCAATATATATCTTCAATCAGGTATGCTGATTGAATGCAATAACATAAGTGACTCTGCTGAGTTCCATCCCAAACTTGAGGCATTTATGAAGTTTTCTATAATGTAGTATGTATCTTGTTTCCCCCTCCAGCATTGTCAACAGCTTTGGGTGAGAACTGTTTCACGGTACTTGATGCTATGGACATAGTGGCAAACCATTGTGCGTGTCATGTAAACTATTAGTATACATCACACCTACCTACAAAACATATTATACATCAATATCAAACACCATGGTTGAGAAATCACCTAATTTCATCAAGATGATGATGATGATGATGATGGTTGAGAAATCACCTAATTTGCCAAATTCAGCACCAGAAAGCTGCTGAAAAGCTGTAAGAGGAAGAAACTGTTGCATTGTGTACCAGTATAAATTGATAACATCCAGGTACATGTTGTAACTTTAATCAGCAGATGTTTGATTGAACAGTTCATCCACTCCTTGGTTATTTGCCTTTGCATCTATGGAAAAATTGGCAAAGTCACCTGCTAATCTTGTAAGCAGTAAGTAGCAGCCTGGCTTGTAACCATTGGTTAAGAGTTTGATTCAACACTGATGTATTTGAGAAAGGCATCTCACAAAAGCTATGGCATGATGTAGTAGAAGGCAGGATCAAATGTGTATGTTTCACTGCATACATCCCAAACTTGCACAACAATATCTACAAGTGAGTATATGTCAGTGTTTATATAAAGTATTGCATATTCCCCTATGCCAAGAGATATTAAACTCCTGCCAGACATGCACCACATGTTCATATTCTGCATCCATTATGACATATCCTCCAAGTATACTAGAAAAAGCAGATATCAGGTAACCTGGTTTCACAAAGTTCCTCCACTGAGTCCAGATGGTCATATGGGAAGGTCCAGTTCTTTGTTATAACCTGAAATTTAGTGTCATGAGGGTGTGCAGCTCAAAAAAGACCCATATACTCCTCAACAAGTTTCTCAAATGGTATCTGCACGAATCTTAGCAATTCCAGGAAGTACAAGTAGGTGGTAATTGTTCTTTCCAGCACAATTCTAGACCATACCCTAATTATGTGAACCCACTTTCATAGTTAAGCAATTGTCCTAGGTATTAAACAAACAGACATGATGCAGTCCACGTCACAAACAGCTCAAGAATCCTCAGATAGTCCAAGATTATATGACCCATACACTTCATGATGACATATTTAGAGAATAAAAATTCCTCATAAAGTGTCTGGTTTCTTTTTCCTTTCACTCCTATATACTATGACTTCAGGTTACAAAATTTAACATGAACACCACAGTTTAGCGTTCATTGTTTGGCAGAGCAGCAATAGCTGTGGTGGTGGGAGTCAAGGTGGGAGATTTTGTAGTAAGTCAGTAATCATAAAGCAGTATTTGGTAAGTGTACACTCCATAGTAAAATGCAGGTGTGACTACATAGTATTAGCCACAGCTCAATGACAATTTATATAAACTAGCTTCATCATGTCGTGACTCAACTGATACCTCTAAAATGAGGCAATATATCCTGGTGGACAGCTGGTTGGGAGTGAGGATGAGTGGCCACTGCCAAACTGTGGCCAAGAGCAAATTAGACCACCTCGTGGCACAACATGCAGCTGAACATCACACACTTGATTTCAATGGCTGCTTCATTACCAAAGCCATCTGGATTCTTCCCTCCACCACCTGCATTTCTGAACTACGCAAATGGGAGTTATCCTTACAATGCTCAGAGCCATTTGAACCATTATCCTTACAACACATTCTCCGCTCCCGTAATTATCCTGACCTCAATCTACAGTAGCACACTGTCCCCACACCCTCCACCCAACAGTTTCCACTCCCTCCGTCCTATTATTTCCTCCCCATTCTCATCTCCCACCCTGTTTATTTGCAGCCCTCTGCCAATGCTTTTCCCTACTCCATTCCTTTTTTCCCCCTTCCCTGGCCCATAACCTCCCAATGCTATGCCTGTTGGTATCTTAGTCCCTGCACACTCCACCAGACAGCATTCATCTTTCTCCCCACCCATACACTACTATCCCTTCCCCTTCCCTAAGCCATCAAGATTGCTGTTTGCATCCCACCTGACAGTTGCATTCCAGCCCAAGATGCTGGAGATGGCAGTCGTGTTCATCAGGTGTGCTTGCTTGTTTGTATGAATGATGTGTCTCTCTCTTTTACTGGTGAAGGCTGTGGCTTAAAGCTTTGTGTGTCTTTTTAACTGTGCCTGTCTGCAACTTAACATGTCTTCCTTATGGTAAATAGTAATCTGTCTTTTCCTACATTGTAGAATTTGCACTTAAATTGTTGTCGCTGCCACTAACAATGATTAAATAATGTGTATATTTTATTTTGATTATGCAATCTGACTGGAAAGTAACATATAAAGCTATTAATATAATAACAAAACTGTACTTAAAATATGTGAATAACCAACTTAAATGCTCACATTACTTCAACTTTCAATATTGCTTTATAGAGACAGAGAGTGAGTGAGAGAGAGACAGAGACAGAGAGAGAGAGAGAGAGAGAGAGAGAGAGAGAGAGAGAGAGAGAGAGAGAGAGGAGAGAGAGAGAGAGAGAGATAATGCAGTTGGCCACAGTGGTACAACAATGGACTTGCATTCAAAAAGATGGCAGTTCAGAACCCCATCCAGTCAACTAGGTTAAGGTCTTCCACCATTTTCTTAAATCACTAACAGATTACCGGAGGTTTCCTTTGAAATGACGTGGCTGACTCCTTTTCCCTCACTCCCCAATCTCAACTTGGATCCACGTCCATTGACCTTATCAACTGGATCTTAAATGCTAATCTTCCTGATTTTTTTTCCTTTTCCTTCTATGTTGCTTAATCTAGGTAGACTTGCACAAATTACTGCACATTGACACTCACTTTGAGTAAGTGATGCGCTATACAAATTGTACAGGTATTGTTTCAATTTGCTGAGCACTTCTGAGCAGAGGCAGCATTCCATTCAACATATCATGCAATTCTTGTTCACTTTCACTGAGAACAGAGATGTAGATAGTGAATTTCATCATTGGTATGCTTTCACACTGAATTTTAACCCTACTCTTAAACCTTTCTTTTATTTCCATCACTGCTTTTTTTATGTATAAGTTATTCATTCCATTCAATAGATCAAGTAACTTTTCTCCACTTTCACTGAGAATAGCAATGTAAACAGTGAATTTTATCACTGATATCCTTTCACACTGAATTTTAATCCCATCCTTGTCTTAGACACTTTAGATGCATCTCTTTCTTCTTCACCTTCCTTTCTTTTGTTCCTTCTTGGTTCTTCGGTATTCTATGGTACCTAACTTTCCCTATACTTTACTCTTATTTTCCTCAGAATTTCAAACATCTTATATCATTTTACATTGCCAGATGTCTTTTCTATGTCAACAAATTCTATGAATGTATCTTGATTCACCTTAAGTCTTGTTTCCATCATCAAGTGAAACATCAGAACTGTCTCTCTGTTGTCTTTACCTTTCCAAACCAATTATAATCTCAAACTGATTGTCAGTTTCCTTTTCTATATTATTCATCATCAACTTGTCCAGTAGTTCTCACATTTATCTGCCCATGGTATTTTCAGGATTGCATAGATAACATTTCTCTGAAAGTCTGATGGCAAGTTTCCAGTCTCAAAGATTCTCCACACCAATCTGAATAGTTGTTTGGTTGGCACTTCCCCCAATGATTTTGGAAATTCTGAAGGAATGTTATCTATCTCTTTTGCTTTATTTAATCACAAGTCTTAAAAAAACTGTGTTAAACTCAGACTCAGTCACTCAGCTGCCTGGGACTTCCACATGCCTTCTTCCATTATGTCATCAGACAAGTCCTCCAACTCATAGAGGCCTTCAGTGTATTCTTTTCCACCTATCTGCTATCTACTCTATATTTTGTTCAAAGGTTTTAATGACATTACGTGCATTTGGTCACTGAAATGAATTACTGATAAAGGGTGAAAATCGAGAATCGAAGACAGATCTTCCACGTAACAGGAGTGGTTATGTTAACCGCCTTGGTCACCCAAGCATGCTTCCCATCTGACCCACATTCACAGCCCATTGTTACACACTACTGACTTAGTGTCACATACTCACGAACCCCTTGTTCACAGTTCCTGATTCCAATACGAGACTGAGCATTGTGTGCATCTGCACTGAAAAATAGGATTATTGGCCATCAACACTGTAGACTGGACCAATTCTTCCCATGACTATTTCTCCGCATTTTTCCTGTAGTCACTTCCTGCTAATTTTTTTCCTTAGTCACTTATACTGCTGAATTCCTGCCTTTCCCAGAACATTTTTGTACTTTCTCCTCTTGTCAATTGAGTTACTTACGTTTCCCAAGGTTTTTCCATAGCTACCTTTCTTGTACCTTCTGTGATTCCTCGTTTTAGAGATGTCCATTCCTCTGCAAATAAGCTGCCTACTGTATTATTCATTACAGCATTATGCCCCAATTTGTAAAATATTAAACTTTTGTTGGTTATTCAATCTTTTTCTCATGGTTACTTCATCCTTGGGCACCCCTTTCTGGGATACAAAATGGGAGCTAATTCATAATCTTTTTCCAATGGAGGTAACACCAATACATTTTTTTAACTACAGGCCACTTACTGCAGTAGTTTCCATTGCCTTCAGCATCCTCATGCCATTGATATTTATTGCTGATTCTCCTGCCTTTTAGGGGTTGTTCCCTACCCCAAGGGCAAACAGTTGCCTTGAAGTTCTAGCCACTTCTTCACCCTCTTTGATGAGGCTGTTGGCAGAATGAAGGTGCCCATGTCTTCATCTGCCACTGATGATGATTTTCATTCACAATTTAGTCAGTGGCTGGGTTCAAACACTTGACTCGGAACATTTCGATTAGTAATCAGAGATGCTATGCTATACCATAGTTAACAACTGGTTCAAGTACTATGATCCAACAGCCTTTCATTTATGGCTTGTACTATCTACTGCAGGCAGGTACAAAAATGATACAAAAATTCTGGATACTGGTGATCTCCAGAGAAAGCTCTTTATTGTTCAGTAGTTGAGGAATGGTTGTTGCAGTTGTACTGAAAATAATATTTTTGCATTGAATATGATTGAAAAATAGTTTTGTGTGAAAGAAATTTTTTATTCAGAAGTAAGAAGACAGATCTCCACAAAATTAATGACAAAAATTTATCATAAATTACAAGTACTCCTTAAAGAAATGATGTTTACAGTGCAGCAATCAAATACATACTTGAATTATGTTTATAAATACCATTAACAATACTTTTTCATAATTATTCACTGGTTTGTATCCTCGTGAAACCAAATTTGGAATACCAACATCACACTGTGACATACAGGCTTTGTTTTACAAGGAATTTGATTCTTACATGCTGTTGCTTGTTTCTAGTCTTGGCTAGATGTCCTGTTAAGTAATAACAGCAAGAAATTTATTTTCTTTAAAAATTATTATATAGATGTTAAAAAAATACCTGTTCTCATAAATTCAGCACCATAGCATTCAGTCTCATTTTATTACACTTATCATTGGTTCTATCATTTATTTATGCTGATACAAAGGCATACATGACCAGTAATGACACTGTTTTTGATATGCAGTCTTTTACTGGTGTATGTCTCAATAGCTGCCATTAAGAAGCATTTGAAAATATCTCAAGTTACATGACTATCAGTATGTTTAACTGAAGAATGTCACAACTACATCAACAAAAATGTAGAATTTTCTGTGTTTTAATTTGTGTAAGTGTCTCATATCTATTATCAGAATTTGCTACAGGAAAACTATACCCTACAGGGTCACATTCAGCCATTTTGCAGAACAAACAAATCCAGCAACTCAAATGTTATTGGTAGTTCATGGGGTTTAATGAAAATGTATTAAGCTACTTAGATACATTTGAAATGCATTCCTTGTTGCTCCCATGTGAAAGAATGCTTAAGCAGTTACGTACTTCTGTCGATTGTTAAGCATAATTTATATAGATACACATACTTTTAGCATATTAAGAGGTTTCTAACCTAGCCACAATTTCAATGTACCATATGAAGTTGAAAATATTCTTATGCACCTGTCTTTCCTTTTAATTGGCCTGCACATAATATTAATTGCTGCTCTGCAATGTGGAATGTCTTCCTCTACCAATATACAGTAATTTAGGCACTTCTTAAGAAGTCAAACCAATAATTATATTGTATTGAAGAAGTCTTGAAATATTTCTCCCCTTTTATCAAAACTGTAAACTGAGTCTTGAAAAGTCTTATATGTGATAATACAAAAGTGGTAGTAAAAATAAAATTAAACTAGAAATGTGTAAACACAAATATCAGTGTTAACATTAATGGCTCAATGACATACAAAATTTAATTTAGTTGCTGTCAAAAATACACTGTGTTCCATTCAGCCTTGTGATCTCATATGTGTGCTTATTTGCGAAGCTCCACACTAATTTTCACTGGTTTTGGCTTCATGACTCCAGTGATCCCCTCCTCCAAAGGTGGTGGTATCTGAAAATATATTACCAGAAGCATGGGAATCAGCAGGCAAACAGGAAGGGCTCATGTTTTAATGTGGCTGTTCCAGTTACTAACTTTTAGTAATTTTTACTGCCTCCCACCAATAAATAAGACATCACTTGTGAACTTTACAAATTGTAACAATAATAAATGATGTTTAATATTTAGCTGCTTATGAGTGAGTGATATAGTTCATACCTGAGTCTCCTCAGCTGGCACAAACTTGAAGTTCTTGATCAGTGTTGCAACTGCCAACTTAGCTACAAGGACACCATACTGAACACTGACATTAGCCGTATTGGAACCAGCCAGACCAAATGGTAGGTATGTGTATGGGTGACGCTTTTCAGCAATGGCTGGAGAAAACCTAAACATAAAAATAATCTATAGGAGCCTCCAAATGAACTGTATGTCCATAATCTAATGTGGCATAATATGGTATTTTTAGTTAGGTTTTACAGCATGATGGAGAGCGGAAACAATTCTGAAGAATAAACAAACTTAATTAATTGGCCAATGTGTCTTGGTACAGTTCTGTATCCAGAAATTACAATCTGAAACATTGTCATTAAAA
The DNA here is from genome assembly GCF_021461385.2 of Schistocerca piceifrons. Classification (NCBI taxonomy): domain Eukaryota; kingdom Metazoa; phylum Arthropoda; class Insecta; order Orthoptera; family Acrididae; genus Schistocerca; species Schistocerca piceifrons. The sequence continues at coordinate 538,831,057 of NC_060138.1, forward strand.
ATGTAAGTGGCCCAAAGGGTAATATTGACAAATCAAGTACTGAAAACATAATTTATCATACATCTCAATATAGTCCTTTCCAGCATCAAAGGAAAACAATGACCAATTGAAACTACTGCTCAAGAAAGCCAACTGTTGATCTGGCTGTAGCAGTAACTAAGTTGTTAAAGTGATAAGGTACACACACTTCCATTTCAAAGTGGTGTGTGTTGTTACATCACTGTGGAAGCATAGAAAAAATGGCTCTGATCACTATGGGACTTAACTTCTAAAATGACAGTCCGCTAGAACTTAGAACTACTTAAACCTAACTAACCTAAGGACATCACACACATCCATGCCCGAGGCAGGATTCGAACCTGCAACCATAGCGGTCACGCGGTTCCAAACTGTAGCGCCTAGAACCGCTCGGCCACCCCGGCCAGCGGAAGCATAGAAAATGATCACAGAAATATCAACACCGGCAGCAATGACAGTTGCTGCAAACATCACTAAATTTGTTGATGATGAGAAGGAGAAAGGAATGACAATACTGATAGAACAGGCGATGAATTGGGGAATGTTGTAGTTGAAAGTCTGTGTATAGAACAGTTGATGAACTGTGGGATGTTACAGAAGAAAGTCTGTGCACGGCCAGTCTTGTCATCGTCAGTGCTGTTCCTGTCAGCCCTGTCTTCGCTGCCGCTTTGGCTGGCCCTGTGGCTCATCTCTGTGCACCTCCAGGTGTCACCAGGTGCTCCTGCATGTCCACACACACCCCTGTGAGTTCCATTGTTGCATGTCACATACACAGGGTGCCAGGGCGTTCAGTTCCTTTCCTGTGTCCCCTGGCTACCACATCACATGCATTTGCACCTCCTCTCATTGCCTTTGCCTCACTTCTCATGTGTTGTTTTTTTTTCTTTTGGCATACACTGCACCTTCCACAGGTCCCCCTGTGCTGCTCTGACCCAGCCACCATTCCCAGCCAGCCACCAACAGCTTCTTCCAGGGCTTCCTCATCGGAGTTCTGTTGCAATCTGTGCCCTTGACTCTCCTGCTGCCTTTGGCCTTCCATGACAACAACCCGGCACCTCTTCTTTCACTGTAGCCACCCTTGCATTACCTGCTTCCTTCCTGGTGGGGGCCTCTCTTACAATGGCTGCATAATCTACAGAGGAAATAATGGAAAATAGGCACAGCAGAGACCATGCATCCTTAGCTACTCCTGATTGTGGCTCAATGTCTGCATCCTCTGGGTTGCTGCTCCTTCTCCTACAAATGCTCAACCTTCAGAGACAGTTATGTGTTTCACCAATACATCGCATGTTTGCATTTGGTGCTGATAGTAAACATTCTGTTTATAGACTCAGTGACAGAATGCAACACAACCACTAGGGACTGCTAACATCATCCATAGGCAGCACATGCAGCAACAATGATGGTGCTGCTATCATGGTCTATCTTCCATCTGCGAGTCATGTGGTTATCAAGAGCCCATGAATACCCCTTCATCATGGTATACTTTAGCCATGTGCACCCCGCAGCAGCCAGCTGCAGTCACAGCTCTGCTCCAGGACACTTGTACTGGTCACCTATGGCATCCCATCTACAGCAGCCTCAGCTAACTCTACACCACACTGCATCATTCTGCTAAGCCACCCAGAAACCATCAGCACTCTCCCTGGAATCCAGTGCTACAATGTCATTGTGCAGAAGTTATTATGTCATGACATATGTCATGACCATTTCACAGCTGAGGTCTGTACAGACACTTGGTTTGCTACATTCATACTAGATCAAGGAGGAACATTTCGTTTACTGTTGTTTATATGGCACTTCACTTTTCTTTGTGAGGCTGTAGCAGATGTACAATGTCAAACCAGCTGCTGAAAATCAATCAGGTGTTTGTGAGTGACAAACAACAGACTCTTGGTTTTGCTACATTCACACTATACTAAGGATGGTCATTTCCGTTACTGTTATCTGTGTGAACTTCACTTTTCTTTGTGAGGCTGCAATAGATGTAGATTGTCAAACTATGTGTGGAACATCAATCAGCTGCAAGCAAGTGGCAGGATAAAACAAGTGTATGTGACCTTGTCAATCACCAGGATATCACATCGCATAAACATCATAATAACGATAGCACTGTGACTGTACCCGATGAACACCCTGACAATGTAACCTGAGGAGATTATGCAACATTAAATATCCTTACGTTTTGTAATTCCAGTTACATACGACATTACTATGTTGCATATTTGTATTGAATGTCTATCACTTGTTAGATATAATTCACAGAATGGTGATAATTGGAACTTTATGATAAGGCAGTTTAGGAATAACTGAGTCGACTTTGCTGGGTAATTGTTCTGCTAGTATTACTTTGTTTGATTTCCCATCATTTACCTTTGACATTTTCAACTATGTTGATTATACTGTCAAAATTCTGTAATCACAGCTCACTATAGTGTATCAAGAAAGAGAGTCAAGTGATAAACAATAAATGAAGAAGCGAATGGCACTCTTTCCTTTCTAAAATAACATGCAAAAGTTCATTTCTGTTGTGTGCACCCATTCTCCTTCCTTTCATTTCATATTCCCAAATTTTTTTTCCACTTCTTCAATCATTATTTTCAGAATTTCTTTTCTATACATCTAAATTAATTTTAAAATTTCCAGTAATTTTTCATGTTTGTTTTTCATTATTGTTACCAATCCACTATGCTAATTTTTTACTTTCATTTATTGCTTTTTGTGCTTTATGTATTTGATGTTTCTAAGGGTTTCTTCATACATTTCTCTGTACCTTTATTTTGACTTCCTATGTCACACTCTTTACAACAATGCAAAATGGAGCCCGTCTTCATGATAAAGTTGCTGATACAGATAAAGATGACTTGATGCTTGAAGTCATGATTGCTTGATGTAAGTAATACAGAATTACAAATAATCATCAACTTCTCTCAAATGCCCTCCCACCCTTATCTCACTTTCTCTATCTCAACCCTTTGAAAGACAGATTTATGATAAGTTTTAATACTGTGCAGAGTATTTCACCTGTCTGGATTGAAAGTATGTGGCTCTGGATAGTAGTCCTCCAAGTGATGAAGAGCATACACTGGAATAGATACTATGGTTCCCTTCTCAATCTTCAGATTCTCAAACTCAGTGTTTTCCAGGCATTCATGCTCAATCCTGCAACAATTTCCAAAATGAAATCAAACTATTCCTGTTTATTATTACTGTAAATAAAATCCATAAATAAAATCCATAAATAAAATCCTTGTTCCCTAAGTACCTGTATTCAGATGGATACAAACGAAGCATCTCATTCAGGAACATGTCGAGATATTGTGCATTCTGCACTGTCTCAAAGGATATCTCCGTCTGTGGAATGAGAAAAAGTCATTAAATTGCTGCTATCTTCCACCAGTAAACATATCTTACATCTACAAGGGAACAAATTGTTATATACACTTGGAAAATTGTCTTGTGGCCAAATAAGTGCAGTACTCTCAGTTAAATATACAGTTTGTACTTACAGATGTCTGTAACTGCTTGTTAAGTTCAGAATGAAGTTTATCCTGAATCTCTGGTTTGGAAGCTAATGTGGCAACAGACAGTGCAATTGTAGACTTTGTTGCCTGTGCTGTATTCAGAAGAACAGCTAGTGACTGAAAAATATAGAATCTAAATAACAACATTGCATTTGCAGAGATAAATAATAAATGTATGCTTAAAATATTTAAGGAAGGATATCACTATTGGTAGATAGTCCAGCAAAGACAATAAATACATTTTTTAATTAATTTATTTTTTACTAAACTGCTACACAGGAAACGGAACATTTTGTAGCAAAGTAAGGATTTAAAGACCACTTACATCAGCATCATGATTGGGTCATCCTTAACGCACAATTTGTCACTGTACCAGCATGAATATTACAGTAAACTATGTTAGTATAACTTATTTTCTGTTTATTTGCATCCACAATCCTGCAATATTTTGTAAATGACAACATTTTGCACATAGACAGTTCAGGCAGGAAACATTTATGGTGTAGTCAATGTCTTAAAATAAAATAGCTGCTATTTGAATTTAAGATATGACAACAACATGTGTTCATCCACTTCAGCACTTGTGCTAACATATATTCATGTATTTTATATGCTGGTTCAATGACAGGACTTACTCATGGCATTGTATTTCCTTATTTTACACATGGGCTTCGCATCTATGATAGCTGTGCACTTGTGCTGCCCTCTTATTAGCGATGGCACCAGACATTGGTTTTTCTCCACACTGCTGTGTGGATCATAACATGTTGCAGCTTGATAATGCCCAGATGAGCAAAATTAACTAATTGCTGATAATTGTTAATAATAATCTATTTAAAATTAACAGAACAGCTGATGCAGGAAAATGACTTCTTATAAGGAAATAATGTGGCCCTGGACCCTTACATAAAAAAAGAAGCACAATAAATACATGACATAATTTTAACCTTTTTTAAGAAGTTTATGGATCTAATATCACTTGGAACTGTAAGCTTGCCTTCACTTTCTAGCTGACAGAACGATTTTCATCTTATTTTGCAAATTGCATTGGAAAATCCACTATATTGATTGTTCCTTGAACATATGTTGAAATTAATGTATCTACAATTCATCAACTATTTTTATTGTGATTAAAAGAAAAAATTGCTGCTGGAAAATGGTTTCACTATTGTGCATTCAGCCCACTGTGATCAACTGAGGAACAAATTTTGCCAATTGATTTGAAAAATTCAGTTGTTCATACAGATTATTTAACACATTTTCATAAGATTTCTTTAAGTTCTTGTATAAGCAAAAATTTCCTTAATTTTGGTTTCATACTTATTATACATGATGCAATTTCAAAGGTGTAATCTGTCTTTGCTTAGCCTTGGAATAATCATTCTCAAAATATGTAAGAGTGTTTTTTTTTGTTTTTTTTTGTTTTTTTTTTTTCCCTCGTGTATTATGTCTTTCTAATGGTGTCTTCCAATTTAATTTGTACAGCATTTATGTAACATTCTCAAGCTGACAAAATAAGTCTATGAAAATTCATGCACCTCTTCCCTGAATATTCTTTCTTTATTCTATGTATTGAACTTGCTAATGGCCCAGACTTAGTAATAATAATGATTAACTGGCATTTTATGAAGGGTGAACCACAGTTCCACGAGATTCTTCTGATGAATATTAGTCAGTATCTACCTTCTGCTTAAACAGTTCTTATGTGGTCGCAGATACTTCGGAAATTTTCCATCAATGATAAAGTGGAACATGCTATTTAAGTGTGGCATGCAGAATTACTGGCTTATTGTTTTTAATCTCCAGTTGTATTATGATTTGGACTACATTCTTAGTACTTCAAGATATCAGACACTGCTAATGAAAGTGAAATTAAATTTTCCATCCTTCTCAATATCTTACCTGAGCTACAATCGCTTCTTCATTCACAGCAGCAGCACTTTCTACCTCTTTGCCTTCATCTTTTGTTGTCTGCTTCTGTTCAGAAACTGTTTCCAATAGTAAGTCCACCAGATCAGGAACTCTCTTCTGTAAGTTCAATGCATGTTCCTCAATACAATTTTATACACATTTCTACAATAGAGTTCCTACTAGGAAGAAGTATAAAAACACACCAACATTTTCTTACCTCATCTGTTGACTTCTCTGCACTGATTTTTTCCTTAACAGTGTTATGGATTAAAGGAATGAGATACCTGGCAGCACTATTTCGCAGGACGAAACAGTCTTGAGAGTAAAATGCAGGAAGAACAACTGAAAAATAAATAACAGTTTTACAGTACTACCTGGGAATGGTTAAAATGCATTTCAGTCTCCCATGAGTGCTCAGTTGTTGTCCTAACATTAAATCTCATTCATTGATGATACTTTAGTTTTCCATTTAATTAAAAATAAACTTACTTGCATACAACAGAGTATATAGGTTTTCATGACTGTGTGGCAAAGTACACCGAAATAAGATGCATTCAGAGTTGTTTAGAAGTTATCCCCTATTAGTGACTGCATACCGCTCACAAGAGTATGGTGCAATAGAGAGGTTTACATAAAACTTGTATGTTGTTGTCCTATGATGTATGGTAGGTGTACTAAAACAATCTGAAATGATAGCTATAGTGCTTCACTCAGATCAGCTAAGAAAAACTTAATTTCAGAAGCTGTGATGATGTGTCATATTCAAGGAAGTACGTCAACATTTCTAAGTGTGAGCTGTGCTTCATGCCATTTTGAGACAATCAATATGAAAATGCATCATATTCACCAGCTGTCTTATGAGCATCAAGTCCACGATAATTCCATGGAAAAAACACCTGTGGATATAAACAGGCATATCTCCACAATCAGCCAATCCCTCTACCATGATAACCTTTTTCCAGCCTGAAATTATGTGATGCTTCTTGGAATAATATGGCAAGTCAGCATTTTCTGAAACATCTTCAAGGAGATCACAGGATATATATTTTACAACATGTAGACAAAGAAAAATAATGTAATGGCAATGATAAATTACTACCCACCAACCAAGATTGGTTTGTTGGTGAAGGGTGGTACATATATTTATATGATAAGCCCCTACAACTACACTTTTCAGAAGACTACTCTTTAAAATGTACGAGATTATGTGAAGTCATGAACAAATATTGTAGGCAAGATATTTAATCCTGTCATACGTACTGTGTTCTTCAAAAAGTATGACCTGATTTCAAAAAGTTACGCTTCCTTTAGAAAAAGTACTGCATTACTTCAAGCAAATCACAGGTATTCTACTTATACGCTTTCTTCAATATTTTTCAAGCAATTATGCCTCAAGAAGTGTGACTGTGGAAGGTATAAAGAACAAACCTGAAAGGACACATCTGACTAAGGGTTCTATTACTGGCTGATGATCAATATGAACTTCCCAGTATGTTGGTGTCAAACTGAACAAACAAAGGATGTTAATGGAACTATTAATGGTAGTTCTTATTTATGTAGTTATGCATTAATTTTGTGAGTTTCAATTTCACTCATGCATTTTTTGAATGAATTGCCTTGTGTAAACACGTTTCATCTAATGATGGGACATACATGACAATCAGAAGTGGCTGCACTGACTGGGGCCATAAATGGCTGGTTTCTGAGGCCTCTATTAACTTTCAATTTGTCAGTGCTAGGCATCAGAATTGTGGCATCCCGAATCAACATGCTGATCATTCCATAAACATTTTTATGAAAAAATTACTAATGGATCAAAATGGTAGAAGACTGTATAGAGATCAGAAATCAGAGTGTGATATTAATAAGACAAACCTAAATTATTAGTAAATTAACACATTATTATACACAGTTTCTAGTTTAGCCGCCAGATACAGTGCTAAAAAAAAAAAAAAAAAAAAAAAAAAAAAAAAAAAAAAAAAAAAAAAAAAAACAACAACCTACAAACAGAAGGTTATTCAATAATTTCAATCATAATCTGCTTCACAATCAAAACAAAAGTAACAATGGTGTTCATGCTCTTCACAATGACAAGTAGGATTATTTGTATTGTCTACACTCTGAGCGAAACCTATAAAACGGAGATAGAGAGGCATTGCTCCAACACAGATATTACTGATTTTTACTGATATTTTAAATCTTGAATTCACATTTGTAAAAAAAAGGTTGTAAATTCTAATTTTTTAAATATTTTCAAACATATTCTTTTAGCATCTCCACATTTCTTTCTTACTGACTTTGCTTTTGGTATATGACTTTATACACATGCATAGATCACTGAAACTGCTACTCTGTTCTCAGTTTTATTCTTTGACCAGAATTAAATGTTTGCATAGTTATTTCCTACATTAAGTGCCCCAAATGCTTGTAAACTACCACGAACAGTCAAACATCATGTGAGTTTAATGCTACTTTCATGTCTGCGGCATCTTGCTTTGGCTAACTGTTTTGCCATTATGTTGCATACACACTACCGATCTCCCATTTTGAGCCAATTAGGTCATGTACTTTTTGTACAGGTACATTGTTACATGCTATTTCATAATATATACTGTATCTGTTGAGTGTAGCTTTTAATCGTTATTTTTATGCCTATATTGACACGAGAATGTATAAGTACAATTATCCTGTTTCCATATTTAAACTTTTCAAATTTCAAAAAGATAGACATAGCGAATTTTCACTTATTAATTACAAAGAGGTGACTGAGGTTGTACATAAACACTTAACAATGTCTAGATTAGCTGAAACTAGACGTGATGAACAATAAGTTTCAGTAAATAATATAGACTCAGTGGAAAAATGTCTGTTTCATTCAGATGATATATATTTTATCAGTCCATATTTCAATATTTCAAATTCATCAGATTTATCATTACTAAGACATGTTTGTGTATATGCACACTGTCAAAATGATCAAATGGAAGCCCTTTTTTCTTTTATATTCTGAGCCACTTCTATATTCTGAGCCATGTCTATAATACATAATTTTTCCATTTAGTTGGTCTAAAAGATCTGCTCAGTGTCACTAACAACTATTTTACCCTTTGACAGATTATCAGTAAAAAGATTCCCTTTTGCATCCCAGAAAGAATTGGCCATAACTTAACTGACATATTAATGTCACCTGTAGACTTGATGGCTACTTCATTTATGGTATTAACTAGTAGACGCAGGTCTCAGCAACAGAACAGATCAGTAAAAATAATTAATTGGGCCCTTCTGAAAACAGTTAAAACATTTATTTTCTCATATGATATTGATCTACGGTCTAGAACAATTGAAACAATCTTGTGCAAGTCTTTCTCTTTGTTAACTCTTTGTGTAAAATTAGCCATATTTCCTTTCTTGATATGACTGTCACCAGATATTTTGTCCACATATAATTACCAATTGTCTAGTTCTGTCTTGTTCACTTTCACAATGGTATTATCTGTGGTTGCACTTTTAGGCATTTTCATATAGTTCCTCTTCAAAAGAAGTATGATTGTATTTATAGTTCATTCAGCAATTACTTAATGGTTGAAGTTAAGAAGCATCTTCCTTAAATCATCTGCTATATTATGACAGAAAACAGACCACCAAAAATAAAGAACTTCTTGATTTTTTAATACTTCTGTTCACCTATCTGAATTCAGCACACACAATATGATTATATTAAAAAGTTGTATGAACAAAGTCAGTCCACAGTCTACTTCAGTTCCATTATTTCACAGCATTACAAACGTGAAGCTTCAACGAAAGCATTTCCATCCTTGTGTATTTCTAAAAAGTTGCAAGACTTTTGTAAAACTAAGTTAACAGAAATACTAAACGGTATTTGCAAGCTTGGTAATGGAGAGCTTGCAGAAAATCACAAACAGTCTGGAAAACTTACATGGAAAAGATGCAACTGGATAAGTGGGATTGTCAATTTTAAGAACTTGTTCTAGAGTTCCAGAAAGTGCATTTTGGTCCACCTTGGGCTCTTCTGCCTGCGAATCCTTGTCCAGGAGAGTCAGAGCCAATGAATGAGCAAGGAAGTTACGAACAGCACTAGAAAAAAGTTATGTAGTTATTAGTATGCATACTCAATTTCATACCACTGTGCAATTACAGTATTCAAGTCTTAATGCGTTAATACCGGTAATAATACATTATCACTATATGCTCCTTAAGTATTGCATCATGTCAATGCCCATTACATGTCACTAAATGCATTAGTAATATTACTATAACAAGACAGTTGTTTAATAGGAGGATCTTCCTTCAAGTTAAAAATTCATATAAAACACACACACACACACACACACACACACACACACACACACACATAAAAGATTCCATCATGACTTACCAAACGGGAAAGCACTGGTAGATAGGCACAATAAAAAACACACAAACACACACACAAAATTTCAAGCTTTCGCAACCAACGGTTGCTTCGTCAGGAAAGAGGGAAGGAGAGGGAAAGATGAAAGGATGTGGGTTTTAAGGGAGAGAGTAAGGAGTCATTCCAATCCCGGGAACGGAAAGACTTACCTTAGGGGGAAAAAAGGACAGGTATACACTCGCACACACACACATATCCATCCACACATATACAGACACAAGCAGATATATACAAGAAGCAAGTGGTAAAAAAATATCAAAAGTCTGATAATATAAAAAGGTTAACAGCTGTTAAAAACACACTACTGGATCACAAATGACAAAACTCAAATGGAAAAATAATCTAGCTTTCAGATCTATCAGTTCCTTTGCCACAGTAAAAACATAATGAAGAGAATGACGCAAGGAAGTAACACACAAAAATGAAGGTAGGAACAAAGGAAATGTAAGCTGAATACATAAATGAAAGATAAATATGTAAGTTTGTATGAATGTGAAATTATGCAGGGGCAGAAAATAAGATTTTGAATACAAAGTTACAAAATGACAGGAAAAAACCAACAGATGAAACCTGAGATGAGAACAGGCACAGGAATCTAATGTTAGATCTCCCAAGTGAAGTCAGCTCAGTACTGAGACCCAAACACACTGTGAAGGACCATTTTCTATTTTTACATCATTTTGGAAGTACTGATGCTGGAGGGATTAGCTGAGAATTATATTAAATTCCATATGATATTTCTGCACATCCTCTTTTATAGCATATATAAAATGTGCTAAAAAATTCTTATCTAGTCTACAGTGTCGACTGGTATACATTCTAAGCCCACAAAATGAATTTACAATTATTTTAATCAAGTTATGACAAATGCAGTTCTCAGATTAATTTCAAGAATAAAATATTGGTTAGTGCATTTATAATGATAATGCATACCACAAAGTAGCAACACAAAATATTATACTCACTATGTAATGTCAATGCTTGGTTCTGAAGCTTCAATGGATTTCTTAAGATTTTGTGTGAGAAACTCAAGAGACTTCAAAATCCTTGGAGTAAGCTGAAAAAAAATTAAAAGATCAAAATTTTAAACTAGATTATTATGTGTGTGCTAGATACACAATGATGAAACCTGCAGCAACATTTCGAAGTCTAATGCTCACAAAATGTGGATCATGCAATGTACTATACATACACAATATTAAATGAAAGACTTTTAATATTTTTAAGAGAGTAAAATGTGTCTATAAACAGAATTTCACTCCAATGCACAAGGTTCCAGCAAGATACAGCTATGTTCATCCATATTGTGGATGTATATTCTCCATTAACTGTGACACTTCAAGTTTATACACTGCAATTTCTTTGCATTTCAATTCATGTTGCAAGCTACATCTGAAGTCCATAGAAATGCTGAATTATCATTTGTATGCATAAAATCTGATAAAATAGAAATTTATGGGCATTGTGATAAATAAACATCTTAAAGCTTCATCTATAAAGAGATTGGCAATAAGATTGTCTTAATAAAAGCCTCATAACCATAATAATACCTTCTGTACTACAACAAATCTACTTCAGATTAATCATCTCACATCTACTGTATGAGATTCAGATTTGGTGTGAGTCATCTGCAGTCTACCTTGAGAGGGTGCATAGGCTGCACAAGAGAACAGTCAGAGTAAATACTAATACAGGTAGATAACAATAAGAGTCATTCCATTAAATATAATTTGCTACCTATGTATTCTCTATGTATCAATTATGTTCACAATAGGATAATACAGAAGTAAGAAATAGAAAATAAATAATAAAAGGTAAAAAATATCATAATGATTAGACACAATGATTTCTATGCGGGGACCCAAAATGATTGTCATGATAAACAGCAAAACAGAAGACATATGATTCACATTCCATGTGCTGCCAAAAGACATTAACATATTTTCAAATAGTATTAGTCTACAACACTTAAATATTTTTAAGAACAAATTAAAGTAGTTGGTAATTAAAAGATGTTTACACACAAAGATTTCTGAATGACATTATCTATGGTACTATGTTTTGTATGTGCCCACTTTCACTACATAATTTGTTGTAAGTATCTGTCTAAAGATACCTGAATTAAAGTATCATATTTGAAATATGATTTTATTGATGTGAATCTGCAAAAAATGAAGCCCAAAACAGAAGCTCACAATGAATCTCAAAATTATTGACTTACCTTCCTAAGTTTCTCACGGCTCAGGGCCACAACAACATCAGGTGATCCTTTTACTTCCCCTGCCAAAATAGAAAGGCTCCTCTGCACTAGAGGATTCTTGACAGATGCAGCCTGTAGATAGTAAACAGAAAAGATGAATAAGCATCTGTTTTTCATACTGGTAGTAAGAAAACAATGAACCAGCACAAAGAACTACTTTTATTTATCAGATCAACTGCTAGAATTGCAACAATACTATTTATGTGCAAAACTGAAATGATGGAACTAGGTTTAATTGGTTGTCTACTGTGCCTTAAATACTTTTAAAACAAACACACACACACACACACACACACACACACACACACACACACACACACACACACACCACCGCCGCCAACAACAACAACCATCTCAAAGAATTAGGGAATAAATAAATAAAAATTTTTTAAAAAATAAGGAAAACATAAATATACATTTTGGATTGCTCTTTGCTAATAAATTCTAGTCTATTTGTAACTTATTTCTTCTATAGTATGCTCAGCTGTAATTTTTCCTTTGTGTTTGCATTTACATACTAGTAAATATGGTAGGCTATACTATTTCCTTTCTTCATTTACACCTTTCAGAGGCCAGTCTTTCTGTATCTGTATAGGTACTCCATATTGTCCTTTTTTATTACCCTTAAGATTCAGTTTTCACTTGCTTGTAGGTACCAAATAACTCAAGTATCGTGGATGGAATTTCTTTGATTGATGTAGAAGTAACTTGGAGTGTGCCACAGTGAAGTGTATTAGGACCTTTTCACATTTTATATTTCACATAATGAAGACGCATAGTATTCTAGGAAATGGTAAACTCATAGAAACAGCTGGGTGTAACAGTTTGTAATTCTATGAAATGGAGCAATTACAGAGTGTCAGTTGTAGGCAAAGCGGGTCACAGACTTCAGTTCATTAGTACGAGGAGCATTCAATAAGAAAGGAAACACAATTTTTTTTCTCAGCGAATTTCCGTTGAAAAAATGCAGATTAAGTTGTGGGACATTGTAGAATATTTCCGCTTCAGCCCCTAAGTTTCATGAAGTTCCTATATGTATCGGAGCTATGTGTAGCCTTAAAATGGCGTCTATAATGGAGGTGCATTCCAAGCAGGGAGCTGTCACTGAGTTTCTTTTGGTGGAAAATGAGGGAATCGGAGATATTAATAGGCTCTTGCAGATTTTCTACGGAGACCTGGCAGTGAGCAATAGCACAGTGAGTCATTGGGCGAGGTGTCTGTCGTCATCGCAACAAGGTCGCGTAAACCCGTCTGAATTGCGGCGTGCTGGTCGGCCACACACAGTCCTGCATTGTTGGAATGTGTGGACATACTCATTCGAGGTGACCAATGGATCACGATCAAAAATCTCTCTGCTCAACTGAAAGTCTCTGTTGGTAGTGCTGACTGACTCACCCACTAGTTGGGATACTCAAAGGTTGTGGCTGCTGGGTTCCTCACGACCCAAAAGAAGATCATACAGCACAAAGAACCATCTGTGTAGAACTGCTTGCGTGTTACGATGCCGATCGTCACAACTTTTTGTCAAAGATCGCACAGATGACGAAACATCGATCTATCACTTGGAACTGGAAACAAAACGGCTATCCATGGAATAAGGCAACACCATCTCTCCTCTGAAGAGAAAGTTCAAAGCTGCACCCTCAGCTGGTAAAGTCATGGCGATGGTCTTCTGGTAGGCCCTAATATGAAGGTGATGTTCTGCTGATGTCCTCCCTCATGACGTAACGTCCAACTGCGAAGTGTATTGTGCTACCCTAAGGAAATCGAGGAAGGGGCTTCAACGTGTTAATCGCCACAAAAACTGAAATGAACTTCTCCTTATCCATGACAACGCAAGACCTCAAATAAGGCTGCACACCCGAGAGAACTTCACAAAACTTCATTGGACCATTCTTCCTCATCTACCCAACAGCCCGGATCTCGCACCTTCTGATTTCCTTCTGTTTGCACCAGTAAAGGATTCATTCGACAGGAAGCAGTATGTGGATGATGGGGAGGTTATTGATGCAGCAAGACGTCGGCTCTGATGTCGACCAGTAGAATGGTACCACGCGGGCATACAGGCGGTCCCAGTAACGTGGCGTAAGCTGTCGCATTGGTTATTTTGAAAAATAGGGCATTGTAGCCACAAGAGTGGGGAAGGGAATAATGTGCTGTACCATAAATAAGACTAAAACCAATCTGCTTTCAGAAAAAAATGCGTTACTTACTGAGCGCCCCTCGTAATGTACTGGGGAAATACAATCAGTAGACAAAGGAGATTGCTTGCGAAATACTTGTGTCATCTAACTTAGAATATGGCTTAAAGAGTGTGGGACTCACAACAGATAATACTGTCAGGGGATATAGGACGTGTACAAAGAAGGGTGACGAAAATGGTCATAGTTTCTTTGACTCATGGGTGAGCATCACAGAAATACTACAGTAACTGAACTCGCAAGCTGTTTAAGATAAACGCAAACTTTCCAATGAAAATCTACCTACAAAGTTTTGTGAATCATGAACCATGAATCAAGGAACGTACAACTCCCTAGGTATCATTCGGTAGGGACCACAAAGGCAAGATTACCGCCCTGTTACGATGTCATTGTGCTTAGCCTACCGTGGTCGTTATCAGAAACACGTTACAATAGACAAGTAAGTGATGATTCAGGAAAGCGCATCGCGTTGTGAATGGTTTCAAGACAGCTGTTCATATCGAATTAAGTGGTACAGAGTGTCCTCGTGAAATATGACTAAAACTCACGATAAACCGTCGTAGCGCCCACTCTCTCGGCTAACAGGCTAATTCAATGCGCACGGAGACAAAAAATTAATTCGTGTTTAGCTGTTATATTTTATCTCAGGTCCGAACACACTTCCTCAAACATTGCCGTGATTATATATCTGTTTTTAATTACCGGTATCGTCGACTGCAGGGCCTTAGCAATTTCAAACTATTCACAGATTTCTCATGAGCTACTTTAAATATACCCATCTTCATTTTAAACAAAATAGCAATTTGTTTTTGCTGAAACTTATGTGCCATTGCGAGTAGAAGAATCAATTTACAGTACCTGTACGATACTTAGAAACAAAGAAACACGGAACTATTTTGACACTTAATTCACTGATCTCGACACACAGTTCACCACTCTCGAAAACTAACTACAGTGTTTTTGGCGATGGTGTCACTCAAAAACATATCATTGTGTACTTTAACAATGTAGGAAAACGTAGACTGCTACTTACCGTAAAGTAGAGACGTTAAGTTGCAGACAGGCAAACCTGAAAGACTCTCATAAAGCTTACCGCCATAGCCCTCATCAGCAAAAGAGAAACACACACCATTCATACATAAAAGGAGGTACATCTTACGCACTCATGACCGCCAACTCCAGCATCTCGAGCCGGAATGCCTGTTTGTATTCCTACACAGTATTTTTCCGGGACAACAGGGTTATTTCGTGTTACTTATTTTTCTTGTTAAACTTTATTCTCTGTATTAAAAATCTGAAATTTCGCAAATGAAAAATATACTGACTTCAGGACTGTTCATACCTACGAAATCTATATCAAGAAACAAACTTGCTGATCAACATTACGCTAGAGTAGGCGTATGTGGGCAGAACAGAGTTGCCGATCAATATTATAAATGAACTGTAACTGTTGATTTACGTACTTACAGAGAACAGCCCATATGAAACTCTTTTAAACTTCACTGTGAATTAAAAACCAAATAATAATTAAATTAAAGGAAGTACATTCGCAAGTGAACATGTTTACACAGTGGCAAAAATCAAAATCCGCTTTTGGGTAGCATTCAATAGCGTGCTGCGGCAACTCCTGCGCTATAACATGCTTAGCTCCTCTAAAACTTGGAGAGCGTAGCCAGAGGACATAACTCGGGCCCAACGCTGTGTTCGAAAGATCGCGGCAGAGTACTGTTTATGTCACAATTTTTCTCGAGGCGCGAGCCGCTTGTCTCTCGAAAATTCGTATGAGACCAATATCCGGATGTTTAGCTACCTGTTCCTTTACAGGTTCTGTCTTCTGTTGTCAATTTCTAGAATTATTTCGAAAGAAACATTTAGCGAACATAAAACTGCTCAACTATTGTCGCGAATAGCAGAGCCAGTACGTGATCGCGTAGACGTAATTACGTGCATGTACTCGTTAGGTTCGTAGTTTGTTGTGACTCAACAACAAATACGTCACGTTTGTTGAGTGGAAGCTCAAGAGGAAGAAACTGTTCAATAACTCACCTCAGAATTTTTTGGAAGAATAATTGTACTTTCGTCATCATTATTTTAAAATTTGTAATCTATCAAAGAACTAAGTAAATATGAAAAATAAATCTTGAAGCTTGGTCTTTTTTTTTAGTACGTATTACTCTTGAAGATATATCAATTACATATGTGTCAGTAATGCTTTACATAATGACATAAATGGCCGGTTTTTTAGATCTGACAGTCTTCTTAGTGGTCGGTCTCCAAATTGCAAGACTTCGCTGCTCAAGCTGTCCCCCAATTTTCGACGGTAGGTCTCCCGAGGTCATCCAGTGTGTGAGCAAAGTTTCTTCGAGTATGTACGGCAAATATCAGCTGGTCCCACGTAAGAGGCCTGTGACCATTTTACAAATTTATAAAATTTAAATACTGTTGTGAGCGGAGAAAAAGACTTTTAGTCACTTGAAGTTCATAAACTCAATTTCATTTACGCGTATCAAGTAAACTCATCTTCAGAATATTAAAGATGCTTCCTATACCCCATATGGCATCATGTCTGAGTCATTGGTTTCAGACACTGTAGGGCATTCCATTCTGTTGGTTCCTGCCTCTTGGACGAAGATGTTCACAAGGTGATTGTGATGTGCCCGTGCGTTATTGTGAAGCTGAAATACTAATCGAAATGTTGACTGTACGACTGGACAATAGAATTGAGGATCCTGTCCTGATATAGCACAACCATTAAATTACCCTCGGTAGCGATGGGGGACGTCCAACATCGTACACGATATGGTCTCCAAACACAATTATCCCATCTTCCTTGTATATCTGAGACGTGCATCTGGTATCTGGCTGCCTCCAAACTCTTCTATAACGATCAAATGTCAGATAAATCCTCCACGTGTCGGTGCAGAGGACCTGACTGCATTATCGTCGTTCTATTCATGGGCATCAATAAGGGAGACAAGAAGGGGCACTTGGCCCCTCTAAACATAATTTTTTTTTATGCATAGTACAGTTCTTACGAATTTTTAGTAATGGTTGTCTGCAACTCTAGTAAATTGCAGATTTAACATCGTAGAAAGCGGCGGGAAATCATGAGACATTAGCAGTCAGCAGCCCCTACCGATGTCGTTTTATGCAACCTCTACTGTGTATGTGTTAGGAACCATATCCAGACAGGTGACAGCCACGTAATCGATGTATGATACACATTCCCTCCCAGAGTTTTGGCGACTCTTATCCAGCAGAATCTTTAAGGATTGGCCATGAGTTGCAAGGAATTTTTGGACCAAGATATATCTTACTTCTGCCATACTTACCAACTCTCTCCAACTTTCCTTCGTGTAACGAGTGCTGAAGTTTTACAGGTTTAGGATGCCTCTATCGTTTAGTTAGTTTATAGTACTAAATCTTTTGCAAATGGCTCAGAAACTTTGCCTTATAAAGTGTGTTTTCATCACTGGAAACAACAAAATTAACTGGAGATATCAAGATGTGAAGCATGGAAGTAACATGTTTCCAGTAAATAACCCAATGAAAAGATGATTCACCGCATTTTGTACTAAAGTAGTACCATAAACAAAAATTTTACGGTAGGTCCTAGATGTCTTTATACGGTTTACCAGTTGTTCTGAGGCATTTTGACATCTAGAGAGTGGACTGGCAAACGACACTGTTCAGACAATTAGGTTGCAAATGGTTCAAATGGCTCTGAGCACTATGAGCGTTAACTTCTGAGGTCATCAGTCCCCTGGAACTTAGAACTACTTAAACCTAACTAACCTAAGGACATCACACACATCCACGCTCGAGGCAGGATTCGAACCTGCGACCGTAGCGGTCGCGCGGTTCCAGATTGTAACACCTAAAACCGCTCGGCCACCCCGGCCGGCAATTAAGTTGCATAAAACGACATAGGTAGGGGCAGCTGAAGCACGCTATATTGGTCTTGGTTCAAATGGCTCTGAGCACTATGGGACTCAACTGCTGTGGTCATAAGTCCCCTAGAACTTAGAACTACTTAAACCTAAAAATAAAAAAATAAAAATAAAAAAACACAAAAAATAAAGTTGTTATATTAACTTAAGTATGTTGTTAAATTAACCTAATTATGTCATGTATTGGAAAATTCGACTCGTTCCACATCATTACGAAATATCGTATTCATGATCCATGGAACTAGTATTAATCTAATCTAATCTAATCTAACTAACCTAAGGACAACACACAACACCCAGCCATCACGAGGCAGAGAAAATCCCTGACCCCGCCGGGAATCGAACCCGGGAACCCGGGAACCCGGGCGTGGGAAGCGAGAACGCTACCGCACGACCACGAGATGCGGGCATATTGGTCTTGTCTCTGGGTTATGTGCTGGTAAGTTTTTACTTCCACACTTTCCATTTTGATGTCTCTTGTCAGTTTCGTTGTATCAGATGGTGAAACCCACTTTATAGGGCAACGTTTCTGAACAGTATACGAAGATTAAGTACTATAAATGGAATAAACGTACAGAGACATTAGAAACCTGTATGATTACGCCCATAATCACACAAAAAAACTGAAGACACTTGGATAAGTATGATAGAAATATGGTATATCTTGTTCCAAAAATGTTTTGTAACTCATGGCCAATCCTCACTTGTATTTTTTATAGTATGACTCTGCTTGCTAACAATTGCCCAGAGATCTGAGAGCGAAAGTCTATCGTATATCGATTAAGTTGGTTGGGTTGGGTTGTTTGAGGGAGGAGACCAAACAGTGAGGTCATCGGATTAGGGAAGGACGGGGAAGGAAATCGGCCGTGCCCTTTCAAAGGAACCGTCCCGGCATTTTCCTGCAGCGATTTAGGGAAATCACGGAAAACCTAAATCAGGATGGCCGGACGCGGAATTGAACTGTCGTCCTCCCGAATGCGAGTCCAGTGTGCTAGCCAGTGCGCCACCTCGCTCGGCATCGATTAAGTGGCTGTGTCCTGTCTGTATACCGGTCCTGATACAGATGTAGTGTAGGTTGCATAAAACTACACCGGTAGGAGCAGCTGAATCATTATGTATATCTTGAGTTTTTTAGTTGTCACACTAATCATGGGAAGTTATGTCGATTGCTTGATGTGGCGGCGGATTTGTGCCGTTGTAGTGTCCTCCATCCTTTGTCCGTGGCTTCCTATGGGAAATGAAAAGAAAGTACGAAACCGGGGACCTTCTTAAACCGTATGCTGTGCAAACGGCATGGCTGCCTAATAAAGTGACAAACTGAAGAGACAAGAACAGCCCAATATGAGGGTGGTTTTGGAAGATTTCACGCATTCTGCTTGTCATGTACTGGTCCTAAGTTACACTTAGTCATATAAAGTCCAAAACATGTAGACAAAGTGTCACCAGAGTTGAATAAGTGTCTTTTAAAGAGTATACCCTGTTTCTCCACTTCCAGGAACATTCATGTTTTTTGATATTCAAGAGGATTTTCTCAATCGTTCTGACTTCTTTAAATTTCATAGGTTTAATTTTGATCTACCCTAACATTACTGGAATACGATCAATTTTTTTTTACTATATTGTCTACCTACATTATTAACTCATTGGCTGCCTTGAATGTGATAGTAAGAGAATTTAACTTTTAAGACTGTGGAAATAAAAAAGGTGGCACCCATATCCATACAACTAATATAAAAGATCTCTTTTGCATGTACCACTGAAGTACGCTTACTGCTTAGGTGTAATAAGAAATGCCAAGAAAGGAAGGAAAATATATTTGCTTAACAAGAGTGATAAGGCACAAATCGCAGAATATCTGAGTGACCACCATCAAACGTTCATTTCTGAGGAAGTGGATGTGGAACAAAAATGGAAAAAATTCAGAAACATCGTCCAGTACGCCTTAGATAAGTTCGTACCGACTAAGGTCCAAAGCGAGGGGAAAGATCCACCGTGGTATAACAATCATGTACGAAAGGTACTACGGAAACAAAGAAAGCTTCATCATAGGTTTAAGAGTAGTCGAATCATAGCTGATAAGGAAAAGCTGAACGAAGCGAAAAAGAGCGTAAAGAGAGCAATGAGAGAAGCATTCAACGAATTCGAACATAAAACATTGGCAAACAATCTAAACAAAAACCCTAAAAAGTTTTGGTCATATGTAAAATCGGTAAGCGGATCTAAATCCCCTATTCAGTCACTCGTTGACCACGATGGCACCGAAACAGAGGACGACCGAAGAAAGGCAGAAATACTGAATTCAGTGTTCCGAAACTGTTTCACTGCGGAAAATCGTAACACGGTCCCTGACTTCAGCCGTCGCACGGACGCCAAAATGGAAAATATTGAAATAAACGATATCGGAATTGAAAAACAACTGCTATCACTTAGTAGCGGAAAAGCATCCGGACCAGACGAGATACCCTTAAGATTCTACAGTGATTATGCTAAAGAACTTGCCCCCTTTCTATCAGCAATTTATCGTAGATCGCTGGAAGAACGTAAAGTACCTAGCGACTGGAAGAAAGCGCAGGTCGTTCCCATTTTCAAGAAGGGTCATAAATCAGATGCGAATAATTATAGGCCTATTTCGCTTACGTCAATCTGTTGTAGAATAATGGAACATGTTTTGTGTTCTCGTATTATGACGTTCTTAGATAATACAAATCTCCTTCATCATAACCAACATGGATTCCGCAAACAGAGATCATGTGAAACTCAGCTCGCCCTATTTGCCCAAGAAATTCACAGTGCCGTAGACACTGGCGAGCAGATTGATGCCGTATTCCTGGACTTCAGGAAGGCATTTGATACGGTTCCGCACTTACGTTTAGTGAAAAAAATACGAGCTTACGGAATATCGGACCAGGTTTGTGATTGGATTCAGGATTTCCTAGAAGAAAGAACACAACATGTCATTCTTAACGGTTCAAAATCTGCAGATGTAGAGGTAATTTCGGGAGTACCGCAGGGAAGCGTGATAGGACCTTTATTGTTTACAATATACATAAATGACTTAGTTGACAACATCGGTAGCTCCGTGAGGCTATTTGCAGATGACACGGTTGTCTACAAGAAAGTAGCAACATCAGAAGACTCGTACGTACTCCAGGAGGACCTGCAGAGGATTAATGCATGGTGCGACAGCTGGCAGCTTTCCCTAAACGTAGATAAATGTAATATAATGCGCATACATAGGGGCAGAAATCCATTCCAGTACGATTATGCCATAGGTGGTTCAAATGGTTCAAATGGCTCTGAGCACTATGGGACTCAACTGCTGTGGTCATCAGTCCCCTAGAACTTAGAACTACTTAAACCTAACTAACCTAAGGACATCACACACATCCATGCCCGAGGCAGGATTCGAACCTGCGACCATAGCAGTCGCACGGTTCCGGACTGCGCGCCTAGAACCGCGAGACCACCACGGCCGGCGCCATAGGTGGTAAATCATTGGAAGCGGTAACGACCGTAAAATACTTAGGAGTTACTATCCGGAGCGATCTGAAGTGGAATGATCACATAAAACAAATAGTGGGAAAAGCAGGCGCCAGGTTGAGATTCATAGGAAGAATTCTAAGAAAATGTGACTCATCGACGAAAGAAGTAGCTTACAAAACGCTTGTTCGTCTGATTCTTGAGTATTGCTCATCAGTATGGGACCCTTACCAGGTTGGATTAATAGAAGAGATAGACATGATCCAGCGAAAAGCAGCGCGATTCGTCATGGGGACATGTAGTCAGCGCGAGAGCGTTACGGAGATGCTGAACAAGCTCCAGTGGCGGACACTTCAAGAAAGGCGTTACGCAATACGGAGAGGTTTATTATCGAAATTACGAGAGAGCACATTCCGGGAAGAGATGGGCAACATATTACTACCGCCCACATATATCTCGCGTAATGATCACAACGAAAAGATCCGAGAAATTAGAGCAAATGCGGAGACTTACAAGCAGTCGTTCTTCCCACGCACAATTCGTGAATGGGACAGGGAAGGGGGGATCAGATACTGGTACAATAAGTACCCTCCGCCACACACCGTAAGGTGGCTCGCGGAGTATAGATGTAGATGTAGATGTAGGTATGAAAGTAATCTACCGTACAAGTACTAAGAGATACGGTAACTATCAATCGTTAGATATAGAATAAGTTTTGAATACATCTTGTCAATATTACTTCTTGGGGCAGGACGCGTTTTCAAACCTATTCGAATGAGCTACACAAGAAAACGGTAATTTAGAATATCTCCCTTTTGTAAAAATTTCTGCCGACGCCCATGGTTCCATTCCAGACGGTTGTTTGCCTACCTGATAGATCTCTGTTGTTTTTCTCTGCCTCCAAGGTAGCAATAAGTCGTATCGATATCTAAAAATTAAATGGATTCTACCAGCTACGATAAAGCAGGGAAAAGACTCGCATTACTCTCTACGCATACGTTTCTCTCCATCCTTTCGAAGACAGAGACCACACGAGGACTATTCCTGTGAAGTTCTCGTTCGTCATTAAAAGTAAGAACGCGCATTTTGTTAACAGGTCCGCCATTATCTGATCTCCGCTATTATGTGAGGCGTAACTAACATTATTTTTATGAGGTGTACCGGTGCTTAAACGTTATTTTTAGAGAACAGAATGCAGCTCTTATTACTGCACTTAATTATTACTCGGAATGTATCTGCGCTCGAAAGACAATAAAACAACGAGGTAATTTGAAAAGTCAGTCATGTCTTCTTTGTGTTACGATTGAAAAAGCATTTTATATTTCCAGAATCTTATCCGAACTAGCAACTTATTGTAGTATTCCTAGACCCAATTCAGAAACTACACGTTACTTAAGTCATTTAATTTTATGTGAGACAAGCGAAGCAAAGAAAGAGTCCAAAGAAATAAGAAGACGCACGAAAAGTATAAATAAAAAGGAATACTGTGGGCTCCTTTGCATATCGCTATATTGGAGTGTTTTATTGTTGTTGGTCGTGGCTGCCTAGACGCCAAATTCATCGGGCAGAGACAATTGCATACTATTCGGGTTGCCACAGCCCTGTGAGTTGCCTTCAAAAAGGCAGCAAATACACTCCTGGAAATTGAAATAAGAACACCGTGAATCCATTGTCCCAAGAAGGGGAAACTTTATTGACACATTCCTGGGGTCAGATACATCACATGATCACGCTGACAGAACCACAGGCACATAGACACAGGCAAAAGAGCATGCACAATGTCGGCACTAGTACAGTGTATATCCACCTTTCGCAGCAATGCAGGCTGCTATTCTTCCATGGAGACGATCGTAGAGATGCTGGATGTAGTCCTGCGGAACGGCTTGCCATGCCATTTCCACCTGGCGCCTCAGTTGGATCAGCGTTCGTGCTGGACGTGCAGACCGCCTGAGACGACGCTTCATCCAGTCCCAAACATGCTCAATGGGGGACAGATCCGGAGATCTTGCTGGCCAGGGTAGTTGACTTACACCTTCTAGAGCACGTTGGGTGGCACGGGATACATGCGGACGTGCATTGTCCTGTTGGAACAGCAAGTTCCCTTGCCGGTCTAGGAATGGTAGAACGATGGGTTCGATGATGGTTTGGATGTACCGTGCACTATTCAGTGTCCCCTCAACGATCACCAGTGGTGTACGGCCAGTGTAGGAGATCGCTCCCCACACCATGATGCCGGGTGTTGGCCCTGTGTGCCTCGGTCGTATGCAGTCCTGATTGTGGCGCTCACCTGCACGGCGCCAAACACGCATACGACCATCATTGGCACCAAGGCAGAAGCGACTCTCATCGCTGAAGACGACATGTCTCCATTCGTCCCTCCATTCACGCCTGTCGCGACACCACTGGAGGCGGGCTGCACGATGTTGGGACGTGAGCGGAAGACGGCCTAACGGTGTGCGGGACCGTAGCCCAGCTTCATGGAGACGGTTGCGAATGGTCCTCGCCGATACCCCAGGAGCAACAGTGTCCCTAATTTGCTGGGAAGTGGCGGTGCGGTCCCCTACGGCACTGCGTAGGATCCTACGGTCTTGGCGTGAATCCGTGCGTCGCTGCGGTCCGGTCCCAGGTCGACGGGCACGTGCACCTTCCGCCGACCACTGGCGACAACATCGATGTACTGTGGAGACCTCACGCCCCACGTGTTGAGCAATTCGGCGGTACGTCCACCCGGCCTTCCGCATGCCCACTATACGCCCTCGCTCAAAGTCCGTCAACTGCACATACGGTTCACGTCCACGCTGTCGCGGCATGCTACCATTGTTAAAGACTGCGATGGAGCTCCGTACGCCACGGCAAACTGGCTGACACTGACTGCGGCGGTGCACAAATGCTGCGCAGCTAGCGCCATTCGACGGCCAACACCGCGGTTGCTGGTGTGTCCGCTGTGCCGTGCGTGTGATCATTCCTTGTACAGCCCTCTCGCAGTGTCCGGAGCAAGTATGGTGGGTCTGACACACCGGTGTCAATGTGTTCTTTTTTCCATTTCCAGGAGTGTAGTTCTGTTGCATTCTCCTCGGGGGACTTGAGATATAATTTGTAGCTAGAGGTCAACGACCGGTGTTGCCAACAGCAGGCGACCACTACGAGGCGTTTTGTCTCTCAAGATTGCAGCTGAGTGTTTGAATGGCGACGTCGCCGTCGATGAGCGGCCGGGGGACCACATCTGTCCCTGATCTGCCTGGAATTGATCCTCCGCGTACATTTCCTGCAGCTGCTTTCACTTCATAGCACTGAAAATGTTGCTGACATCTCCGTCCGTATATTCTCCCTTCGTGATACTTTTCTCCATGGATTTCGTTCGGCAGTGGGGGACTGACGACCCCGTAGTCTGGTGACTTAGCCTTGGCCAATCAACAACCAAAACTGTGTAATTTATCCTTTTTTTTGTGTGAAACGTCCTGGCTATAATATGGTGGGAGAAGTGTGAGGCTAGCTACTTGGCTGCTACGAGACGCTGCAGCCTTCGCTACAGGATGCTTCTATTTCTGAATCGCAGCGCTGTTTATCGTCGGACACTGTAAACGTTTACTTCCAGCCCGTGCTAAGAAGCTATAATTAGTCAGTAACAGATCGTATGAGCTATGTCCTTAATGCCAATGGTCACTAGAGTATCGTGTGTTTTATTCGTCACATTCCTACAAGTCGCGTATGCTGATTAATACGAGTTTACTGTGCATTGTATGGAGAATTGTGTGTGTGTGTGTGTGTGTGTGTGTGTGTGTGTGTGTGTGTGTTCGACAGCGCGCGCGCTCTCGCGCGTGGGTGGCTATTGTTATTGTGATGGTATGCATCAATTGCAACAGCGAACTCAATACACATCTAAACAAAAAAAATACACTATATAAACATTTAACGGCACAAGCTACTCACGAATGTCAGAAAACTCAGTCGAGTCGAACGTCCCGTCGGATGCTTCATATAGACCCTTGATACCATCACGTGGACGTCTGTCTGAGAACCATTTATTATGTAGGTCATTGTCTGAATATCGCCACGGTCACAGGTACTGTCAGTGCGATACACCCACTTGTGCACGTTACCTCTGCACATACCTTCTCTAGTCCGGTACCTGATAAGCTGTACACACACCTCCCTAGGATGATTTAAGCCTGGAACTTTAACAGCTGCGTTGTCAGTAAGTTCATGGCTTGTCACTCACGTTTCCATTTAGCGTCCCTGTTGAACGTAGTGAAGAGCACTGAACTCTGTTTTCGTATGCTGGTCTTCTAGATTTGAGGTGTTTACTGAGGAGCGACAGTAACCCTAGGAAGAGGGACCCATTAATTTTTACAAACTTTCTGGCAAACGTTGTAGAGAGCCGCCTTTCGACGAAGGTGAGCTGGACGGATGTTCCATAGTACTGGCAGCCAGCGTGTAGGTGTATATCTGACTGGTTCTCATAGCTGCATCAACCGAACGTAGATTTCTTCACACGGGCGCTGGTGGGAAATATTCTACTGCCGTAGATAACAACGCAAGGTATGGTCTACGGAGAACTGATGTATTTGCTACCCATTTACTATCTGCCAGCTTCATCACCAGGTTCACTTGTGTTTGTTAGGTGATTATGTTATGTCAGTGTTCAGTGTAACGTGACACCAAGGTATTTTGGCTTATCGTTGTTTTTGACTATGCCAAGAGGGCCAAACCGTGAGGTGATCTTTGCTGATGTTAGACGATTAGGGAGAGAGAAAAAGACATTTCTGTTATCGAAGCATTTCGATCGAACTTCACTGCGCTCTAAATAGTAATTTTATGACACTGACTGTTAGCATCCGTGCAGTGATTTGTAACATCAGCCACATAAGATCCAACTGCTGAATAAAAGCCTCCTTTACATTGTTCCACAGATAACGGTCTTCAACGAAACGCATCCATGCCGCCCCTGCAAATTTCTGGCTCTCTCACACCTTACTTTAGGTCGCCGCCTGTCTTTTCTCATTTGTGGGTCCAGCAAGGAATTTCCAAGAGCCATCTGCGATACGTTCTCCCTGCGAACTGTCTCGCCCCTCTCCATTTCTTATGTCTTCCTCTCCAGTCTGCTCTTCTTCTTTCTTCTCCTGCCTCCCTCTCAGCAATTTCATTCATCCATCAGTGCATTCCTTGCGTACTAGCCGTGAGTTTTTGGTTTGCTTTCACATTATACGCCCATGCCCCACTTCCGCAAGTCTAATTTTGAAAAAAAGTATTTAATAAGACTGAATCACTCCAAAACGTGTTTACTCCTGTTTACGGACCAATAATTTTAACATGCTGCAGAATTCTTCATCACATTCTGTGTACGAATACAACTTTCTTTGAGAGAGAAAATCTTCTGCCCACAAATCAGCACGGATTCGTGCGAAACTCAGCTTGCTCTTTTCTCACACGATGTACTGCGAACTACGGGTGAAGGGCAAAACGTAGATTCCACATTACCAGATTTCCAGAACTGCAGACAGATAACATAGATCTGAGCATATGGAATAGGTTCCCAGATCTGTGCGTGGCTCGAACACTTCTTAAATAACAGAACTTAGTACGTTGTCCCGGATGGTAAGTGTTCATCAGAGACAAGGGTATCGTCAGGATGTCACAGGGAAATGGGATAGGCAGCTGTTGTTCTCTGAATACGTAAATGATCTGACGGATTGGGTGAGCGGCAGTCTGCGACAGTTTGCTGACGACGCCGTAGTATTCGGGAAAGTATCATCGTTGAGATGACTTACCCAAAATTTCTAGTTAGTTTGATTATAGCATTTTGTTCTAGATCCAAAACATATAAGTTACTGTATATTGGAAGGAAAGACGATCCTGTTACGTTCGGAAGCAGTATTACTCGTAGTGGTGTGCTGCTTGATACAGTTACGTCGATTAAATATCTAGGCATAGCGCTGCAAAGCGATATGAAATGGAGCGAACGAGTAAGTGCGGCAGTAGGGAAGGCGAATGTTCGACTTTGGTTTATTGGGAGAATTTTAGGAAAATGTAGCTCATATATAAGCACCTCTGCGACTCATTCTTCGAGTGCTGCTCGATTGTCATCGAAGCAGCCGACTGCAGAGAAATTCTACTGCTGCCAACATACAGGGTGAGCGCAAAGTCTTTCCCTGGTTGTGACTATTTATTACAGAATAGCCGTTTGAAATAATAAGTTACATTTCATGCCGTTACATAGGTTAGTGTAACTAGTTTTCTTTAAGACCACTTACGTTAGTAAACCTCAATGTGTGCTCAGTTGGTAGCTCGGAGAACGTCGAGGTGGTATTCCAGTCCCCGCCAGGTGTTTCGTAACATGTGTTCTGTCACAGTACCCACAGCTGCTTGTATCCTAGCCTTCAGTTCGTCGACGTCAGCAACAGGTGTGACGAGTACTCTGTACCTGATATAGCCCCAGAAAAAAAGTCAAGGGTCGTAATGTCTGGAGAGGGGAGCAATGTCCGGATCGGTGGATTGATTGGAAGGAACCGTCCAACACCCTGGCCACCCCGCTCTCCAGACATTACGCCCCTTGACATTTTTTTCTGGGGCTATATGAAGTACAGAGTATTCGTCACACCAGTTACTGACGTCGACGGACTGAAAGCTAGGATACAGGCAGCTGTGGGTACTGTTGTGAGCGTGGGGTTGATCTGCTATTCTGTTATTCTGTGCGACGGATTAATCTGAGATGTACCCTTTACCCTGTGGCTCCTGCAAGATGCAATTTCCACCCCGACACTACTACAGATGTCAGACAGACGCTCCTAACGTTCTAAAGAGAAATGCCTGAAAAACTTTCAGCAATAAATATCTTCTGGAGTCGTCCGCTGTAAGGAAATGACACTAAAATTCACAAAATTTCTTACGTAACTAGTGGGATACTTGGGTACTGGAGTAGTGCTAGTTAGTGCAAGGAAAACACGAAACTAACGAAAATTATTATTTATTTTGCAAAAAATTCTGAGAAATCACAATGGCACTTTTAGTTATGAATTGAACAAGTTATATCCTGGTTATTTTCGGAATGTGAAGTTACCTCTCAAAGGTAGGATTCCCTAATGAAATTTCTATACAAAGTTTAAGATTGTTATTAACCTGGCAGAATGGCTGAGAGCCGCACCTACTCGACTTCAAAAATTATCCGTTAGAATGTTGCTAGGTACTGTCGAGGCTGTCGCATGCGAAATGCAGTGAAGGGTACTGTTGTGGAGGAAATACGGGGCTCGCAATAGCTGTAGCGCAAAATACCGTAAGCTGCGATGACTGCTGTCTGCGCCGCTCGCTGCTGACAAATAAGATAACTCTCGTTCTATCTGGATTGACCTTCGCCAATCAAACTCTCCCTACGCCTTGATGAAGTCAAGGATTCCTATTCGCCCCTAGTCTAACTAATGGCGTGGTACACCAGTCAGATAACCATTCCACCGCGATGCCACTCAAAAATTCGCTCGCAGGCGTTTAACTATAACTCTGTCCGTTCACACCGCACAATAAATGTGTTGACCAACACAGTGACCAATGCTTAATCGCAAGGACACAATATAGAGTCGCACTTCGATTCGCTCTCGACAGAGGTGCTCTCCCAGTGAAGTACTGAGGAGAGACTTGTTCCTCGCTCAAAGAGCGACAACGGAACGGCCCCTCTCCACGCCAGACATGAAGGGGTATATCTTTCGGTCTCTTCCATTACTCCTTCAGCTCAAGGCGTCAGAAATATCGTCTGCCAATCAGCATTGCTCTTCTAAAACGGGAGAATGACGTTTCGTTTAAGGCGACCAATCCGGAAATCTGTAGTATCAGCGTTTGGCGTTTGCTGTCTCCCTGTGAAAATCTCTGAAACTGCGTGCTATGTGTAAAGAATGCGTAGGCTGGCCGCTCCCACACAATGTAGCAGAATTTGCTTTTAAGCCGAACACGGGGTCGTTCCTCCTTTCCCTTGGGTGAACGCTGTCCGCTCCACGGGCGGCCACCGACCGACATAGATGGGTTGGGACTGGCCTCCTGGCGTGCGGTT
Organism: Schistocerca piceifrons; assembly: GCF_021461385.2. Classification (NCBI taxonomy): domain Eukaryota; kingdom Metazoa; phylum Arthropoda; class Insecta; order Orthoptera; family Acrididae; genus Schistocerca; species Schistocerca piceifrons. The sequence goes on from NC_060138.1 coordinate 538,860,868, forward strand.
GCCTCTCTCGAACTAAAAGCTCCTGTGACCGTCGTGTCTGGAATGTATGTGTGTACACCAGCCTCGAGTATTTCAACCACGGTACGCACTTGCGATTTATTAGTTATTTGCATATCGTTTACATGAATTGATACACCATTGACTTTATCTTATCGAGTTTGGGTTCGAATGAAGCGTCTCGATGTGCGGAATATGATTGTGAGGGAGGAATATGTAAGCAATGAAGGTCAGGAGACCACAACGTCTTACACTGTGACAGAACACATGTTACGAAACACCTGGCAGGAACTGGAATACCACCTCGACGTTCTCCGAGCTACCAAGGGAGCACACATTGAGGTTTACTAACGTGAGTGGTCTTAAAAAAACTAGTCACACTAACCTGTGTAACGACATCAAATGTAACTTATTATGTCGAACTGTTATGCTGTAATAAATTGTTATAATCAGGGCAAGACTTTGTGCTCATCCTGTACTTCTCTAAAGGCTGTCAACTTTACGATAAGAGGAAATAGGACTTGTACGGATGCATACAGACAGTCCTTTTCCCCTGCTGCATTTGCCAACAGAACAGGAACGGTTGTGACTGGTAGAGGTGCAAGGTACACCACACGGTGTCTTGTGGAGTATGTGCGTACAAGAGCATGCTGAAAAGTAATGCCTCCAAACTTTTTATGTGAAAATTCTCGAAGCTTTTTAAATAATACAAACGTCATTAACGTTCTACATCTTTATTCATGTCTACATATTTGCAGCTCCGTGCCGCTAGACGGCTCTGGCCGTAGCATGGCGCTGTGTAACGTAACTATGTCGGAGCGTGAGAGACGGCGCGCTGTAATCGAGGTTGAACTCTAATAAGAGTTCTTCCACTCATGGAGCACCCTCTCCTTCAGAATGACAGTGCCATACCACACACGGACGCCTTGGCTTCACTGTCATCGATCATCCTCCGTACGGTCCCGACTTGGCACGGTCTGACTTTTAGCGGCACGCTCTGACTTTCAGCAGTTTCCAAGATTTAAAGAGCATCTTAGATATAACTTAAAAATTGGTAGTAACGAAGCGGTGCAAGCATATCTGAGGTTTTGGCTCCGTCAACAAGTCTAACATTCTACAGTGACGATAAACAAACTGGTCACTCCTTGGAACAAATGTGTTCGCCGCCAGGATGGCTATGTCAAGAAAGAAATATGTGGACATGAACAACGAAGATGTAGAATGTTAATAACGTTTGTTTCATTTAAAAAGCTTAAGAGTTTTCACATAAAAATTGGAGGCATTACTCATAGATGTGGATGAAGGTACCCTGCGCCGTACACAATGTGTTGGCTTGCGGTGTATGTACTTTTATGTATATATTTCTTGCCTCCCCGTCCGCACGTTGTCTTCACGTGATCAGAACTTAAAAAAAAAATCATCAGTTTGATCCATGACTTCATTGTTTATTTTTACTCTTTTCTGTTCGATTTATGTTTTATTTTAGTCTTATAATAAGTGATTTTGAGATCTGCATTGATCCACGCAGAAAGTAATACCGACTGGCTTTGCTATTTGGCTTAATTGCAATTTACAAGTGACGTGCAAACTGCTTTTTCCGTTTGAAGACACGTTTTACAGTTTTCTTAGTACACAGCCCGTAAGCAAGTAGTGCGGACGCTGACACAGTAACATTCATTTCGTGTCCCTTAACGACCGAGAGAAAGTCTTTCTATTGGAGGATGATGATGATGATGTTTGATTTGTGGGGCGCTCAACTGCGCGGTTTTTTATTGGATGCCACGTCGGCGAGTTGCGTGTCGTAACCTACCCCAGTCACTCAGCCGAGGGAAGGAGACCTACAGTGTAACGTGGAATCCGAACCAAGTGTCATTCCAGACGACACTTCACATCGTTAAGGAAGCATTTTTCTCTATTCTGTGCCATACTTAATTTCTTTAATTCTTCATTAACACTGATAAGAAATAATATCAAATTCCCAAAAAATGTCGCTACATTTGAATGGGGCCAAGTATTAGATTTAAATTATTCCAGTACCCCAAAAAGAAGTCAAATAAGTTTAAGAAGGTTTAAATTTTTACTGCAGAATTTTAGAATCTCGTTTCAAATATGTGTAAAAGAAAAAGGACGAGGAAACTTGAGGGGAATGGGAAACGGGCATCTGACAGGCTTCAACTTGCAGACAATATTTAGACGGGTCATAGTGTTGAAAACATACTTTCCTGTTACTAATTACGGAAAAAGAGCCAATACCTCTAACTTAATCAAAACAGGAAAATCTGCCACACAAAACGAAAACCTTCGCTTACTGGCTTCTTTTTTAATGTCTTACATTAAATAAGTTACCGTTTGGATTACGCTGTGTACTTAATTTATTTTTTCGGGAGTTTCAGAGTCTTAACAATGATTACCAAATTTATTTTCACCATAAACCCTTTACTTGTATACTGTTCATATTACACGCGACTTAAATGGAGTAGTGGAGTGAAAGAGGTAACATATCTATGTAATAAAATATATGAAAAAGGTGAATGGCCGGATGACTTTCTCTTGGCAATACTGATACCGACTGAAAAGAAAAAAGGAATGCCAAGAAATGTAAGTATTTTAGAACTATAAGTTTTATTTCTCATGGAAAAGTTTTATTAAGAGTGATAAATGGAAGACATCCCAGAAGACTGGAAAAAGTGTTGCAGAGGAACAGCATGGATTTAGAAGAGGGAAAGGCACAACAGAAGCAAATGGACTGCTGAGAATTATAGATGAGAGATACATTGAAAGAGGAAGAGAAGTTTGTGCTGTTTTCATTGACTTGAAGAAAGCTGATTCCAGGAGTCCTGACCCATTCCTCACAAGCGACTTCTAATCAAATTGTGCGCCTATGGAATATCATTGCTGTTGTGCGACTGAACTCCTGATTTTCTCTCAGAAAAGTAACAGTTCGTAGTAACTGACGGGAAGAACGAGTGAAACAGAATTAATATCAGGGGTTCCCATAGGAAGTGTTAAATGTCATAAGCTGTTCTTCATCTGTATAATGATTTAGGAGACAAGACAGCCCTCTTGTATTGCTTGTAGATGAGGCTGTCGTCTACCGTCTAGAAAACTCACCATAAAAACAAAACTAATTACAAAATCATTTATACAACGTATCTGCGTGGTGTGAAATATGAAAATTAATCGTGAGGAATGAAAAGTGAGAGTTGATCCACATAAATCTTAAAGAAATTCCATTAAATTTTGTTTACACAAGAATTTAAAAGTTGTCGATTCACCGAAATGTTTAGGGATTACAATTATGAACAAGTTAAACTGGAACCATCATAACGAAAATATTGTGGAGAAGCGAATCAAAAGAGTTTATTGGCGGATCACTTACAAGATCCAACAGACCTGCAACCGCATTTGTCCGTCTCTTCATGACTAGTGCGCGGTATGGGCTCCGTACCGGATAGGATTGACGGACCACAATGACAAAATTCAAAGAAGGGCAGCTCGCTTTTTACTGTCGCAAAATGGTGGAGTTTGTCGTGGAGATGATAAGCGAGTTTCGTTTGGGCAGTCATTAAAAGAAGAGCGTTTTTCGTTGCGGCGAGATCTTTTCACAAAATTAGTCACCAACTTTCTCCACCGAAAGCCAAAATATTTTGGTTTTATAATCCCTCTACCAAACACTGAAGTGTGAATTGCAGAGCCACCATCTACATGTAGATGAGGCGATGCATCCAACTAGAGAATAAAGCATCTTTCCAGCGGTTGATGAAGGTATTCGAGTTAGGAGGATGTTCACGTGGCATTAACTGGAGAACTGATACACCTACCATAGTCTTCCACGGGTGAACGAAATATCTGATCGTGTGCAGCCGTTTTTTCACTTGTACAAGTGACTTACACCTTCAGTAAGACAACTTACCACCTCATCGTCCCAGGAATGCGTCAGACCTGTTTGAGGAACACCCCACAGATATGAGAGTTCTTATTTAGTCCAAGGTCACATGCAACCGATCCTATCTGGAACTGCATAGAGGGAGATGTGTCCACATTGGTCCCACTCCGAAAAATTTCCGTGAGGTGTAAGCGGCAGTGGAGTGGTCATGAATCAAGTGTCTGGTTGAGTACGCGCAACGATGCGTAGATGTCTTTATCAGAATGAAATAGAAACAAGAGTGACTGGGGAGGGGGGGGGGGGGGGGGAAGGGCGGAAGGGTAGGGAACCAACGCTACGCAACTATTATCTTACGGCCAAAAAAGACCTCTGATAACCAACAGCATTGTTGCCAGCTTTTAGGGGCGTCGCCACAGAAATGTTAACAAAGTTGCGTTAGTAGAAGACGTGCGAAGCAGCCGGCGAAAGAAGACCTCTGACAACCAACAGCATTGTTGCCAGCTTTCAGAGGCGTTGCCACAGAAATGTTAACAATTGTGCGTTAGTGGAAGACGTGCGAAGCAGCCGCGCTGTCTGGTATCTTTTCTCGCCGTACAGACTATGGGTATGTCTCTCTTTTCCATAGTTCCTACTAAGTGTAGTGTGTAATGGCTCTGAGCACTATGGGACTTAACATCTGTGGTCATCAGTCCCCTAGAACTTAGAACTACTTAAACCTAACTAACATAAGGACATCACACACATCCCTGCCCAAGGCAGGATTCGAACCTGTGACTGTAGCGGTCACGCGGTTCCAGACTGAAGCGCCTAGAACCGCACGGCCACACCGTGTAGTGTGTAATGACTAGAAGAAAACAAAGAGGGTGGAACTGTGTTTGTTCAGTTATGTTCCACTTTTTCCGCGAGTGCAGTAAAAAGGGTACAATTGCTAGGTATATGCTACCATTGCTCCAGGCCACTACACAGTCAGTCACTGATAAAAATAAAGTTTCTCTTTCCAAATCGGATGAGACAGTGTAATGTATATGTGCGAGATAGTGTAATGTATATGTGCCTTCCCTTCACGTGTTTAAGCCAAGTATTATGCATGTTTATGCGATTGGGATTCCTCAGTACCAGCCACGCTACATGTACATTTAACAATTAAGCGTCAGCAAAGATCATTAGAGACGAAATCATAGGAGGCAATGTTGTGCAACCTTAGTAGGGACAAGATCCGACTATTCGGGAGTAGTATCTTACAATCTGAGACAGTGTTACGAGACAAACTTCCGTCACAATGTCCGCAAACATGACGTCAGGTCCGCCTAGCAACAGTGATCTGAACGCCCATTGGCTGAAAGTTTGGATATATATGAAACGAGAGAAGTGTCCTTACTGGCTGAGGGATAAAGGTGGGGTGGTTTCTCTAGTCCTTCGGGAAGACAGCGCGAGTTAGTCGCGAGGAGCCACTCAAAACGCACGGTCGAGTAACCGGGGCGGCTCTAAAAGAACGGTCGCGAGTGCATATTTCAGCGGTTAAACAAGGTATAAAGTGAAGTTATTAGTTATCAGAACGCCACGTGTCGTGGGCAGTGTCTATCATTAAGTAAAGTCAGAAAACTGTGTTAATATGTATAAAGGGTCGAATATAACGGCGTAGTCCAAAGCCGCCATATTGCAAATGCTGATTCTGTGACGTGTGTGCCGAAGCAATCTCTGTATTAAAACAAGTATAGTACAAACTTTGTTGACAATTGACAACTGGCAACCCTAAACATTACAATTCAGCAGGATCACCACCTACATGGAACCTGGCGACTGAGCGGTACTACTGTGTGACGAGGGACTTACCGAAGCAGCAAGACATCAGGTTAGTGATACCGCCCAGAGAAGTACTTCCTTCTCGCTAAAATGCCACTGAGGGTATTGTAACAGGCAGTACACTGCAGCAGGAAATTAAATAACTTGCGAACTGCGAACAGCAGCACGCATCGCAAGGGCCGCCAACACCTGAAGTGCAACTGTACGTAACCAGCATTGTGGGTAGGAGCATTAACTGTACTGTTACTGCCGTAGACAAACGTATTTGGTATGTGAGAATAGCAATCAAGGAAGCAAAATCACCCACACCCACACACCCATCCCCACACACACACACACACACACACACACACACACACACACACAAACACACACACACTCACTCTCTCTCTCTCTCTCTATGCTGAAAGAGGAACCAGCTAAAAAAAAAAAAAAGTGTGTCCGGGCAAGAGGGCTGAGTACTCACCCTTCGCGAGCGGAAATGGTCTCGCTCCTTGTCCAGAACGGCTTTGGCCAGATCGGCGTCCGCAACGATCAGGTTGGGCGTGCGACCATCGAACGTCCTGTAACACGCCAATTACCAACAGCGACGCTGAATATTAAACCAGTTAAAAAGAACACAACAAACAGTATTACAAATATTCGATCAATCAGATTACTCCAACCACGCAGAAAGAAGTCAATAAAACTGCCAAAACATTCTTCGCCTATAAAATTTATGGAGAGATCCCAGAGCGTAAAATTTCGATTTTTTTGTTTTTGTCGTGTCTGAATAAAGTCGTCTACATCTACATGCCTACTCTGCAAATCACACTTAAATGCCTGCCAGAGGGTTCATCGAACCACCTTCACAATAAATTCCCTATTATTTCACTCTCGAACACCTGTACCTTTTGTGCGAGCTGTGATTTCCCTTATTTTATTATGATGATCGTTTCTCTGTAATTAGATGGTCGTCAACAAAATATTTTTGTATTCGGAGGAGAAAGTGTTGATTGAAATTTCGTGAGAAGATTACGCCGCAACGAAAATACCTTTGCTTTAATGATTTCCACCCCAAATCCTGTATCATGTCTGACACTCTCCCACATTCCTCGATAGTACAAAACGTGCTGCCCTCCTCTGAACTTTCTCGATGTACTCCGTTAATACAATCTGGTAAAGATCCCACATCGCGCAGCAGTACTCCAAAAGAGGCAACCGTAGCTGTGGCAGTCTCTTCAGTACATCTGTTGCATCTTTTAAGTGTTCTCCCAATAACATGCAGTCTTTGGTTCACCTTTCCCAAAACATTTTATATGTATTCTTTCCAATTTAAGTTGTTCGTAATTGTAATTCCTAGATATTTAGTTGAACTGACGGCCTTTAGATTTGATTGCTTTATCGCGTAACCGAAGTTTAACGGATTCCTTTTACAACTCAGGTGCATGACCTCACACTTTTCATAACATGGGGTCAGTAGTCAATTTTCGCACCATACAGATAGTCATCTGAACCGTTTTGCAATTGGTTTCGATCTTCTGATGGCTTTGCTTGGCGATAAACGACAGCATCATCTGCAAACAACCTAAGACGTCTGCTCGGATTGACTCCTAAATCGTTTCTATAGATGAGGAACAGCAGGCAGCCTATAACACTACCTTGGAGAATGTTAGAAATCACTTCTATTGTACTCGATGCCTTTCCGTCAAATACTAGGAACTGTGACCTCTCTGGCAGGGAATCAGGAATCCAGTGGCATAACAGACGATATCCCACAAGCATGCAGTTTGATCACTGCGCAACGCAGAACTTAATTTTTGCAATAGTTTTCTCGCCATGTCATTTACAACACCATAGGAAGTCTGCTGTCACGCCTGGATATCTACTTTCGCGTATTGGTGAAAGCACTTCAATGCTAAGTAGTCACCTGGTTGCGATAAGGCGATCGAAACAATGTAGAATGACCCCCTACCAAAGAACAAGAATTTAAGAATTGAAATGTGTTAAGTATGTTGAAGAAAGTATGAGGAAACCGCAGAGACGTGAATTGCGAGGAAGCTGGAAGAGGGACTTGCAATCATTAGATGCAAATATATTCCACAAACTGCAATAAGACAAACTGCCTACAGGCGTATTACCAACCTGCAGTTCAAAGGTATCAGTGACACAAGGATTCCACGAGTCACATTTACGTCATTTTTCTTCTAAGGATCCTTCATTTAGTCGCACGTTACCCGAGCATGTCTTTCACACTTTCATTTGGGTTGTACCATTTTTTCGCGATACTACTTTGTTCTTTCTCCATTGTGGTGCTAACTCGATAAGGACTCCAAAGCTGGAGCAATGGCCACACTAGCGTCTTGTGGGTAAGTTACTTTACAGAGGCACTACACTTCCCCAGAAACGTCCCAAGGATTCTTAAGTTTTCTGTTCGCCTTCCCTAACACTGATTTAACGTGATTGTCCCGTGTCATATCGTATCATAGTATCATCTCTGAACATCTGAACGAGGTAATGTGCGTAAGATGTTCACCACCATGTTTTAATCGGATACCATTGGGTCCTGTGTCTTGCATTTATCGGCATTTAAATATACCAGCCATTCATTACACGAAGTGGAAGTTGAAAGCAAGCTTCCTTTCACACGACTGGTTTTTTACAAATTAACAGGAAAAAGAATAATGGCAAAGAGCATATTTTGCAAAAACTATGAATTTAAATCAATGACTTTTAGTCATGGACCACTTTACTTTTTTGTAAATTTACAAGGTTTAATATTAAATTATGGAATAAATGTGTCTTGAAACTGAGCCTTGTAAATGAACAATAGCTCATACTCAGCTACTGTAAGAACAAATATACATAAATAATTATTAAATTTAAGCACTGTGCTATTCATTCGTTTCTGAATTGTCATATTTGCAGTTGCACAGAAACAAATCTTGTACGAATAAAAAGACTGTAAAATGGTTCGCTTAGTGTCAATTCGAGGAGGATGGAGGATGGGAGGAGGAGGGGATTAGAGTTTAACGTACCGTCGACAACTAGGTCATTAGAGACGGAGCACACGCTCAGATTAGGGAAGACAGGGAAGGAAATCAGCCGTGCCCATTCAAAGGAACCATTGCGACATTTGCCTGAAGCGATTTAGGGAAATCTCGGAAAACCTAAGTCAGGACGACCGGACGTGATTTGAACCGTCAGTTCGATACAGTAATATAAATTCGACGGAAGTCGTAATAATGATATATGGAACATTGACTAAGTAACTACGCATCTAACTGTCAAAACTTATGACGATCTGCTTAGTAGCGTGTTGGGTGACGGCGTATCCGGACGCTACCATCGACCTGGCGTTAATCTCGATCAAAGGTCACAGGGGCATCCGCAGCTAAACAAGGCACAGTTTCAGGAAGGCTATATCGTCCAGGGTATCGCACACAGACTTCATACGACGACTTAAAAGGACGATGCGACTGAGGTGGGACGAGGAATCGAGCTGACGAACGAATGAAAGACAAAAGGAAACACTGCAGAGCGATGCATCCTGTGATCCCGTCAGCGCATAGGTATATGAAGCACTCGGTCTCAAGTCGATTTTATACAACCACTCCACGAGTGAAATACAATCATGGTCATTTTAAAGAAGAGTTACGTCGCCAGGGGCTGATCGACAACACTTTGTACTTCTGGAGGAGAAGAAGACATGAACCATAGAAAATTAGGATTCCCGAAAGAAAAAAAAGAGATCGTACACTAAATCAACTGAGAGCTGAGGGCTACAAAGGCCGGCACCGCGTTGCTACTCGTTAAGCAACGACAGACGTTAGTATCTGTAGCCTCGTATACACAGCTCCAAAGAATTATGACTACCCATGTAACAGCACCCTAAAAATCTGCATTTGTGTGTACGGCAGGGAGCAGGAAAACGCTGGCAACACTATACCATACGTGGGAGCGTCCACTCTGAGGAGGGGCAGAGCATAAGCAAAGAATTGTGTAGCCTGGAGGTGGATCCCTGTTACCCAATACACAGCAAGACAAATCGGATACACAAAATGAAGTGTATTTTAACTTTTTAAGTTAAAAATAACACACCTCTTGTTGCAATTGACTTTAATTTAAATATCATACATCGATAAGGGTAGTGTATACTAAGGTGACAAAAGTCATGGGATACCTCGTAAGATCTTATCGGACCTCCTTTTACCCGGCATACTTCAGCAACTCTCGACGCGGCATAGACTGAACAAGTCATTGCAAGTCCCCAGCAGAAACACTGAGCCACGTTGCTTCTATAACCAGCCATAATTCGGAAGGTGTTACCGGTGCAGAAGAATAGAAAAACTGATAGAAGCAGACCAGGAGAAGATCAGTTTGGATTCCAGAGAAATGTAGAGCACACGAGACAATACCGACCCTACGACTTATCTTAGAAGATAGCTTAAGGAAAGGCAAACGTACATTCATAACATTTTTGTAGTTAGAAAAAACTTTTGATAATGTTGACTGGAATACTCTTTCTAATTCCGAAAAGACAGGGAACGAAACGCTATTTCCAACTTGCACAGAAACCAGACAGCACTTGTAAGTGTACAAGAGCGTTATAGGGAAGCAGTGGTTGAGAAGGGAGTGAGACAGGTTTGTAGCCTATCATTGATATTATTCAGTCTGTACATTGAGCAAGCAGTAAACGAAACCAAAGAAAATTTGTAGTAGGAATTAAAGTTCAGGGAGAAGAAATAAAAATTTTGAAGTTTGCCGATGACACTGTAATTTGTTAGAGAAAGCAGTGGTCTTGGAAGAGCAGTTGAACGGAATGGTTAGAGTCCTGAAAGGACGATATAAGATGAACATCAAGAAAAGCAAAACAAGGATAATGGAGTGTAGTTGCTGTGATGCTACGGGAAATAAATTGGGAAACGAGAGTAGATGAATTTTGCTATTTGGGCAACGAAGTAACTGGCGATGGCCGACGTACAGAGGATATAAAATGCAGACTGGCAATGGCAAGAAAAGGATTTCTGTAGAAGAGAAACTTGTTAACATCGACTAAAAATTTCAGTGTTTAGAAGTCTTTTTACGAAAGTGTTTGTCTGGAGTGTAGCCATGTATGGAAATGAAACATGGACGGTAAACACGTTAATCAAAAAGAGAATAGAAGCTTTCGAAATGTGGTGCTACAGAAGAATGCTAAATATTAGATGGGTCGATCACGTAACTAATGAGGAGGTACTGAATAGAATTGGGGGAACAGGGAATTTGTTGCAAGACTTGACCAAAAGAAGGGAGTGGTTGATAGTATTGGAAGGAAGTGTGGAAGGTAAAAATCGTAGAGGCCGACCAAGACATGAATACAGTAAGCAGATTCAGAAGGATGTAGGCTGCAGTGCTTATTCCGAGATGAAGACACTCGCACAAGATAGAGTAACATGAAGAGCTGCATCGAACTAGTCTTCGGACTGGAGATCACAATAACAGCAGCAAGATAGAGGCAGCATGGCTCAATATTTCTGCAGTGGACTCAAGCAGCTTGTTGTATCCATGCCACGTCTAGCTGCTGCACTACGCCGGAAAGAAGGTGGCCCTACACGACAGCTAAAGGCTTTCGTCACCTCAATGTACAATAGGGAGAGACTTCAATCTGCCAGCTACAGAACGAGAGACTCGTGTGATCAAATCTGGTGACAGAGACAGGGATTCCGATGACATTCTAAATGTCGTGTCCAAAAGTTACTTCGATCTAATACTGAAAGAACCATCTCGTGAGAGTAACGGCTTTGACGTCCAAGCAACAACCAGACCTGAAAACTTTCGGAATAGTTAACGCAGAGGAGGGCATCAGCTATCGTAACACACTGACAGCATCTATGACTACATGTGTTTTAATGAAAAGTAGGGAATTTTTTGCTTACCGAGACTGACAGGATACAGCCTGCAAAATTTCTGAGTAGTCAACATCAAATATTCCGCTCTGACAACGAAGGTGTGAAGCACAAATAGAAAAAGCATTGTTCAGTATGCTGTACGTTCCGAGCAAAGTCTTAAGGGGTGGGAAAGATGTTTTGGTCTTACGTAAAATCAATAAGCGGATCGATATCATCTATTCAGTCACTCAGTGCCCTGCTGGCACCGAAACGAAAAAGGACAGGAAGAAGACCGAAATATTGCATTCGGTTTCACCACGGAAGATCTACCAGGATCCTTCTTTTCGATTATAGCACGAACGCCGAAATGCCAGATATTGAATAACTGATCGTGGAATAAAAAAAGCAACTACACTCGGTTAGTATTGGAAAGCATTTGGACCAGATGAGATACGTCTAAGCTTGTACAGTGATTATGCAATAGAGCTTTCTCCCCTTCTAGCAGCACTTTATTATAGGCAGTAAAAGAGAGTATCTGGCGACTTGAAAAAAACGCACGTCACAGCCTCTTTAAGAAGAGTCGTAGGAGAGATGCACATAATTATACGCCTCTATCGAGGACGTCAATCAGTTGTACAATTATGGAACGCTCGTATCATGACGTTCCTGGGGAAATAAAACCTTCAGTATAAAAATCAACATGGCTTCCGTATACAGAGATCTTGCGAAACTCAAGTCGCTCTGTTCCTGCACGACATCCAGAGCGCTGTAGACACCGGTGCTCAGGTTGATGCCGTGTTTCTTCACTTCAGGAAGGTATCTGACTCAATCACGCACTATCACTTTGTGAAGAATAACATAACCTTTCGCCTTATCGGACCAGCTCTATAACTTCTTTGCCGAGAAATCTGAATATGTCGCTCTTAATGCCAGAAAATCGACAGATGTAAACGTACCTTCACAAGTACCCCAAGCAATTATGATCGGACCGTTACTGACGCGCCATAGAAACTGGTATAGGTATGCGTATTCAAATACAGGGATATGTAAACAGGCAGAATACGACGTTGTGGTCGGCAATGCCTACACTATGTGGTCAAAAGTATCCGGACACCTGGCTGAAAATGACGTACAAGTTAATGGCGCCCTCCATCAGTAATGTTGGAATTCAATATAGTGTTGTCCCACCCTCAGCCTTGATTACAGCTTCCACTCCCGCATGCATACATTCAATCAGGTGCTAGAAGGTTTCTTGGGCAATGGCAGCCCATTCTTCACGGAGTGCTGCACTGAGGAGAGGTATCGATGTCGGTCAGTGAGCCCTGGTACGAAGTCCCAAAACATCCCAAAGGTGTTCTATAAGATTCAGGTCAGGACGCTGTGCAGGCCATTCAATTGCAGGGATGTTATTGTCGGGTGACTACTCCGCCACCACCGAATCCGAATTTTACTGTTGGCACTACACACGCTGACAGATGACGTTCACCGGGCATTCGCCATAACCACACGCTGCCATCGGATCGCCACATTGTGTACCGTGATTAGTCACTCCACACAACGTTTTTCCACTGTTCAATTGTCCAGTGTTCACGCGCCTTACATCAAGACAGACGTCGTTTGGCGTTTACCGTCGTGATGGGTGTCTAATGAGCAGCCGCTCAACCATGAAATCCAAGTTTTCCCACCTTCCGCCTAATTATCATAGTACTTGCAGTGGACCCTGATGCAGTTTGGAATTTCTGTGTGATGATGGATGTGTGCGACCCTCTTCAACTGTCGGCGGTCTCTGTCAGTCGACAGACGAGGTTGGCCTGTACGCTTTTGTGCTGTACGTGTCCGTCCACGTTTCCACTTCACTATCACATCTGAAACAGTGGAACTTGGGATGTTTAGAAGTGTGGAAATCTCGCGTACAGACGTATGACACAAGTGACACCCAATCACCTTACCACGTTCGAAGTCCCATTCTGCTCTCTCACGATGTTTAATGACTACTTAGGTCGCTGATATGGAGTACCTGGCAGTAGGTGGTAGCACAATGCACCTAATGTGAAAAACGTATGTTTTTTTTGGGGTGTCTGGATACTTTCGATCACATAGTGTATATAAGACAACATGTGTCTGGCGCAGTTGTTAGATCGGTTACTGCTGCTACAATGGCAGGTTATCAAGATTTAAGTGAGTTCGATCGTCGTGTTATAGTCGGCGCTTAAGCGATCGGCCGCAGCATCTCCGAGGTAGCGATGGAGTGGCGATTTTGCCATACGACCATTTCACGAGTGTACCGTGAATATCAGTAATCCGGTAAAAAATCAAATCTCCGACATTGCTGCCCCTGGAAGAAGATCCCGCAAGAACGGGACCAACGACGACTGAAGAGAATCGTTCAGCGCGCCGTAAGTGCAACCCTTCTGCAAATTGCTGCATATTTCAAAACAGGTCCGTCAACAATTTTCAGGGTGCGAGCCATTGAAAAAAAAAAAAAAAACATCGGTATGTTCTTTCGGAACCGAGGGCCCATTCGTGTACCCTTGATGACTGCACGACACAATGCTTTACGCATCGCCAGGACCCATCGACACCGACATTGGACTGTTGATGACTGGAACTTGTTAGCTGGTCGGGCGAGTCTCGTTTCAAATTGTATCGAGCGGATGAACGTGTACGGGTATGGAGACAACCTCATGAATCCACGTACCCTGCATGTCATCAGGGGCTGTTCAAGCTGGTGGAGGCTCTGTATTGGTGTGGAGCGTGTGCAGTTGGAGTGATATGGGACCCCTGATACGTCTAGATACGACTCTGACAGGCGACACGTACGTAAGCATCGTGTTTGATCATCTGCATGCATTCATGTCCATTATACACTCCGACGGACTCGGGTAATTCCAGCAAGACAATACGGCGCCCCTCACGTCCAGAATTGCTACAGAGTGGTTCCAGGAACACTCTTCTGAGTTTAAACACTTTCGCTGACGACCAAACTCCCCAGATATGCGTCGCGCGGGGTAGCCGCGCGGCTTCGCCCGTCAAAGGTTCGAGTCCTCCCTCGGGCATGGGTGTGTGTGTGCTGTCCTTAGCGTTAGTTTAAGTTAGATTAAGTAGTGTGTAAGCTTAGTGACCGATGACATCAGCAGTTTGGTCCCATAAGACCTTACCACGAATTTCCAAATTGCGGTTCAAGAGAGACCTACGCCCCCTCGAACTCTTACGGATTTATGGACAGCCCTGTAGACTTATGGTGTGAATTCCCTGCAGCACTACTTGAGACATTAGTCGAGTCCATGCCACGCCGTGTTTCGGCGTTTCTGCGTTTTCGCGGGGGTCCTGCAAAATATTACGCAGCTGTACCAGTTTGACTCTTTAGTGACTACAAGCAGTAGGAAAGCCGGCTGCTAGACAAATTCACAGGAAATGTAATTCGTCCATGAAAAAAGTGATTTAAAAAATACATGTTCGACAGATTCTTGAGCATTGTTCCTCATTCTTGGACTCCTATAAGGTAAGACTGATAGAAGAGATAGAGAAAATCCAAATAAGAGCGACTCGTTTCGTCAGGGGATCCTTTAGCCGGCGCGAGAGCGTTACGGAAATGCTCAACAAATTCCAGTGACGTTGCAAGAGAGGCGTTGCACATCACGGAGAGGTTTACCATTGAAATTCCGAGACAGTACGATCCAGAAAGAGCCGTACAAGATATTACTTAAGCCCACATACGTCTGACGTAACGACCAGGAGGAGGAAATTCGAGCTAATACCGAGGTTTGCCGATATTAATTGTTCTCACGTGCCATTCGTGATTGGTATAGGATAGGGGAGATCGATATTGATGCTAGAAGTTCCCTCCACCATACATATCAAATGACTTTAGAAGTACCGATGTAGATGTTTTGTAATGAGCCGTGGAACTCCAACACCTTATCGGCTACACTTGGTTCCACCGTCCTTTAGCCACTTCCCACAGATGCTTACGACAGCAGCAAGCGAACTGCCGACCAGCATCGCCGTTTCCGAGATGGTCGTTCCCAGCCGCCGAACCATAACACCCTGGCTTCTGTCGAAGTCGCCTCTATCGGTGGCTCTCCTCATTAGAGGTTCGTATCGTTGCTGGAATGGGTCCCCATTCGTGTCTGCTCCAGCTGTATATTTGCCTTACCGCGTCACCTACAAGCACCGCCAAGCGGCTACGGTGGGTGGAGGTCTTAATGATTTGGCTTATCAAGCATAAATTAGTCTGGGCCAGGCTTCTATGTCGAGTGGGTGGTGCTGGTGATGATAGTTTCACTAACATCTGTGACCAGCGTTGTCAATTTCAGCTTCTGTTACATCAGACAGACTATTGTGGATGTAGGGATCTTATTGACATGTCGAGTACGCTTGTTTGGCTTCGTTGTGTTTATACTTGATTATGAGGTCAAACAAATGGTACTGTAACGGTAGTATCTACGTAAGAGAGTTTACATTTAGCAACTTCATCTTCCTGATACGGTCTTCCACACCGATACCAAGACTGTCCAACTCCACGATTGTCAGTTGTGGATTCAGTCAGAACATGAGTGTTTTTGAAAAGTGTGACCTGACCATCTTTGCTGAACCAGTGTTTAAGCACTGCAGAATTTAAATTGGTAGTTACCAATTTTTTTTTCATGCAAGGCTTCGAGCAGAAGAGAAACAGCGCAACATTCTCCACAGCCATTCACCACGAGGGTGTGGGAGTGGGGGGGGGGGGGGGGGGGGGGGAAGTGGCTACGATACAGAAGCAACCTTTAATTGTGAGAAAGGTAAATAACTTACAGAAACGTTTGATGTAGCACTCGATGCAAGTTCTATTTACAAATTTTCGGTGTGGCAACATTTTCTACTTTACCGCAGATATGAAAGGTGTCTTCATCACTGTACACAATTTTATTACGTAAATCATCTTCACTCTCGAATTTTGTTAAACATCCCTACACAAAACTCAGCTTGGTTTTATTTCTCACTTCCTCTTAAACCTTACAACAGTTGGAAATTGCAGGTTTTGAATGACAGGCGTTTCCGCAATATCTTCCAAACTGCAACACTAAGCCTATTCAATTCTCTTTGATTTACGCAGACTACGATTGTAAGACTGCCGAACTTGTTCAATTGCTGCGTCAGAGACTGCTGACCCACCCTGACCCGGCATCGTATGTGATACACAGCCAGTTATGGTGAAACGACTGAACAATTTAATAACAATTTGTTTCTCAGATGACGGCTTGCGACGCTTAGCCCTGAATTGTCCCTGAACTGCAAAAGCGATTTACAACCATAAGCAACACTCCGCAAGCTCTGTAACATTATACGACTCCATGATGACTGTTGGAATAACTCATTCGCGCATGCCACCTAGCAGGAACGCCGGGAACTAACAATGTTAGGGGGAATGTAGCTTGAAGATATACTGCATTCAGTGCTCTATCAAACATTTCTGTAAGATATTTAGCCCTTTCATAATTAAAGGTTACTTTTGTATAACAAATTTATAAACACCCTGTACTAAAATCTCCTTCCATTACATCTGAAAGTCACTTCAAGGCAAATTTAAAAAGGATACCGTTGCTTGTTCCCAGAACATCATCTCAGAGCGCATGCTGTGTCTCTAACGACACTGACATCGACGAGTCATTAAACACCAGCTTCCTTTCTTTTCGTTGAGCCTTCCAAGTTTGAACATACTTAGCGATCTTGTTTATAAGAAACCAGCGTGCATAAACCAACCTTTGCACGAGCTCCCAGTTCCCTATACCAGTCAATAAACCTGGTGTCACACATATATCTGTCGTCTCACAGCTCGCGCTAACGTTGCATGCGAGCCTTAACATCCTGGGATATTCGACACATGAGCCAAGTTGTTACAAGAAATATTTTTAAAAAGGAGACGAAAACACTCACCAGAGCTCACAACGGGACGGCGCCGTCTCGTCGTCACCGATTTCGTCCACATTTATCGTATATGCAGGGCTTGGCCAGAAAAAATGACAGTGACAGAGTGGGAGCTCCAGACGGCAAAGCTTTTGTAAAAAGTAGCATCTCTGAGGCGGGTCAGACAAGTGATGAGTCATTCATGTTTGCGTGGTTTCCTGGCAGCGAGTGGCGCAATGGAGTACAGAACGCTAATCTGAGGGTCATGAGTTGGAGGCCCTATGGAAAAACTTTTCTAAATTTTATTTTAATTGATAGTTTTTATGTGGCACTCTAAGTAAACCGAAATAATGCTCAATGTATTGTATACATTAATATTTTCATGCAAGGCATTAAAAAGAAAGGCAAAGGAAAATATACGATTGCAAATTAACGTGCACGAAGGATTCTACCTACATCCTCCACGAGCACTCTGCAAATAACTGTCCAAGCACGGATTGTAATTACAGCATACAGGACTTCGTATTTTCTGAGTTTCAATGCGACCTTCGAGCAGCCCTTGTCAGTTGCACGCGAACAATAGGTTCACAGTCAGATACAATCGGCCCGTTGCCCATTGGGGACAAGGCTAGTTACGGCCATGGAGCTCAATCGTTTGCTAACTTAATGTGAATTTATCGATAGTACTGTGAGAACACAGTGCGAATATTGTTTTCCTTTAGAAACTTTAAAACACCATGCCTAGAAATTTACTGCTTCCCCTGTTTCCAAGATGAATATCACCCCAGAATGTGTAGGACATTAAACGTAGAAAAATAAAAGTATTTAATTTTATGTGTGAAGTTCTCCTTTGCACCTTACAATCCCTTCCTGGAAATTTATTTGCATTCCCACATTTACCTTGGCGTTACATTTTCATGCCCTTTACAAATATATTAATAAATACCATATTCTGAGCATTAGTTTGGTTTATTTTCAGTGTGAGCAATGTAAAAATTGAGAAAAAAGAAATTAAAAAAGCGTTTCCACGGAGGGACACGACCTCACGCCCTTCTGATTACCATTCCGCACCCTTTCCACTGCGTCAACCACTGCCTACAAACTACACTAGCAAAAATAGTTCATGCCTCGGCCGACCTGCGCCAAAAATGCTATTTTTTGGTAATAGCTCGGTCATCTGGAGCTCCCAATTCTGTCACTTTCGTTTCTTGTCAAGTCTTCATCATTTGGGCGAAATCAGTGATGACATGTAAGCGCGGATCCCTTGTCAGCCTATACCAAAAGAATCAGCGAATGATTTTCCACCTGGCAAAATATCCTCTCGTTACATACCGAGATTTGCAAAGACAATCTACGAGATATTACTTAAAAACAAAGTTAAATTATTTTGAAAGTGCTACTCAATGAATGACTGAGATCTCACTAAAAACAAGGTCCATTCGTGGCATCAGGGGCGTGTCGGATTATAGGCATTTGTAGAAAAGTATACTACAGAATCAGTGGGTGTTATGCTTACAGTTGAGTCTCAGAACTCTAAAACATCAAGCCGACATGGACAAACTTAACATCCTGTACTGCGCGGAACAGGCCTATGCCCTACCCGGCCTTAATCGTGTCATGCATTTCAGCAACATTCAAACTCCAGTCAAATGTGACAACTCCTCTCTAACAAAACTGAGAGTGTTGCGGGTTAATTTGGGTTTTCACTTTAATGTTATTTTTGGTTTATATCTGTTTTCGGTGCAAGCAGTTCGCTATGTTTACTCTTTTTCAATGGAGTTGTTGTCATTTGCAGAGAAAATAGTGCGTGTTGCGTATTAATCTTTAGTTTTTTCCTAACATTTAGTGCCGAAAACCCGGGATATAGAGTTCCGAAGGACGCACGTGTTAGCAGAAGATGAACAGGACCGGTTTTTGCCCTCGGGAGTGGAAGAGGTACCAATAGTACCTTTAAGAAACATATAACGGAGGCAGCGAACAAAACAAGCCGTGTATTAGCTGCCTTATATCCTTTAATAAGCAGAAGATCGTCTCTAAATACGATAAACAGTCTCCTACTTTATAAATCGATAACACAACTAATCTTATTTTACGCCTGCCCTATATGGGGACATGCAGCGTCTACACATCTCATCAAACTTCAGGTTGGCCGGCCGGAGTGGCCGAGCGGTTCTAGGCACTTCACTCTGGAGCCGCGCGACCGCTACGGTCGCAGGTTCGAATCCTGCCTCGAGCATGGATGTGTGTGATGTCCTTAGGTTAGTTAGGTTTATGTAGTTCTAAGTTCTAGGGGACTGATGACCTGAGATGTTAAGTCCCATAGTGCTCAGAGCCATCTGAACCATTTGAACCGAACTTCAGGTTGTCCAAAATATGACATTGCGAATAATATTAAATGCCCCATGGTTCGTTATAAAAATAAGACATTGCGAATAATGTTAAATGCTCCATGGTACTGATTACATTGATTGACAATGACTTAGAAATTAAAAGTGTTTCAGAGCAGATCCGCTCCATGTCTGAAAGTTTGACACCCAACTTGCTTACTCATCCATCACACCCATTCGCCAATTATGCAAGTGTGATATCAACGACCCCTCCGTAGCAGCGCGGCTGACTGCAATGCGATAGTTCCGGGTTCGATTTCCGATATTGCCAGCGATTTTTCTTTGGTGGCAGGACGAGAACGAGGTGCACTCAGCCTGTATGAGGCCAATTGATGAGCTATCCGACCGAGCAGTGGCGGCTCCAGGTCACGAACACCGACCACGGCCGGGAGAGCGGTGTGCTGACCACATGCCCCTCCGTATAACATCCAATGAGGCTATTAGCAGAGGATGACACGATGGTCGGTCAGTAGCGATGGACCCGTGAGACGTGTTGACCGAATTTATGCTTATTATATCAATGACCAGCTACATTGGTTTTATTACCACGTCAGTAATACAAACTGACGCTCATGTTCAGCGCCATAACCACCGTTCCCACATATTCACGTGTGGGTCACATACATTGTAAATAATTTTTTGTAATGTTTCAGTACTGTAAATAAGACGACAGTGAGAAATTTAGGGTTGTAACAAGAGTCATACAAGGTGATTTCAGATAGCAAAGACTTGGCCTGAAAATCAGTTACAATACGACTAAATATAATGTGTAAACATAGTATTGAAAAGAAAGTAGTACACACTGAAAAGTAAAATCATTGACGAGATTTTTACCTTTACGAAAGTTAAGGACAAAGACTGGCTCGACCAGAAAAAAATCAACTGAACAGTAGCACGATTTTCAAAAGCTAAGTTTACGATACATCTGAAACGTAATGTTTAGGGTCAATGGGTATTACAAGTTTTGATTTTGGCTGTAAGACATGGATTTCTGATGCAAAAACTATTCAAAAAATTGGTTTGCTCAGTGAGAAATGAAGAAATTCCACCTGTAAATTACTACGAGAGACAGGAAAACGAACAAATGGATCAGGAGACTAGAGCAGAATGTGTAAAAAGCAAAGCACAGCTCTGCGTTCAATGCTTGCCACAGTTAACATGAACTGGAAATAAGCAGTACAGGCATCCACGTGAATGAATAGTAGGTGAAACAAGATGTTTTACTGGATTTAAAGTGATAATAAGAGAACTATCGAGATGACGTTATGGAACGGACTGTAAAACATGAATAGGGAGTGCCTGAACGCCCGCGGATGTCTAAATAACGTATTCAGCACTTCCTGTGTCAGTCGTGTTGTAGGAGCAGACAGTGCTGTAGATTTCCCCTTAGCACAACCTAAGCTAGCTGGTGTTGTACACGGCAAATGACAGAGCTATGAAACTTACGTAACTGGTCGTTAACGCCTCTCGGTGTCTCTCCTCACACATCCCCTTAAAAAGCTTGTACTATATGGTTTACTAGCTCGTATAGGGTTACGTACTTACCCAAACACTTTCCCATACTGATGAACATTCTTCACGTCTTCCGCGCCGAACACCTGCAACAAAAGATATTGGTAGCTATTTTCAAACAGTACTACAGAAGAAATTATGCACTAAACTTTTACAGCCTATTTAATTTTAGTCTTCCCGGACGTTAATGAAAATAACCATAATGCATCACTCGATTCATTTGCTGTACCAAATGAAACAAGAAAATTTGCGGATTATGTCTAGTATTAAACAGTCACTCCACAGGCTATTTACTAATCGAGCGCTGGAAACGGCATTTTCTTTTAATTTTCGGCTATGTATTAGCGAGATGTACAAGTATGGAGCTGAAAATATATTACGGCTAATGTCCAATTGAAACAGTGAAATTCTAATATTATACCCTCAGTATCGTATATTCAGTTAACTCGAGTGAGTGCGAAACACACAACGAACTACAATGTAGACTCTTATCCTCTGGTTAACAGAGAATATTTGTAAGCTGTTGAATGCAGATGTTCTGACTTGGGTCATACTGCTGTTGGATAACTGCTTTCTTAGAGGCTTGAGACATTTAAAACGAAATTGTTAATATTTTATAAGTCAACACCCTGTTTTCAATTTTATCGGATATGTAAAACTGAAACTTCAGAGTTCTTTTACGTACCGTAATGATGTGAAATGAATCGTTCAATACATCTTTCCATCCGGAAAAATGCAATACTGTTGGGCAAGTTCGTCGTTACAAACATGAGTACTAGAGACTATAAGTAACTCCATGTGATGTCCACAAACATTTGTTGTGGTCTTCAATACGAAGACTGGTTTGATGAAACTCTCCGTGCTAGTCTAGCCCATGCAAGCCTATCCATCTTTGCATAACTGCTACAACATGCTACTACTTAAAACTGCTTACTGTACTCAGTCCTCTGACAGCGGACATGGGCAGTGTTGGGTTGGGGTTGTTTGGGGGAAGAGACCTAACAGCGAGGTCATCGGTCTCATCGGATTAGGGAAGGACGGGGAAGGAAGTCGGCCGCGCCCTTTCAAAGGAACCATCTCGGCATTTGCCTGGAGCGATTTAGGGAAATCACGGAAAACCTAAATCAGGATGGCCGGACGCGGGATTGAACCGTCGTCCTCCCGAATGCGTCGGAAGTGTACACTAACATATTGAAAGTATCCGGACACTCCTCTATGTAATGCGGAATTTGTCATTAGTTGTATTGAGCGGCAAATCTACTGTACCAGTATACATTTCTGCATATCCTTGGAGAATGCACAGATGTCGTGTAAGTAGACCATACATTGCTTTGGCTTTTAATCCCCATAGCACTCAATCCAACAGTGGTTGCAAAGTTGCTGGAGCATTTTGCATTCCAAATGGTGTACGAGGGTACAGATAATACCCAGGTGGAATTGTGAATGCGGTTTTCGGACCATATTTCAATGCTACCTTTAATTGATGGTTCCCACTTTGCAGGCCCATGGTTATAACATTCAGTTATACTCAGCAGAGGATACGCATAAATCTGCTTACTGTATTCAAGCCATGGTCTCCGCTGTACTAGTTTTATTCTCCTCACACCCTACAGTACCAAAATGATTCACTGATCTCTCAGGATGCGTCATTTCAATCGAATCCTTCTTTTCGGAGAGTTGTACCATGAATTTCTTTTCGCGCCAATTCGATTCAGTGCCTCCTCATCAGTTGATAAAGCTACCCATCTTATCTTCAGCGTTCTTATTTAGAACCATATTTCAGAGGCTTCTTTCCTGTTCTTGTTCGAACTGTTCATCGTCCAGATGTTAACAAAATTCTCTTTCTCAGAATCGTTTTTCTTCCTGCTGCCGGCCTGAATTTTATATCCTCTCTACTTCGACCGCCGTCACTTACTTTGCTGCACAAATAGTAACACTCATATATTACTTTTAGTGTTTGTTTCTAATTCCTCGGCATCGACTGATTTAAATCGACTACAATCCATTACACTTGCTTTATGTTTGTTGTTACACAACTTATAATCTATTTTCAAGACAGTACCCATTCCGCTCAACTGTTTTTTTCCAAGTTCTTTGCTGTCTATGACAAAAAAAATTGTTCAAATGGCTCTGAGCACTATGGGACTTAACTTCTAAGCTAATCAGTCCCCTATAACTTAGAACTACATAAACCTAACTAACCTAAGAACATCACACACATCCATGCCCGAGGCAGGATTCGAACCTGCGACCGTAGCGGTCGCGCTGTTCCAGACTGTAGCGCCTATGACAAAATTACAATGTCATCGATATACCTCAAAAGTTTTTAATTCGTCTCCCCCAACTGCAATTCCTGTTCCAAATTACTCCTCTGTTCCCATTACTTCTTGTTCAGTGGATGAACCAGCGGAAAAATTCTCCAATCAACGCATAAAAAAATGCGAATATGTTCCCGCTTATTAAAAGACTCTGAAAAGTGGGGGGTACCAGCTGCCTCATCTACCCTTCCTCAGCAACTTTTACAATTTGCACAAAAATTTTGCCATGCGAACATATTAGCACCATTTTTAGCGTGCACCTCACCTCAAACTCTCACAAGTTCACCTAACAGTAATACACTCACAGCCACTAGTCCATCGCTATAAGTCTCTCATACCACCCACTCCCAGTTGCGCTTTCTCACTTACTCGTTCAGCTCAACTCATTGTTATTATTTGCTTGTGTCTCTCTGTTATTGTTTCTTGTGTCACAGCCACAGTCCCCTTCGTTATTTTCTACTAGTACTGTCTCCTCTTATTGTCACTGTACCCCTCTCACTCTCTCTTACTGCTAATGTCTTATTCCTTCCTCCCTACTGCTGCTGTCTCTTCTCACTATCACTGTCTTTCACTTCCTCGTTGTCACTGTAATACACTCTGTGTCTCATTATCACTGTCTCTCACCACTTCCGTTTCTCCTTAGTCCTCGCCCCCACTCCCCTCTTTACTGGGACTGTCTCCTTCACTCTTTTCCTAGTACTGTTCCGTCACTGTCAACTATGTTCCTCCGCCAGTGTGCCAATCTCCTTCTTTCACACTGCCACCGTCTCCTTCGCTCTTTCTACGACACAACTATTGTCTACTGTCTACCAGTAATTATTGCTTTTACGTCTCTTTACTACTGCCACTGTCTTCTTCTTTCTCAGCATAAAAAGCTCAAATATGTTTGCGTGCTAATATTTTTGGGAAAAATTTTAAAAATGCTGAGGAAGGTAGAGTGGGGCAGCTGGTATCCCATTTTTAGTCAGTCTTTTAAACAAGCACATATTCAACTTTTTTGAGCTCCGACAGGACCATTTTGCCGCTAATTCCCTTCTTTGCTCTGCCACCGCAGAGCATGTAACTCATATGAAAAGAAATGCATTAATCTGTAAAATTTAGACAGTTTACTTACGTGAAACTCGAAAAGCGCAAAACAAATTGGACACCTCAAATCGGATTTTGCTTGCAAAAATTTTTCACATGTGCTTCAGACTACTATATGGGGTTCCCAGACGATAACAAAGGCACTGTACAGCGTATTTCTCCGTGCTACGTCACTTTTAACTACGTTTTCACCTTACACCAGATTTTACGTGTACATGTAGGGTAACTCTGACACTCTGTATCTTAGAAATGGATAACTACATGAAGAGAATTTTCAGGATTGTTCGAGATCGGCAACTTGGAAATACATCGTAAAAATTACAGACATTTGCTGTGCATAAACGTCTCGGAATCCACGGCTGGGTTTTAATACTCAGAAAACAACTTTATGAGGTGTTTTTCGAACACGGATTATTTTTTTTTTTTTTTTCAAAACGGGGAGATAGCTCTTCTAGATATATTTCTAGATGATCTGTCTTTCAAATTTTAACAATTTTCTGGGGTTGTTTATTATTTAAATTTCGCCTCATACCGGATTTTATTAGTAGAAGTTGAGTAACTTTGAACCTCTGCATCTTCGAAACGGATAACGATATAAAGAAAATTTTCAAGGCTGTTCAAGATCTGGATCTTTCACATATATGGTGCAAGTTTCAGACATTTTCTGTGCGTAACCGTCTTGGAATCTTTGGCAGGGGTTTGGTCCGTTGGTGACGACGAGAATATGATGGTTCAAATGGCTCTGAGCACTATGGGACATTACATCTGAGGTCATCGGTCACCTAGAACTTAGATCTACTTAAACCTAACTAACCTAAGGACATCACACACATCCATGCCCGAGGCAGGATTCCAACCTGCGACCGTAGCGGTCGTGCGGTTTCAGATTGAAGCGCCTAGAACCGCTCGGCCACAACGGCCGGCACGAAAATATGATAAAAAGAACCTTTTTCTGGAGTTTTCCGAGGAACCGTCCATGAGCTAATGATGCCTCTGTAAATACCATTAAGCCGACCATAGACCACATCAAACGCAATAAGAAGCAACTGATTTGCTCCATTTGCCTAAGCGGGCCGAACTGTGTAATATTCAGACCTTGACCCTTTACTGTAGGATACTCATTGCCAGCCACAAATTCTCCACTGCGATACTATACTGTGCTCCGATATCACTGTTCTAACTTGTCCGCAAAGGGAAATATTTTATTTGTAGCTACTGAAACTGTATATGATTTTTAGAAACTAAAATTTGGGACCCATAACATAGCTTTTAACCGGCACACTACCTAAAATATCCATTAGCTTTACGTTCTGGTTCAAAATGGCTCTGAGCACTATGGGACTTAACATCTGTGGTCATCAGTCCCCTAGAACTTAGAACTACTTAAACCTAACTAACCTAAGGACATCACACACATCCATGCCCGAGGCAGGATTCGAACCTGCGACCGTAGCAGTCGCGCGGTTCCGGACTGAGCGCCTAGAACCGCTAGACCACCGCGGCCGGCTTTACGTTCTGGGACCCAATAATTTCTGAACAATTCTCGGAGAGAGGATAAATACTGGTACGTTTGACCGCGTGTGCCCCAGTCAACAGTCTGTTTGTTCTACGGAAAAACAAACAGCCTCAACGTAAAGCTGCGTGATACGGCTTCTCTAAGCTCCGCTCACACTGTCCCACTTGCCTACCACCAGAGCCGGCCTGTGTAGCCGAGCGGTTCTAGGCGCTTCAGTCTGGAACGGCGCGACCGCTACGGTCGCGGGTTCGAATCCTGCCTTGGGCATGGATATATGTGATGTCCTTCGGTTAGTTGGGTTTAAGCAGTTCTAAATTCTAGGGGACTGATGACCTCAGATGTTAAGTCCCATAGTGCTCAGAGCCGTTTGAACCACCAGAGGGCAGCACAGTTATTTTCCTTCGCAGTCCACCTGAAGTGTTTAACTCAGATTCTACGATTGTCCACCTAAATGGCTGCTGGCTAATTTGTTACCAATCCTCATCGAGTTTAGCACTTTGAATGATCTCGGTGTGTACAGGGTGTTAATACTCTTAACACTCTGAGAGGTTTTTTTAAACCTTTTCTTCTTCTTCTTCACTGATAACTATGCAATAAGAGTGCAGCAATCAGTCACCCTCCCCTTTTTTTAAGTTTTATTCCTCAAATAAAGATTTGGGCTAATGCCTAGCCATTATCAATGCACTATTTTTTAATCTCGATGCATGTTAGTTCCGCGTTGTTCGGGCGTCAGTCACAGTTCTTTGAATACTACTCACTACTCAGTAGTATTCAAAGAACTGCGACTGACGCCCGAACAACACGGAACTAACATGCATCGAGATTAAAAAATAGTGCATTGATAATGGCTAGGCACTAACCGAAATCTGTATTTGAGGAATAAAACCTAAAAAAAGGGGGAGGCGACAGATTGCTGCGCTCTATCATTTATAAATTGCATTATGTTTGCATTTGGAAGACGAACGGAAAAAAAGGAAAAGGAAACGTACTTGCGTGAAGCTTGGGGTTTCACGGCGAGATAATAAAAGCATTAAACAAAATTTCTTACAGGAGCTGCAAGTCGAAGACGTAATATCGTATGAAAATTACTTGCGAATGGACGAGAGTACATTTCAATACGTGCTCAGGAAAATGGATCCTCATATTACGAAGCACAACACTCACCTCGGAAATGCTATATCTACTACTCTAGTTTACACTACAGCACTCGAATACCGCAATGCACATTGGCGACAATAATACCAGAAACGTGTCACACTGTTTATAAAGCACTGAAGGAGGAATATCTAAAAGCAAATAACTATTTAGTACATACTATATCCATTAAGAAATTTTTTTTCTACAGAACTTGTAGATTTTCTCCTTTGAATCCTAGGGGGAACATCCTTGGCGTATTTCACATGTAATGGACTCCGTAATTCTTTAATAGATAGCGCCTCTTCTTATTCCATTTCTGTATTCGGGATGCCGCAAGCTATACAGTGCTTCATCTGCCTCGTACATTTCTATCACTTTCGTTGCAGATGCGATGCACCATGTAAATTTCGAAATGCTGTTGACAAACGTTAGATGTCAGACAGCTGCAGTGATTCTAACGCTCCTAACGGTTACATTTCTCGCTGCCGTAAGTGAAAAACGAAGGACGTCTTTGATCAAATGTAAAGCGCCGCGGTAGATTTGGCCAAATAAATTGGACAGAAGGCGACATTTGACGAAAGTTCCCTATGACACTATGTCCAGTACATTGGACAAATCAGCTTCGTCCAATAAATCTGTTAGTGTAATATCGGCCTAAGGAACGCCTCATGGGTTCTATTAGTCAAAAATTCTTCGAGCTAATCGCGCATCCGTGAAGATATGACGCTAGACTGTGTCTTGAAGGACTGCTTCCAGACCGTCCAGCTCCCTTGTGGTCAGGAACTGAATTGATATCTACTGCAGCCCAGGGTTTGCCGACACCACCACATGTCGCCTTCGCTTCGCAGTTGCAAGTCTTCGCGTGGGACGCAGTGTCCGCCTTGCGTCCGATAACGCGCTATCTGGTATTGCTTCCGGGGACCCCGCCGCACAGTACGTTGTCTCCACAGGCGTACAAGCGTCCTCGCTCGTTCTTAAAAACCCAGTTCTTTCACAAGGCTTTCAGTTTCTCAGCAGGGATACAGCCACAGCGTCTCACCCAGAACTATGCGCTGCGTACGCTAGCAGTTCCATCAACAGCATTCCCTTCTTTCGTTCACTGCAGACTTCCGGCATTAAGCTAGTGCGCTTTCCTAAACTAAAGGAACTGCTGCTGCCTGTTCTGGTTTATCCACCGCATGTCACTAAACATTATGAAACCGCTTTTGCTTAAGTAAAAAGTTTCATCAAGCGCACCTTAACTTTCTGTGTATAATTGAACTATCAAATAAGTTGTCAGTGTGTAATCACGAAGACAGAACGTTCTGTGCCCCAGTAATATAAAAACGAGAAAAATGAGAAAGTTTGCAGGCCGTTCAATCACTCAGCACGTCATAACTCATGACAATAAGAGCCCTTTACATCTGTGCATCATTAGCCTCACGTCGTATGGGTGGCAAAAAGACGTGGCATGGACTCGACTAATGTCAAAAGTAGTGCTGGACGGAATTGACGCCATGAATCCTGCACGGATGTCCATAAATCCGTATGAGTACGAGGGGGTGAAGATCTCTTCTGAACAGCACCTTGCAAGGCATCCCAGATATGCTCAATAATTTTCATGTCTGGGGAGTTCGGTGGACAGGAGAAGTGTTTAATCTCAGAAGAGTGTTCCTGAAGCCACTCTGTAGCAATTCTGGACGTGTGGGGTGGCGCATTGTCCTGTTGGAATTGTCCAAGTCCGTCCGTCGGAATGCACAGTGGACATGAGTGGATGCAGGTGATATGACAGGATGCTTACGTAACTGTCACCCATCAGAGTCTTATCTCGACCTATCAGGTATCCAATATCACTCCAACTACTCACGGCCCACACCATTACAGAGCCTCCACCAGCTTGAACAGTTCCCTGCTGACATGCAAGGTCCATGGATTCATGAGGTTGTCTCCATACCCGTACATATCCATCCGCTCGATACAATTTCAAAAGTGACTCGTACGACCAAGCAACGTTTTCAGTCATCAACAGTCCAATGTCGGCGCTGACGGGCCCAGGTGAGGCGTAGAGCTCTGTATCGTGCAGCCATCAA
The DNA here is from genome assembly GCF_021461385.2 of Schistocerca piceifrons. Classification (NCBI taxonomy): domain Eukaryota; kingdom Metazoa; phylum Arthropoda; class Insecta; order Orthoptera; family Acrididae; genus Schistocerca; species Schistocerca piceifrons. The sequence continues at coordinate 538,890,314 of NC_060138.1, forward strand.
GGGTACACGAGTGGGCCTTCGGCTCGAAAACGAGTGGGCCTTCGGCTCCGAAAGCCCATGTCGATGTTGTTACCTTGAATGGTTCGTGCGCTGACACTTGTTGATGGCCCAGCATTTAACTCTGCAGCGATTAGCGAATGGGTTGCACTTCTGTCACGTTGAACGAGTCCTGTTCTTGCAGGATCTTTTTCCGGCCGTAAGGGATTCCTGATACTCAAGGTGCACTCGTGAAAAGATAGTACGGGAAAATCCCCACTTCATCGCTACCTCGGATATGCTCTGTCCGATCGCTCGTGCGCCGAGGAAAACACAACTTTCAAACTCACTTAAATCCTGATAACCTGCCATTGTAGCAGCAGTAACCGATCTAACAACTGCGCCAGAGACTTGTCTTTTATAGGTGTTTCCGACTGCAGCGCCGTATTCTGCCTATTTACATATCTCTGTATTTGAATACGCATGCCTATACCAGTTTCTTTGGCGCTTCATTGTATTTGTCAGTTACTAGTTGTACAAAGTTGTTAGTCGTAAGAGTATAAAACAAACGGAATTGCTAACGAGACACGTTTTTTTTATGTTTACATGTCTCATTTTAAATTAGCTACAAGCCTGAAACTGACGCCTGGAAAAAAAAATTAAGTCACATTAGTCATAAAAGGTAATAGACAGTGGCGCAAACTTCGCAAAATTAAATAAAGGTGACCGACAGGGATGTAGTCTTTCCCCATTAGTCTTCAATGTACACTTTTAGGATCCATATGTTGAAGAAATAACTAGCTGTACATGGAGAAATCTCAAAAATGCTTGAATTTACGGATCGTGTAACAGTGTTTACAGAATCTGAAAATAGTCTCCGAGAGGTCATAGAATGCGAAAAATGGTTCAAATGGCTCTGAGCACTATGGGACTCAATATCTGAGGTCATCAGTCCCCTAGAACTTAGAACTACTTAAACCTAACTAAACTAAGGACATCGCACACATCCATGCCCGAGGCAGGATTCGAACCTACGACCGTAGCGGTCGCGCGGTTCCAGACTGAAGCGCCTAGAACCGCTCGGCCGCACTGACCGGCTCATAGAATGCATGAAGAAGGTAAAACACCTGTGTAATATAATAATAAGATGGTAGATCAGCACAGAAGTTTAAATGCAGAACTGCACAAGGTAAAATAGCATTCAAAACAGGAATAACAAAAACAACAAAAACCAAAAGATACCACGTCGAATAGTGTTAATTTCAGTACCAGGGAACAACATGTAAAAACATTTCTTTGGAGCGTAGTCCTGTATGGCTCGCAGACATGGACAGTTGCGAAGCACGAACGCAAAAGAATACTTTTAATGGACAGAGGGAGCGACCAGCGAAGTTTTTAGCAACGCGGCGGCGAAAGGATCGTTGTGGACGACTATCAGGGAACGGAGAGACCGACGGGTTGGATACCTACACAGATCTCTGCCTCTTCATTAATGAAATCAATGGTAGGAAAAGTATCTGGGAAATCAAGACTTCAGTACGTCAGGCAGATAAAATAAGATCTGAAATCGACGAAGTACTCCCAACTGCATACACTTGCAGAGGATAAAGAGAAAATAGAGAAGGGGAATTGGTGCCGAACACTTTGTGGATTGCGAACAAAAGAATAAGTAGAGGAAGACTGGGTACACACAAGTCTCCCAGAGGCGTAATTTGAAAAGTAAAAAGAGTTTCGATACTAGAGGTAAGCGAAGTACCAAACACGTAGATCTCTTGCGTAGTAACAACACGGTTAACAGAGCACTAGTTACCGCACGAACCTGGTGATGACACGTCGCGTTCTTTATGTGATGGTTTACGAGCTCTATTGTCGCTCAGTTCTAATGCACATTGAGGACTGTATGGAGTCTCCAAGTCTTCTTTGCGGTACCTGATGGGTTTCAGTTCAGCTATGAATAATACACACACACACACACACACACACACACACATTCCACCACGTTTTCTTCCTGAAGTTAGGGCCAGATAATGATGATTACTCACGTGCGGCCTTGTACTGATCGACGGAGAATATTTCCGATGTCTCTAACAGTTCTGCACAGTTTTACGATGCGCTGTGGCACATTCGACATTGCCGAGACTGAAGATCACGTTCTAGCTGCTTCGAGACTTTTTTTGATCGTTCTCGACAAACAGGATCCATGTGGAGTCTTGAGGCAGTACACTATAAGCTACTCCAAGACAGACTGTACTTTGACAAGGCAAATGCGTGACGTTGAACGCCCAGAACTGCACAAAAAGTATGCTTAGAAAATAAGTCGCTCTTTAGAAAGACAGTGGTATGGGCCATTCGAGTGCAAAACGCACCTATTGTCTGCTAGCGCCACTTAGTGACATGATGGAGGTGCGCTTAGCAGTACTTCACTTGTATCAACAGTATAGCTGCAGTGGGGACCTTCTTTTGGACTGTCTGGTTGTGTGTTAAAAAGAGTATGAAGAGTGTACATCGGTATCATGAGGCGAATTAATCCCATAAATGTTGTCAAAATGTTAGAGGCGAATCTGGGAAGTGCTGCGTGCAGCAAGTACAATTACACAATCGTTATTTCATCGTCAGACTTCACTCTGTCCCGTACAAACAACATTCGGCACCAAGAAACAACATTCGGCACCAAGATACAAGCGTATGTTACAATATGCTTCGAAAAAGCCGGGTTGTGACATTGACATACCAATATTGTCGTTAGTAAAGTTAATTAGCGTGGCATTTGATACTGGAATAATTGAATGCAGAAGCGACATTGAACGTGAAAACTAGCTTTAATCAGATGTATACATTGTCCTGTTCATTTCTGCATTGACCACGTCATTTAAATGTCACATTTGCTCTTTGAAGACGGAACAACTGTGTAACACTATCAGGTCAGTAGAACAAGTTAATTTTTGAGATAGTGTAATTATTTTAAGCAGAGGGAAATACACCAATTATGACCCGAGGATGAAATGTGTGTACTTTTGATCCTATTCTTACGATATTTTGTTTCTTGCTGTTACCATAGTTCCTCTCATACATTTTTAATAGCTGGCGGTTGAATTGTCTCTCGTGGTACAGTTTTACGAGCGAATGGCTCGTACCACTGTTTTTGGGATGAGAGATTTATATTCTAAGCACTTTTCGCGCACTTCTGAGCGTTGGAAGTCATTCATTTCCCTTGTAGGCGCAAATACAGTGCAAACACGACTGATATTAGACGTCTAATGAGCGGGTCTAAGTGTCTATGAAACATGATAAGGATATTTGGTTTGTGGGGCTCTCAACTGCTTGGTAATCAGCGCCCGTACAAATTCCCAATCTCTTCACTGTCCAGTCTCATCACCTTTCTGAATGACGATGCAGTGACGAGGACAACACAAACACCCAGTCCCCGGGCGAAGAAAATCTCCGACCCGGTCAGGAATAGAATCCGGGACCCCGTGATCCAGAGGCAGGAACGCTAGCCAATAGACCACGGGCTGCGGACTGCCTGCTCGAATTAGGTAGTGGTTTTTCCCTATACAGACATCCCAATTTCGGTTTTCAGAGAATTCTAATTTTTTTCTGTCATTAATATTGACTTCACTTTTCACTTTCCATCTTCCTCCAATGTTTTGATTACGCTCAACATCTCAACAGGCAACACACGTAGTGGATCACGGGTAACCTTTGTAGCTGGACGGCAACCTTTTGTTCAGTGAATCTCATCCGATGTCATCTTAAGACAGTGAAGTTTGATCTCTGCCGATATTGTGACGAGCAGAACTGTGCGAGAAGGACGCTACGTGTTCAGCGTATGAGCAGAGCTTCCACGGTTCAGCGTTTACAATAGCGGGCGGTCCTCCTTACAGCGAATGGTTCTGTAGCCACGCGTTCTGCTAGCCAGGCAGGCGGCTGTGGCGCTGAGACACTCACCATCCTATGCCCCGTCCCCTCCTAAATCAATCACTCGCCACTAACACGACACACACACACACACACACACACACACACACATTCAGTGTGACATTTATGGCTTTAGAAGCCATGATATTCAAAAAATGTTCAAATGCGTGTGAAATCTTATGGGACTAAACTGCTAACGTCATCAGTCCCTAAGCTTACACACTACTTAACCTAAATTATCCTAAGGACAAACACACACACCCATGCCCGAGGGAGGACTCGAACCTCCGTCGGAATCAGCCGCACAGTCCATGACTGCAGCGCCTAAGACCGCTCGGCTAATCCCGCTCGGCCCATGATATTCCTCCCCAAAGTTCATTTCATAGTTTGGTTGAGATTGCATTAACTGAGGTATAACGTCGCAGTAGAGTGAGAGGCAGAATGGCTCTGAGCACTATGGGACTCAACATCGATGGTCATCAGTCCCGTAGAACTTAGAACTACTTAAACCTAACTAACCTAAGGACAGCACACAACACCCAGCCATCACGAGGCAGAGAAAATCCCTGACCCCGCCGGGAATCGAACCCGGGAACCCGGGCGTGGGAAGCGAGAACGCTACCGCACGACCACGAGATGCGGGCGTGAGAGGCAGAGAATAGACGGTACGCTGCACCAGTTTAGTGGGAGGATCCTGTCTCATTCCCTTCTCAACCACTGCCTCTCTTTCATGTCATTCGGTTCTTACGTAACTACAGTCCCGTTTCTTCTTTATTGCAGGTAAATTATGACCATTAAGCGAAGGGAAGAGAGAGCCAAGACAACTTTGGGATATCAGATTTGGCAATCTGTCATACACCCGTAAACGTTGTATGGGCCTGAACATCGAATGTACATGACGTTAGATGCAAAAACAAAATTGTCATTGAAAGTTGCTATTAACGGGCAATGGCCTACGCCAGGATATCAGAGAGTAAACGTGTAGTTTCGAAGGTGGTTGTTGGTTCGTTGATTGGGGTTAAAGGGACCAAACAGCAAGGTCCTCAGTCCCTTGTTTTAAAGGTGGTCCATTCGAACGGATTTACATCTCACAAGAGTCATAATGATAAAAGGTAAAAGGCTAAAAAACGTAAAAGTGCAGTCGTGTTGTCAATGGTGAAAACAAAAGGAGGGAAGTCTGCAAGTGGGCAACCCCAAGGCTATGATAGAGGCAGGAAATATCCCACTTCTGATTCAGTTCAAAAATGGTTCAAATGTCTCTGAGCACTATGGGACTTAACAGCTGAGGTCATCAGTCCCCTAGAACGTAGAACTACTTAAACCTAACTAACCTAAGGACATCACACACATCCATGCCCGAGGCAGGACTCGAACCTGCGACCGTAGCAGTCGCGCGGTTCCAGACTGAAGCGCCTAGAACCGCTCGGCCACTCCAGCCGGCTCTGATTCAGTACAGGCAATACCATCTGCTATTTAAAACCATTCAAACGCTAGAATGTAAAAGTGCGTATTGCAAAAGGAGACTAACCAAACTTAAAATTCGATAAAAACAGAGTGAAAGGGAGAGAAAAGAGAATCTTGGCCGGGGAGGCGAGTCAGAAATCTCCAAACACAGCTTACAGTGGGAGACACCCAAACCCTCACCGTCCTGACCCTACTCCAGAGAGAGATTAGAAACCTTAAAACTGAAAATAAAAACCACTTTTACGGAGGAAACTGAGAACCAGTTCCACCATCCGAGAACCGTCTGCCAATATTAAAGGTAAAGTGCGGGGAAGTCCGTACTTAGTAAGCAGAGCCAAAAGAAGGGGGCATTCAACCAAAATGTGGGCTACTGATTGGAAGGCCCCACAACCAAATAGGGGGGGGGGTGGCTCATTATGCAAAAGAAAACCATGGGACAGCCGGATATGGCCGATGCGGAGACGACACAGGGTGGTCGAGTCCTTTCGGGAGAGGCGGAAAGAAGAACGCCACGGGGCAGGGGTCGCCTCAATCGCACGAAGTTTATTAGACAGGGAGGTAGCCTCCAAAGTGTTGGCCCATGACTGTGCGAAGTTCCAAGGTTGTTATCATTAATGAAATGCTCACAAGGAGTCCAAAAAGTTACTGCATCTAGAGTCTCGCGAATGTGATCTAACAGTTTATGCAGTCAGCCCCATTCTGAGAAAAAGTTCCGTCCCTTAGGAATAGGTAGATACACTACGTCAAGCGACTGCTGACTAAAGGCTTTGGCCACAGGATGGTGTTCGGTAAAAATTTTTGGGCTGACATGACTGGCTGAGACAGTGTTACAAAGTGTCGTGGTCGGAGGAGGCTGTGTTTCATGTTTATCGTGTTGTCAATGGACGTATCTGTCATTATAGCGTGTGTGAGAATCTGCTCATTTCTGTTGAAAAGGGACAGGGACGTCAGAAGAGTGACAGGGTGGTAAGGGGTCACTACCTCTTTGACTGTCGGTCCTTGTACTGTTGCGCATAACAATGAATGACGAAAGGTTTTTGGAGACGATTCAAGAATATTTGTAGCCAGACATTGCTCAGATGACATTCGCAGCTGGTTGCATGAAAATCTCCCAGATTGATGGCTTCACTAACATGGCTTGCTCAGATGACATTCGCAGCTGGTTGCATAAAAGTCTCCCAGATTGATGGATTCACTAACATGGCCCACGTGAATGGCTGGTTCTCAGTCTGAATGTAAGCGCGCACTGTGATTTTTTCCTTTGGTGATGGGCCAACGGAAGAAGAGCACAAGAACCTTAGATGAACTGGAAACAACAGTCAAACATATGCTCACGAAAGATCAACAGACATGTTTAGGGTATCAGCTGCTAGCGTGCCGAACAGCTTAGTAAAAATGATCTTGGGTCAAATGGTTCAAATGGCTCTGAGCACTATGGGACTTAACTGCTGTGGTCATCAGTCCCCTAGAACTTAGAACTACTTTAACCTAACTAACCTAAAGACATCACACACATCCATGCCCGAGGCAGGATTCGAACCTGCGACCGTAGCGGTCGCGCGGTTCCAGACTGTAGCGGCTAGAACCGCTCGGCTACTCCGGCCGGCCCCGAGGCAGGATTCGAACCTGCGATCGTAGCGGTCGCTCGGCTCCAGAATGCAGCGACTAGAACCGCACGGCCACTCCGGCCGGCAAAAATGTTCTGCCGAACTCGCAAATCTCATATATACAAAGAAACGGTCATGGTCTTTTGTGTGTAATGATAAAGTTTCAATGCAGCCATTTAACTAACCATTAACTTAAAGTTATTTCAGAATACATTACGGTGCCTATAAGAATGGAGAAATGTCCTTCAAGTTCTTTTGAAACTGTACTATGTAGCAACTTCTGACATCGCAATGGTTACGACGGTGAGAGGGAGGGCCTGTCTTACCTAACTTAGACCACATTCTGAAGTCCACAGCGACACCCTTTGATAGCGTATATTTTTGTAGAAATATTTATGCCCATCAGTGAAAAATTTCTCCATCGAAACCATGTGAATAAGATATTTACCCACAGTAAAAACTTTTGCTTAAAACTGCTTGGGCAACAAATTGTAGTGAAACAGTGCAGTTGCTAACAATAGCGAATTTTCGTAGGCTGCCCGAAATGGCTTAGCAGATACGGCTGCAGCTACTAGAACTTACCTTGTTCCAAAGTTTGTAGTAGTTCCCAAAGAGCGGCTGAGGCTTAGGGCCGACAATGCCTCTCTTCTCGAAATAGTCGAAGGTCGAAGTCAGGTATCTGCAAAACAAAGACAAAAAACACTGTCATTTATCACACAAGTTAGTAGTGGTGGTGACACTTTGACGCATATGATGCGATCTAGACATGTGCAATCTTCCTCTCTTTATGACTTCAGCACCTTACATGGATTCCACAAGTCACCGGCCACATTGGAGATCCAAGCTGTTACAGTAATCAGCCACCCGCACATCAGATTGTATAGAGAAGAACCAGTGTGGCGCACATCCCACTTAGAAGCTTTCTACATACCTTCAGAAGAATTTTGCGAGCATACAAGCGTTCTCGTAACTGTACAGTTCTCATAACTGGCCAATCCTTAGCAAAATTCAAGAGAGTTCGGACGGTGTATCATCTTGCTGAACTTGGTGGTCTTAAATCGGCTCTTGTAAACGAAATAACAGCTGAAAATGGGGTGCAGATTCTTCTACGGTGAGGAAGAAAGAAAGTCATTCCAAGTGGGCCTCATTTCGTCCCATACAAATATTCGCCATCAACGATCATATTCGCTAGTGACTCGTGTATCGTGTGTGAAAGTGAAGGCGAGTAATAGGAACTGAGCACAATATATAAACTCAGAGTAAACAAGTCTATTGCGGGATAGCAAAAGCGACGTACTTGACATCACAACTGGGGATTACATAGTAAACGAAGTGAATGTATCCTGCTACGTGGGAAATAGTTCGATTCTACACAGAGTACGCGAAAGAGCTTGCCCCCCTTCTAACAGCCGTGTACCGCAAGTCTCTAGAGGAACGGAAGGTTCCAAATGATTGGAAAAGAGCACAGGTATTCCCAGTCTTCAAGAAGGGTCGTCGAGCAGAAGTGCAAAATTATAGACCTATATCTCTGACGTCGATCTGTTGTAGAATTTTAGAACATTTTTTTTTTTTTTTGCTCGCGTATCATGTCGTTTCTGGAAACCCAGAATCTACTCTGTAGGAATCAACATGGATTCCGGAAACAGCGATCGTGTGAGACCCAACTCGCTTTATTTGTTCACGAGACCCAGAAAATATTAGATACAGGCTCCCAGGTAGATGCTATTTTCCTTGACTTCCGGAAGGCGTTCGATACAGTTCCGCACTGTCGCCTGATAAAGTAAGAGCCTACGGATAGCAGACCAGCTGTGTGGCTGGATTGAAGAGTTTTTAGCAAACAGAGCACAGCATGTTGTTCTCAATGGAAAGACGTCTACAGACGTTAGGGTAACCTCTGGCGTGCCACAGGGGAGTGTTATGGAACCACTGCCTTTTACAAAATATATAAATGACCCAGTAGATAGTGTCGGAAGTACCATGCGGCTTTTCGCGGATGATGCTGTAGTATACAGAGAAGTTGCAGCATTAGAAAATTGCAGTGAAATGCAGGAAGATCTGCAGCGGATAGGCACTTGGTGCAGGGAGTGGCAACTGACCCTTAACATAGACAAATGTAATGTATTGCGAATGCATAGAAAGAAGGGTCCTTTATTGTATGATTATATGATAGCGGAACAAACACTGGTAGCAGTTACTTCTGTAAAATATCTGGGAGTATGCGTGCGAAACGATTTGAAGTGGAACGATCATATAAAATTAATTGTTGGTAAGGCAGGCTCCAGGTTGAGATTCATTGTGAGAGTCCTTAGAAAATGTAGTCCATTCGACCTATACTTGAGTATTGCTCATCAGTGTGGGAACCGTACCAGGTCGGGTTGACGGAGGAGATAGAGAAGATCCAAAGAAGAGCGGCGCGTTTCGTCACAGGGTTATTTGGTAAGCGTGATAGCGTTACGGAGATGTTTAGCAAACTCAAGTGGCAGACTCTACAAGAAAGGCGCTCTGCATCGCGGTGTAGTTTGCTGTCCAGGTTTCGAGAGGGCGCGTTTCTGGATGAGATATCGAATATATTGCTTCCCCCTACTTATACCTCCCGAGGAGATCACAAAAGTAAAATTAGAGAGATTCGAGCGCGCACGGAGGCTTTCCGGCAGACGTTCTTCCCGCGAACCATACGCGATTGGAACAGGAAAGGGAGGTAATGACAAAGTGCCCTCCGCCACACAACGTTGGGTGGCTTGCGGAGTATAAATGTAGATGTAGATGTAGAAATAAAATAGGCGTCATGGGTGCGGCGAGGAGGCCATAAGAAGCAGACTAGCACAGGAGAAGAGAGCATTTATCGTCATAAAAAGGAAACTACTATCAAACATAGGACTTAACCTGAGAAAAAATATGAAAATATACGTCCTAAGTTTAAAATTACGTGGATATCAAACATAGACTGTGTGGTAACCTGAAAGAAAAGAGATTCTAAACGTTGAAGAGGTAGTGTTACAGAAAGATGATGGAAACTGAGTGGGCTGACAGACGAGAAATGAGGAGCTGCTCTCCGCAGAATGTCAAGGGAAGGAAGTGTAGAGAACACAGACTAGGAGGGAAAGACGTTACACAGAACGGTCGACAAGCCCTCGAGGAGTAGCTTCCATGGTACTAGAGGGAGCCGTAGATGGTAAAAATCGTACTACTCAGACATGGCGCATAACTGGTGACTTTAGGTGTAGATGCTACTACGAGACATTGGCACACGAGAGGAAATCGTGGCAGGTTGCGTCGAAATAAAAGCCGAAGAGAAAAGAGAAGGCCCTCTAGTGATATACGGCGCTGACTTTGCTCTGAAAGGAGCCTCAGCAGCGATGCATAATCATAGCCGCTTGTCGTCGGCACATAGCCTCATCAAGTCCCGAGCATAAACGGGGCAGCTCCTCCATAAAGCCATCACTCCATTAACGGCACCAGTGCCTGTATTGGCTGCAAGAAGGACGTGGAAGGGTAAGGTGGCCGCGTCTGTGCATAGCCACGTGCAGATTACGGAGTAAAAGCGTTTGAGAGGTACGTCAAAGAAGCGCAGTGGAGAAGCGATAGAAGGAACTGAGCAATTCGCCGTCGTTTCTGTATGAAATGTGCTATGATACTCATTTTGAGGTTGGAGGTCACTCTTGTGTCCGTGTTTGTTTACAAATAAATTTGTTTTAGGATATGTTCCGTCTTGCGCGAAAATACTTGGTACCCCTCAAAACCTAAAGGCAAACCAAGGTTCCAAACCCCCACCCAGAAACACATTCAGCTGTTCGCCATTTTGTTTTCATAATTTGTAAATAGTGATATCGCGTAATTTTAAAGTGCAGTTTCAAATCAAGGATATGTGGAAACCTCCAGCGGTTAAAGTGTAAATATCTCGCATACTTCGCTCCCCCCCCCCCACACACACACACACACACATACTTATTCAACTTATTCAGATATGACACAGAAAGTTTAATCACAGTAGTCTAACTTCCATAGTCATAAATTTTCGGTGTAAGGAAGTTCTTTATTGAGTTCTGTATGGTTGCAGACGACGACACTATCAAAGAAGAACAGCTATGTCACAAACTACAACAATAAGCTTCAAAAATCACATCTTGGTTCTCAAGTTAGTGAATACTTCGCTAAAAAACTCAAAATGTACAGATAGTAGAAATCAACTATTTCTTTATTTAACAGAAAGTAAAGAAAAATCCACTGATGATGCTACAGCTTCAGCGAAACATGCATGGATAGAACAGAATAACAAATTGTGTTCGCTCAAGGCAAAACCTATCCAAGGACAAATTTATTATGGTATAACACTACCTATACATTTTAAGGCGTCAGTTTTTCAACTGATCTGATGCTGTTATCCACTTTTCCATCTCCTGTGCTAATATTTTGTTCTCTGTGTAAGTACTATAGCCGGCCTCTGTGGCCCAGCGGTTCTAGGTGCTTCAGTCTGGAACCGCGCGACCGCTCGGTCGCAGGTTCGAATCCTGCCTCGGGAATGGATGTGTGTGATGTCCTTACGTTAGTTAGGTTGAAGTAGTTCTAAACCAACGTTTCGACCCAAATTGGAGAATTGGAAATTTGTGGTAAGTTCTTATGGGACCAAACTGCTGAGGTCATCGGTCCCTAAGCTTACACACTACTTAATGCAACTTACACTAAGAACACACACACCCATGCCCGAGGGAGGAGTCGAACCTCCGATGGGGGAAGCCGTGCGGACCGTGACAAGACGCCTCACACCCCAATTGCGAAGAAAGTTTTCAAGTGGGTTTGTAGCTCCTACGAATGTCCCACTCGCGGCCTTGCTCGCTACTGACTGCAGTACAAATTCGTTTCTACATTTGCATACAGATCTAATACATCTTTATCCATATTATGTAAACCACTGTGAAGTGATACGTCCTACTGTACCAGTTGTTAGGACTTTTACCCGTTCCATTCACGTGTGTACATGCATGTCTGAAGGATACTGCAAAGTATGTTAGAATAATATAGGTGCTGCAGTTTAGTATATCATGCCTAATAACTGGGCTTCGACTTTAATTTTACGTCTCCTCCTGTACAGGACTCACAGCATCTGCGCGAACATAGGGAGTAGACGAAAGCCGTGACCTATGGAAGTGTGAGTCGATTCGGGGACCGTGCTCCGGTGGCTGAGGCAGTCGAAGCGACCACTCGCGATACAGGTTCGAGTCCCGGTCCGTAACAAGTGCAGCCAAAGTTAAGTCATATTCCAAATGCGAAAATGATCCTCGTGTCTCATATGGTTGTCCATCGCTGCCGTGCCTGTTCCTTCGGACATGCAGGCATGTACATTAGAGCAACGCAGGCAGTGCAGTTTCGTATAAACTGTGTCCATTCGTGTTGCCCTTCTCTGAATACGGTCAATACCCCTCGTGTCTTATTCAGTCCTACTTGGTACAGGTACCACACACTGGAGCAATACTCTAGGACTGGACGCATGAGTAATTTATATGCAATCTCCTTTATAGACTGATTGCATGTTGCTAGTATTCCAGCAGTAAACACAAGTCTGCCCCCTGATTTAGCCACGACTAAGCGTCATTCCATTTCATGTCGCATTTGTATTAGTTTACCAATTCCAATTACGACTCATTGATTTTTTTCGTTTTGTGAAACGCACACTTTTACATCTCTTAACATTTAAAAAGAGTTACCAATCTTTGCAGTACTCTGAAACCTTATCAAGATCTTACCGAATATTTTGCTGCTTCTTTCACACTGTACTTCATTACAGATAACTGCATCGTCTGCGAAAAGTCTGAGGTTACTATTAATAACGTCCGCAAGATGATGAATATACAACACGCACAGCAAGGGTCCCAACACACTTCTCTGGGTCACACCCACATTTACTTCTACAACTGGAGATGACTCTCCATGTAACATAACTTTCTGTCCTCCTTACCAAAAAATTCTCAATCCAGTCAGAAATTTCCGCTTGATACCCCGCACGAATGTGCTTTTGATAATACGCGTACCTGCGGTACCGAGTCAAATGCTTTTCGGAAATCGAGGAATGCTGCATCTACCTCACTGCCCTGACCGTGGCTTTCAGTACGTCAGGTGAGAAAAAAAAAACAGTTTTGTTTCAAATGACTGATCTTTTCGAAATCCGTGGCTGTGGGAGTGGAGGAGGTCATTCTCTTCGACATACCTCATTATGTTTTTGCTCACAACAAATGGATGTTAGGCACATTGGACGGCAGTTATGTGGATCACTTTTGCTACCCTTCTTCTAGACAGGTGTGACCTGTCCTTTCTTCCTAAATCAAGGCACGGGTTTTTGATCGAGGGATCTACGACAGATGATTTTTCCTTCATGTGGAGCCACAGTTATGTAATAGTTACGAAAAGATATAACCGCCAGTTGACTGTACGATACGTTTTATTACACGATCTAGATTTCCGTCTTATGTCATTTTCGATTGTTACAACCGGAATAAATCAAAACACAACAAAAGTACAAATAGCATGAAAGTTGGGCAAAAATGTAATTAATGTATAAATCACACTAATTGTATCCTTACTTTATGTCAAAAATCATCTGACTTGTGTGGAACATAAGCCATCGTTATATATACAGAGTGTTACAAAAACGTACGGCCAAACTTTCAGGAAACATTCCTCACACACAAAGAAAGAAAATATGTTATGTGGACATGTGTCCGGAAACGCTTACTTTCCATGTTAGAGCTCATTTTATTACTTCTCTTCAAATCACATCAATCATGGAATGGAAACACACAGCAACAGAACGTACCAGCGTGACTTCAAACACTTTATTACAGGAAATGTTCAAAATGTCCTCCGTTAGCGAGGATACATGCATCCACCATCCGTCGCATGGAATCCCTGATGCGCTGATGCAGCCCTGGAGAATGGCGTATTGTATCACAGCCGTCCACAATACGAGCACGAAGAGTCTCTAGGAGGAGGATATTAGTGTTTAACGTCCCGTCGACAACGAGGTCATTAGAGACGGAGCGCAAGCTCGGGTGAGGGAAGGATGGGGAAGGAAATCGGCCGTGCCCTTTCAAAGGAACCATCCCGGCATTTGCCTGAAGCGATTTTAGGGAAATCACGGAAAACCTAAATCAGGATGGCCGGAGACGGGATTGAACCGTCGTCCTCCCGAATGCGAGACCAGTGTGCTAACCACTGCGCCACCTCGCTCGGTGAAGAGTCTCTACATTTGGTACCGGGGTTGCGTAGACAAGAGCTTTCAAATGCCCCCATAAATGAAAGTCAAGAGGGTTGTGGTCAGGAGAGCGTGGAGGCCATGGAATTGGTCCGCCTCTACCAATCCATCGGTCACCGAATCTGTTGTTGAGAAGCGTACGAACACTTCGACTGAAATGTGCAAGAGCTCCATCGTGCATGAACCACATGTTGTGTTGTACTTGTAAAGGCACATGTTCTAGCAGCACAGGTAGAGTATCCCGTATGAAATGATGATAACGAGCTCCAATGAGCGTAGGTGGAAGAACGAAACTAAAATGAGCTCTAACATGGAAATTAAGCGTTTCCGGACACATGTCCACACAACATCTTTTCTTTATTTGTGTGTGAAGAATGTTTCCTGAAAGTTTGGCCGTACCTTTTTGTAACACCCTATATATATATATATATATATATATATATATATATATAAAAAACCAGACCTTTCGTAAAAGTGAGTCCATTTATGTGATATGTTAAATGGCTGGCGACTTTCAAGCCTTACTAACAGGATAATTTCAAAACTTTCCTGCTATTTGTACTTTTATTGGGTATTCAATAATTAAAGTTGTAACACTCGGAAATGACATCAGACTGAAATCTAAATCGTGTGATAAAGCATATCACACAACCAAAAGGCGACTATATCTTTTCTTAAGGATCTGCGATAGGTCATAGTTAGCAGAGGGGGCTAACTCAGCCGCAAACTCGGTTCTGAATCTCATAGGAATTGCATCAGAATATGCAGCTTTGCTCACTTTTAACGATTTCAGCTGTTTTTCAACGCCACAGACACTAATATCTATTTTAATCATCTTATCAGTGGTAAGAGGATTAAATTAAGGGAAATACTGCTGGGGTTTCCTTCGTTAAAGAACACTTGAAAACGGAGTTAAGCATTTCTGCCTTTGCTTTTTACTCTCGATTTCAGTTCCTGTTTCATCCTTGAGTGACTGGATACTAATTTTGCGGCCACTAACGGCCTTTACCGACGACCAGAATGTCTTTGGGTTTTGTGACATTTCTTTTGGCAATATTCCGCAATGGAAGTCAGTGGAAGTTTCACACATTGCCCTCTCGACAGCCAAATGCGTTTCATTCAGCATCTCTCTATCTATATCCCAATGCTTTGTTTTACACTTACTATGCAATGGTCTCCGTTTCTGTAGAAACTTCTTCACAGTTACTACATACCGTGAAGGCTTCCTCATATCATAAACTGATCTGCTGGCTGCATATCCATCCAGCCCATAGTCAACTGTTCTTTTAAACTTGAGCCATACTTACCCAACATGCTCCTGTCCTAGGCAAAAAGTTGTAATTTCCTCATTTAGATACTAAATTACGCTTCTTTGCCTAGTTTGCTGAAAAGATCAGTCTTTCTACGTGTTTCAGCTGTCCTTTTTACTCTGGTAGTCACTGTTGCTATAACTGTTTGATAGTCAACGACACTACTTTCAGTGTGGATATCCTCAAAGAGGCAATGTCTATTTGTTTCCGTTAGATCTAACACATTCCTATCATGAGTGAGGTTCCGTATTATCTGCTCTAGGTTGTTTTCAGAGAAGGCGTTCAGGAATTTTTCACAGGGTGGAATTACATTTTCTTGGAGACATACTGAGTCTCAAATTATCTCCGATAAGGATAAAAGCTAAATAATGTTAGGGAGGGCACTAGACGAGATTGGATAGCTATGTTAGCAACAGTCCCGGCGAGGTGTAGTGGGTAGTATATCTGCCTAGTAATCAGGAGTCCCAGGTTCACGTCACAACCTTGGACAAATTTTAATACACTACTTCAGCTTCTATCTTTATCGAAGTTTCACAGGATGTTTAAGCATACTACCGCGAAGAGTCGTGAAGTTACACATTTTCAAAACTCGAGAACAGCTAGCCGTTGTAAGTTGGTGTCGTCTTCGTCACACCTTCTCCTACTCCTACAACACCTGCACCTACATAACTCATTTGTAGTTCACACTTAGGTGTTTGAGAAAAGGCTCATCCAACCACTTTCAGACCAATCCCTACTGTTCCACTCTCGAATAGCTCGTGGGGAAAAACGAACACTTAAATCATTCCGTGCGAGCTGTGCTTTCTCTTATTTTGTTACAAATGTCATTTAACCCCGTGTACGTGAGAGTTAAAAAGAATTGTTGAATTCGGGGGATAAAACTGGTGCTTGAAATTTCGTGAAAAGACCTCGCCGCAACAAAAAACATCTTTGTTTTTATGACTGACGTCTCAACGCGCGTCCCATGTCATTGGTAATTAGTGCTATGGCCCCACGGTGGAAGACTGATACACAATTAATTCAGCACCGGAATCCAGATACCAAACGGTTTTAAATCCTCTTCTTTTCGATTACAATTATTGACGCGTTTAGTAATTTCTATAGCCTGCTGACGATAGTCTATGGCAAAACCCCTCGTGGCGGTCTTGTTAAATCGAATCTGGAGGTCTCCTGGCTGCACAATGTGTTCCGCAACAAGAAGGAGGCGTGTGTTGACGATGTGTACCAGTCTTCTACTGTGGAGCACTAAGTCCATACAACGTAAGACGGCAATTGATTTTATGCACCGACGGGGAAATCTGTACGTGAAAGACTTAGGCACACACACTTTTCTTCCAAAACCGTCCTGCTTTAGGCCAACTGCTCGCGAGTTTAGGTCGTGCATTATTTGAGCGCTGTCTCCCACCATTCCATACCGCACAGTGTGTACCTTATCATCAATCTTACTGAGACACTGAGCCAGGTGGATGGCCTCAGACGAATCACAGTCCAGAGCAACAAGCAACTGAGGAAAGAAGATAGTGTCGAGAGAACATGAGACACGGAACGATTGTCAAAAACATAAGGGAAATGCGACAATTACTTCGCACGCAATTTCAGCATTCTCTGTGGGTACAATAAACGGTGGACAAACACATCTGCATATACTGTACTCGCATTCGGGAGGACGACGGTTCAATCCCGTCTCTGGCCATCCTGATTTGGGTTTTCCGTGATTTCCCTAAATCGTTTCAGGTAAATGCCGGGATGGTTCCTTTGAAAGGGCACGGCCGATTTCCTTCCCAATCCTTCCCTAACCCGAGCTTGCGCTCCGTCTCTAATGACCTCGTCGTCGACGGGACGTTAAACACTAACCACCACCACCACCACCACCACCACCACCACCACCATATACTGTAATCGCGATAGTGGTGGTATTGTACCGAGACAGCGCAGGAATACGACTGATTTTAATTTAGGCACTACTCCCATTTCAGCAGAAGTGGCGTTAAGACTGCAGAGTGAAGATATCTGACGAATGATATGGTCTGCTTACTTGATAGACCAGAAACTTACGCACGCTATACCTCGAAACAACATTAACAAATTAACGAGACAAAACACTAAATGACTGTGGAAAATAGACCAAGAACCACACTCAGATGCGTGTAGAAGGCCACCAACGTTTGCCGGCGCCTAGGTCAACTCCCTGCTCCAGAAGCTAGCGCTATGTACGTAAACCTGTACGAAGAGACAGCTTTTGGTCCGGAGCGTAGAGCATTTGTTGGCTTGAGAGCAGGTAGCTAACATCTCTACCTTAAATCCGCCCCTGTAATATCATGTCATGAATTAAAATAAGGAAGATTAGAGTTCAACCAACCGTAGAGAACGAAGTAATAACAGAATGATTATGAGCTCCGATCAGAAACCATTCCCGCATTTGCGTTTCTGACCTCTGTGATTACTTCTGAACCTGAATCACTAATGCTCCATTAGCACCATCAGTCGTTGAACGTTGTTGCTCATTAATGGTAGGTGTCTCATTTCTATCAAAGAAGGCACAATTTTACCTTTTCGGATACATCGGAAGCATAGTTTTCAGAACTCTACTTAGTTTCCCAAAATCACTGTATTTCATTTTAATACATTTCTGTTCATACCTGTATATGTTCTTCCAGTGATCTATGGAGATGAGAGTAAGCCTAAATCAGCATGGACGGACGTCATTAGAAACTCGTTGATTTACAAATGCGAATGTAGTGCCAAAACTTGCGCTACCTCCCAAGTGCTCTGCTCTGACGATTAAAAAGAGCTGACGCCACATGCAATGCATTATGGTACAACGTTTGGATTTTCCAGTAAAAAAAAAAAAAAAAAAAAAAAAAAAAAAAAAAAAAAAAAAAACGGCGTGTGCTTTACAAACAGACTATCCCGAAATATTCATTTATCAAATTTGAGAAACAACACGGAATTTAATCTGGATGAACGGATCCAGAATGAGATTTTTGGATGAACTGATGTTGATCGGTATCCCGGTACTCAGAATGCCTATGAAGCTCCCCACAACAGCGCACTCTAGCTCTCTATTACACTGAGTGGACAAAACTCATGGGATAGCGATATGCACACATGCAGATGGTGATAGTATCGCGTACAGAAGGTATAAAAGGGTAGTGCATTGGAGGAGCTGTCATTTGTACTCAGGTGAGTCATTCGGAAAGGTTTCCGACGTAATTATGGCTGCACGACGGGTAAGAAATTTCACTATTTAGAGATCCACAAGTGTGTGCCGAGAATACCAGATTTCAGGCATTACCTCTCACCAGGAACAATGCAGTGGCCAGCGGTCTTCACTTAACGAACGAGAACACCGGCTTTTGCGTAGATTTGTCAGTGCTAACAGACAAGAAACACTGAGTGAAATACCCGCACAAATCAATGTGGGACGTACGACGAACGGTCCATTAGGACAGTGAGGCGAAATTTGGTGTTAATGTACTATGGCAGCAGACGATCGAGCCGAGTGGCTTTGCTAACAGCACGACATCGCCTGCAGCGCCTTTCCTTGGCTCGTGACCATATCGATTGGACCATAGACACTGGAAAACCGTGGCCTGGTCAGGTGAGTCCCCATTTAAGATGGTAAGAGCTGATGGTATGGTTCGAGTGTGGCGCGACCCCACGAAGCCATGGACCCAAGTTGTCAACAAGACATTGTGCAAGCTGGTGGTGGCTCCATAATGGTGTGGGCTGTGTTTACATGGAATGGACTGGGTCCTCTAGTCCAAGTGAACTGATCATTGACTATTTTCAGCTACCTGGAAACCACTTGCAGCCATTCATGGACTTCATGTTCGCAAACAACGATGGAATTTTTTTGGATGACAATGCACCGTGTCACCGGGCCACAATTGTTCGCGACTGGTTTGAAAAACATTCTGAACAACTCGAGTGAATGATATGGCCACCGAGATCGCCCGATATGAATTCCTTCGAACATTCATGGGACAGTTCGTGCACGAAATCCTGCTCAGACGACACTTTCGCAATTTATGGACGGCTAGAGAGGCAGCATGGCTCAATATTTCTGCAGGGGACTCCCAACGACTGGTCGCTTCACTATATGGGGCAAAAGGACGTCCGACAAGACATTAGAAGGTATGACCTTTCATCCCCTCAGTGTATTACGACTAAGGGCCAATTCATTGCTGCATTCGATTTGCATAATATTGTTGCAGCCCTTGACTAGAAGAAGGGATCGGTTGGTAGGACATGTTTTGAGGCATCAAGGGATCACAAATTTAGCATTGGAGGGCAGCGTGGAGGGTAAAAATCGTAGAGGGAGACCAAGAGATGAATACACTAAGCAGATTCAGAAGGATGTATGTTGCAATAAGTACTGGGAGATGAAGAAGCATGCACAGGATAGAGTAGCATGGAGAGCTGCATCAAACCAGTCTCAGGACTGAAGACCACAACAACAACAAATATTGTTGCAGAAGAAGGCGAGTGGCGCAGTCGCTGTAGTGACGATCAGAGGGCCAGCTGCCCTCTGTAATAAAAGAATTGAGTTAATGGATCAACAACGAACTGAAACCGGTGTCTTTCGACGTCCGCCTAGAACAGATACAACGAACGAAAACGAACAAAATGAGATTAAAAAAAAATAGTGTAGTGGCTATGATACTGGATTGTTGCATGGAGGGTCGTGAGATCAAAACTCACCTGAACTACAGCATTTTGATTTCTATATTCGGTTCGAGTACATACTAGAAGTATCCACAAATGGCAAGAATCATTGTACTGGAATGTTTTGTAGCTGTATATATACCGCATGTGCTCTGGCCGGAGGCAGTTCGCTCCGCGCTCGTTAATGTGCAAGTGCTGAATAAACCTTCGTTAATTGAAGTTAGTGTTCGTCATTCATCTGCTTATACCTTCCTCTACGTGACAATATTACAGATTCCTATTACGAATCTGTACAGGGTGACCAAAATAAAATGAGCCCTCAAAATATTTATAAGACTGACGCGGACTTGACCGTTGTTTGTCAACAGAATTGTCTATCACATGCAATTCTGGAAAACGAGATTCTGATGTACCAATCGGTTGTCACATTTCCGCGCATGCGCGTCCCTCGCGTGCTGTCATTACGTCTGAATGAGTGAGCGGAGCGGAAGTATGTAGCGACCACTTAAACGCAACACAAAATGATACGATAAAACAGCGCGTCTCCATTATCGAGTATTGTGCGCAGCATGATTTGCGGTAAACTTGTAGACTTTACAGTAAATTTCATCAAAAACTGCCTGTGGTAAAATGGGGCAAAATAGGCTCTGCTGCAATGAATAGAAACCAAGGATCAATCCCCACCTCAGACTTATTGTCAATAATTTCCGGACCGTGTTTACTTCGCGCGCCTTCTGCTTACTGGGAGATGTCTCAGCCAGCCAGAGCCGTACCGAGGTGATCCTGCACCCCTGGCGGAAATGCTAAAGCTGTCCCCCATCACCGCATAAAAACTATCTTTCTGCAACTTTTTTCTGTATGGATTAAGGAAACTTGGTAACTTTTTAAGGCAGATTTAATAAAACAAGGGCGTCATTGAAAAACATTACTCAAATAAGCTATTACTTGAATGAAAAATATAGCACAAAAAATTAGATGTATCACTGTAATAAATAAATTACAAATTATATAAACTTACAAAAATGTTTATGGCAACTACCGTATTATTAGTATGATGCATAATAAAGAACAGATTTTATCCCCTACAAGAATTGTGTTGTTATTGCAATTCTACTTTTTATTCCCTTTCTTTGAACGATGTAAACTCACTGACTATGTTCCTAAAGCAAAAGCAAAATTCAGCAGCTGTGTCGTATTCTGTCGACAATGAATATCAATTTGACAATCATTTTCACCTATACTCGTCCCTAAGTAGCTTTTTATAATTATTAATTTGCTGAAAGAGAGCTGACAAGATGCTGGAGACACTAGAATTGTCAAAATATCCTCAAAGGTATTTCCGTATTTCGAAAAGCACTTCGTACTCATACAAAAAAAAAACTGTGTCAGTGCTCTTCACGAGCTGTTTCTGCTGCAATCTGAAATCCGATATTTCGTCAACTAGACCAGTTGTATCTATATCTCTGCTATATTTGGCACCGAAATCGTCTGCATGTTATTCAGAATAAGATCATAGCTCTCATTCAAAGCGTTCCCGACAGGAAACTAACGTGAGATAAAATGGTGTGTTGTATGAATAGAGAGCCTTCGGTTAAACAGCAATATTTGCTTTAGCTCGTGCCCGCCAACTTATCATATCCTACAGTTCCGTAGCGATGTAGCAGCAAAAACTCCATTGCTGAACATGAACCAGCTACGAAGCCGGCAGCTGTGTGAACAAGAGTACTGGTGAGACACAATTCACCTGAGCCTATTTCACAGTAGTCACTTCTTTATAGGCTGCTTGGACGATACGACACTGCGTTTTCAGTCTCGTGCCTATGGAGAGGCTTCTTCTCGTAGGCGGATGATATGAAGACGAAGAATAGGGAAACTCACTTGGTTCCCCTCGTCTAGCTCATTTTTGTTTCTTATTAACTGGCCGCGCGGGGTAGCCGTGCGGTTTAAGGAGCTTTGTCACGGTTCGCGCGGCTCCCCCGTCGGAGGTTTGAGTCCTCCCTCGGGCATGCGTGTGTGTGTTGTCCTTAGTGTAAGTTAGTTTAAGTTAGATTAAGTAGTGTGTAAGCTTAGGGACCGATGACCTCCGCCATTTGGCTCCATAAGACCTTACCACAAATTTCCAATTTCTTATTAACTGGTCAGCTTTTGCGCCTCTGTGCCTACAACCTTGACAGGGCCCAATTTCACCATGGTCTTGCTACGGCCCTGCAGCCAAAGTCCACTCCATTCACCTGCTTCAACCGCTTTTTGTACTGAGTCTCCGGAATGAATCTTTTACACTGCATCAGTCCGTGCGTTCTTTGTAACATCGTGGCAAATTAAAACCGTGAGCCACGCTGGGACTCGAACCTTGCCTTTTGCGGGTAATGGTGGCACTAACCGCAATCCAGCCGTCACTCACAAAGCGTCCTCACTGCTTCAGGTTTTCAAAGTAGGAGGTGTAGTGGCAAAACAAACTATGAGGGCGGATTGTGGGTTGCAGATAGTAAGAGTAATGCCCACAAATGGAAGTTTGCGGTATTACAGAACCAGCCTGGTACACAGCTTGAATCAGCCAGGCCGTTTCTACACTGATGCCCGTCCGAAACATCACGAGCCCTCTCCGTGGGGCTGTGCACTCCGTGTTACTACTGATGACTCGTATTTCACGTGCTTAGACTAACATCTCTTCTCGGATATACTGTTCCTTCCGCGCGTACATATCTTCTATAGCTTGCAATTCGTGTAACTACACATTCCTCGCTTTTAAGTTCAACACTTCTATCTATTTGAGACAATACTCCGCGTCCTTACGTCTCCTGAGAAGCTTACACCATGCGTGAACATTCGGCGGAAACTATAAATCAACCCGTCTTCGTTCACAGGGCAGAAATAAGACTCGTCTAAGCGGAATGACGAGATGTCTGCGAATAACGCCGCAGCAGAGCGACAGAAATAAGACAGCGCTACTTAACCGCATGATTCACAGTTTATGTTTCACACGTACAAGGCCAAAAGCCGCACATGCTAGAACCACCGAAGCCACTCCTGCGTCGTACAAATCTGAGACGTGCGCTGCGGACTGAACGTCTGCGTAAATAAAAGCTTCTACATATTCATCTACAGCCATAATCAGCAGCCACCTTACAGCGTGTGCCGGAGGTTACTTTGTGTACTACTATCACTCCCCCTTCCCCCTCCTCCATTCCTGTTCAAAAAAAATGGCTCTGAGCACTATGGGACTTAACTGCAGTGGTCATCAGTCCCCTAAAACGTAGAACTACTTAAACCTAACTAACCTAAGGACATCACACACATCCATGCCCGAGGCAGGATTCGAACCTGCGACTGTAGCGGTCGTGCGGTTCCAGACTCTAGCGCCTAGAACCGCTTGGCCACTCCGGCCGGCTTTCCTGTTCCAGTCGTGAATCGTTCACCGCAAGAACGGCTGTTGCTAAGCTTCCATCTGAGCTCTAATACCTCTAATTTTACGTTCAACAATGTAGAGAAAGGTAGACTGCTTTTTACCGTAAAGAAGGCACGCTATGCAGCAGACAAGCACAACTAAAACACACCTAAATAGAGCTTTCTGCCACAGTCTTCATGATATAAAGTCAAACAGACGCCATTCATACACACCATCAAGCACACCTCATGCTCAAATGACCGCCAATTCCAGCCTCTCGGGTCGGAACGAGCTTGCCTGTGCGTATGAATGGCTTGTCTTTCTTTTTTGCTGATGAAGGCTGTAGCCGAAAACTCTGTGTAAGTGTCCTAATTGTGCCTGCCTGCAGCTTAACGTGTCTTCTTTGCGGTAAGTAGCAATGTATCTATTCCTACGTTATTGATATTCGTACCTGGGGCCTCCACTGTTCAATCTTACGCTCATTATGCTTTCGCGAGATGTATGTAGTGGGATGCAATATATTGAAATTCTCTCTTAGGAACGTACGCCGTCGGAATTGTAGCAGTCAGCCAGATCCGTGATGCAGAACGCCTCTCATGCACCGTCTGCCACTATAGTTGGCTGTTCATCTCCGTGACGCTTTCCCCCTTACTACAGGAGCCCGTAACGGAACACGCTGCTCTTTTTTGTGTGTTCTCTACTTCCTGTATCAATTCTATCTGGTACGGATCCCAAACTGACGAGAAATATTCAACTATTCGCCGATAAAAAGTTTTGTAAATTACATACTTTGTGAGTGGGTTACACTTTCTGAGAATCCTTCCAAGAATCCCAGTCTGGCATTAACAGTATGGCTTAGACACCAGTTAACGTCTCTTTAAAATCGTGCTGAGGGAGAAAATGGCTCCTCATCTTCATGCACAGTAATCAGGGAGAGTGTTAAGAGCTAAGCAAAGCTCAGTGGAGATTTACTCAGTGAAACAGTTTTCTTATAACGGAAAATGTTTCTTTTTTTCCTTTCTCCACAGAAGGTAGTTACTGCTCTTCAATCTGAAGACTGGTCTGATGCACTTCTACATGCTAGTCTATCCTCGGCAAACATCTTTATCTCTGCAACACTACTATAACCAACAACCATCTGAAACTAATGGAAGTATTCGAGTCTGAGTCTCCCTCTACAATTTTTTCCTGCCGTTCTTTTCTCCACGACCAAACTGACTATTCCTTGACGACTGCCGACTCTGTAGCTCAGCGTGTTCGGTCAGAGCTGGCTGGCCTCTGTAACAAAAAACTGAGTGGAAGGATCAACATACGAACTTGACCGGAAGTCATGCGTTGTCCGCAACGACCAAACACAACGATCAGAAACGAACAAAATGCAAAAAAGTGGTCAGCGCGATAGAATGTCAGTCCTAAGGGCCCGGGTTCGATTCCCGGCTGGGTCGGAGATTTTCTCCGCTAAGGGACTGGCTGTTGTGTTGTCATCATCATCATTTCATCCCCATCGACGCGAAAGTCGCTGAAGTGGCGTCAAATCGAAAGACTTGCAGCCGGCGAACGGCCTACCCGATGGGAGGCCCTCGTCACACGACATTTACAATTTATCCCTTTCTTTAGTCTGGTTGCACCATAAAATTTCTTTCTTCCGGTATTCGATTAGGTAGCACCTTAATTCCTCATTGTTAAACTTATTTTCAAGTCTCTATCCGTTCCATTCAAGTGCTCTTCCAAGGCCTTTGCCGTCTCTGGCCTAATTAGAATATCGTCGGTAAATCGTTTCTAGTGCGTTTCTCGACCGACGTTTTTATAAAATAAAATTATAAAGTCGAAACTACATATTTGCACTATGAGAAGCGGTCATTTTGCACCCAATGTTGCTTAAATGCGCCCACGGCATTTCCACATAGTAAGCACCAAGACTGCTCCTGTAGGTTATAACCTCATCCATCCTTCATTTGTCAGTCACTTAATTCTTACCCCCTGACGAAGAATCCAGTAAAGAGCTTTTTTGTCCATCGTCCCTCTACCATCCATTCGCGTACATGTCCCGCCCGAATCCATTTTCTCATATTATAATTTCGTACTATGCTCCTGTCTATATCTGTTTGTTTCCCTGTCAGTCTTAGTAATTACCGACAAGCATCACTCTAATCCTTGCTGAGCGACATCAGTTGTAAAATGATTTTCGATTTATAAGTCCGTGTTTCACTGCCATAAGCAACACCTAGTATTACACTCTGATCACAAATTTCCCTTCCGAGGCACATCGTAAGCTGTTTTCAATACGCTATTTCGTTTTGCAAAGACATTAAACTCTCTTTTAGTGTTCCGTAATTCAATCGGTAAAAACGGAACCGTTATAGGATCACTTTGTTGTCTGTCTGTATGTCTGTATGAGAATCCGACTACTAAAACACCTTTTTCTCAGGAAAGGGTAGGCATATCAAGTTAAAACTGATGTCACATACAAAGGTTTAAGGTCGCTTGGAGGTGTAGAAAAAAAAATCTCTTTCTCTCGGGAACGGGTAGATGTATGTATTAGAGATTTATGTCACATACCCTTCCCATGGTTATGTGGTAATGTAAAAATTTGAAGCTTTTAAATTATGCGCTCGCAATGCACGGTCATTTACAACATATTCTGATGCTCGCAGAGGCTCTCTCATTAAAGTCTATAGGGTACTTTTTGTTGAATCATAACATTTGGCCAGACGCAAGATTTCACAGCACAAATAAAAGGAAAAAAATTAGAAAATCGTTAATTTGTAATTATATCACAGGAAAAAAATATTTATTTTGTCATTTGTTATCTGACTTCAAACTTTAAAACATTCCCGAATGCCTTGGAATTTCCGGAACCCATATCTTGTCAGCGTCAATGTCGATAACAGAAAAAATTCGTCGAAATTCTTGATTCAGGGGATGGATGAACTGTTTATGTAGATAATTAAGTTTGTACCGTACCCTCATACCGCTAGTCCTACTCGCACTAAGTTAGTTTTTCTCTTATTAGTATTCTGTGTAACATCTCTGTATATTCACAAAGACGTTATCATCAAAAATAGCTCAAATGGCTCTGAGGACATCAGTCCCCTAAAACGCAGAATTACTTAAACCTAACTAACCTAAGGACATCACACACATCCACGCCCGAGGCAGGATTCGAACCTGCGATCGTAACGGTCACGCGGTTCCAGACTGAAGCGCCTAGAACCGCTCGGCCACCCCGGCCGGCTACGATGTCTTCAGCCGCCCTAAAAAAAACTACACTGAAGCATCAAAGAAACTGGCGTAGGCATGAGTATTCAAATACAGAGACATGCAATCAGGCAGAATACGGCGCTGCGGTTGGCAACGCCTACATGAGACAAACGTCTGGTGCAGTTGTTAGACCGGTTACTGCTGCTACAATCGCAGGTTATTAAGATTTAAGTGAGTCTGAACATGGTGCTATAGTCGGCGCACGACCGATGGCATACAGCATCTCCGAGGTAGCGATAAAGTGGAGATTTTCTCGTGCGACCATTCCACGACTGTACCGTGAATACGGGGCAGGAATCCGGTAAAACATCAAATCTCCCACATAGCTGCGGCCGGAAAGACATCCTGCAAGAACGGTACCATCGGCGACTGAAGAGAATCGTTCAACGTAACGAAAGTGCAGCCCTTCCGCAAATTGCTGCACATTTCAATGCTGGGCCATCAACAAGTGTCAAAGTGCGAACCATTCGACGAAACATCATCGAAATGGGCTTTCGGAGCCGAAGGTCCACTCCTGTACCATTGATGGCTGCACAACGCAAAGCTTTACTCCTCGCCTGGGCGCATCAACACCGACACTGGACTGTTGATGACTGGAAACAGGTTGCCTGGTCGGACGAGTCTCGTTTCAAATTGTTTCGAGCGGATGGACGTGTACGGGTTTGGAGACAACCTCATGAATCTATGGACCCTGCATGTCAGCAGGGAACTGTTCAAGCTGGTGGAGGCTGTAAAATGGCGTGGCGCGCGTGCAGTTGGAGTGAGATGGGCCCCTGATACGTCTAGATACGACTCTTGACAGGTGACACGTACGTAAGCATCGTTTCTGTTAACCTGCATCCATTCATGGCCACTGTGCATTCCGACGGACAGACTTGTGCAATTCCAGCAGGACAATGCGACATCCCATACGTCCGGAATTGCTACAGAGTGGCTCCAAGAACACTCTTCTGAGTTTAAACACTTCCGCTGGGCACCAGACATGAACATTATTGAGCATATCTGGGGATCTCCAACCCCCTCCCCTCCCCCTCCCCCGGTACCCTTCAGGGTTCATACTGTCAATTCCCTCCAGTACCCTTCAGGATTCATACTGTCAATTCCCTCCAGTACTATTTCAGACTTTAGTCGAGTCCATGCCACGTCGTGTTGCGACACTTTTGCATGCTCGCGGGGGCCCTACACGATATTAGGCAGCTGCACCAGTTTCTTTGGCTCTTCATTGTAATTGTCAGGTTGTACAACTACATTAATAAATTGCTCTGTAATCTTATTTATACACTACTTTGTATTTATGTAACTGATTTTCCGGTTTGTTTTGAAACTTTCTCTGTTATGTTCTTACATTCTTTCGTACATTTAAGCTGCACTACAGAGAAATAGTATAATGCTACGAAAAAGAGTAAGTAGGTTGAGATTACTCTGTACTTGATACAGAGACGAACCTACGTAGCATCAGTTTTTTTTCTGAACTTGGTTGCTTTTACCGCATCGCAGTCTCGGTAACTTGGCTCTGTCTGAGAGGCTGGCGATTAAAAAGACAGGTCAGAGGATGGAGAGAGACCTGGCCCGTATTGACGCCCGGCTGGGTCGCAGCCTCCCTTGGGAGTGACATGGCGACACCTGGCGCTCTCCCCAAAGGCGTGGCCGCGACCGTCTCCACACCCCCGCGTCGCACCTTGTTCCATTAACCACCCCTAGCGTGGCAACGCCCTGCTCGCAGGGGGGATTGCGGCGCACTCGCCGCTAATAAAGAGCCTATCCGTAGCAACTCCACCCGATTCAACGAACTTCTCCCACGCGCATTTTGTCTTCATCTTTTGATTTCGTGAAGCTTTTTACTAATTTTAGCAGTACTGTTTACACAAGATTAAAAAAATATAGAAGATAAAATCTGTGTCATAAAGGTATAGAAATGAACACGAGATATTGAATTTAACTGACGAAAGAAGAACATACAGAAATGTTTGCAAATGAAGCAGGAGTAAAGGTGTCGTATCCATAGAGAAAAAGAGCCGAGTCTCGTAAAGCAAAGTAAGCCACATCCAGTGCAGTAGCGGGAATCGGCTGGGTGCCAGGTGGCAATCCACGGCGAGTACACAGCCGGCGCCAGGATGGCGGCGGCAGGGGTGTTCTGAAAGGGGAACCCATACGTCATGCGAAGCCAGTAACAGGCTAGAAACGCAGTATATGGACAGATTCTCCTCTCCCTCTACCCAGCCTACGGAAAGTTACAGAGGACGAGTGCAAATCAGAGCCAATGAGAAGGCAACTGGCCTTCAGCATCATGTTATGTCAGAGGCAAAAGGGGATGAACAGAAAAGGCTGAGCAGAACTAAGGAGCACGGGGCTCTCCGCGAAAGCCTGACATAAACAGGGAATTAGAATCAGAGAATCAGAGCTCCCAGAAGCTCTAAAAGGAACTAGTATAGGAACTGCGTTTCTTCTAGACTGGGTACAGTGCCAGTTAACAGTGATTTTCTGTATTCACACGAAGTGTTGCGTACTACTGACAAAGGATTTCAAATTGATTCTGTATTACTAAATTTCCAAAAGGCTTCTGACACCGTACTTCACAAGCAGGTTGTAATCGAACTGTGACCTGTTATGCGACTGGATTCGTGATTTCTTGTCAGGGAGGTCACAGTTCGTAGTAACTGACGGAAAGTCATTGAGTAAAAAACAAATGATTTCTGCTGTTCCCCAAGGCAATGTTAAAGGCCCACTGTTGTTCATTATGTACAGAAACGATTTAGGAGACAATCTGAGCAGCCATCAAACATTGTTTCCAGAGGATGGTGTCGTTTATCGCCTAGTAGAGTCATCAGATGATCAAAACAAATTCCAAAACGATTTAGGTAAGATACTGAAGTGGTGCGAAAATTGGCAATTGCCCCTAAATAATGGAAAGTATCAGCTCTTCCACGTAACTGCTAAAGGGAATCCGTTAAACTTTGGTTACATGATAAATTAAAGGTCGTAAATTCAACTAAATGCCTAGGAATTACAATTACGACCAACGTAAATTGAAAATAACACATAGGAAATGTTGAGGGGAAGGCTAACCAAAGACTGCGTTTTATTGGTAGAACCCTTAGAAAGTGCAACAGCTACTAAAGAGACTGCCGGCCGAAGTGGCCGTGCGGTTAAAGGCGCTGCAGTCTGGAACCGCAAGACCGCTACGGTCGCAGGTTCGAATCCTGCCTCGGGCATGGATGTTTGTGATGTCCGTAGGTTAGTTAGCTTTAACTAGTTCTAAGTTCTAGGGGACTAATGACCTCAACAGTTGAGTCCCATAGTGCTCAGAGCCATTTGAACTAAAGAGACTGCCACACCTACTCTTGTCCGTCCTCTTTTGGAGCACTGCTGTGCGGTGTGGGATCCGTATCACACAGGATTAATGGAGAAATCGAGAGGGTTTAAAGAAGGGCAGCACGTTGCGCATCATCAAGAAATAGGGGAAAGAATGTCACGGAAATTATACAGGATTTGCGTGGACATCATTAAAACAAAGGTGCTTCTATTTGCGGCGGGATTCTTCGCACGAAATTTCAGTTACCTACTTTCTCCTTTGAATGAGAAATTTTTTTGTTGCGCCGACCTACATAGGCAGAAACGATCATCATAGCAAAATAAGAGCTCGCACACAAAGATATAGCTGTTCGTTTTTTCCGCGCTCCGTTCGAGAGTGGAATAACAGAATAATTGTGAAAGTGCTTCGATGAACCCTTTGCCAGGCACTTAAGTGTTATTTACGGAGTAGCAGTGTAGATGTAGAGTTACTTGTAGAAATGTAGTATAGACGGAACGGTGCCATCGAATCACCGTCTCTGTATGAAGACTTGGTCTCTCTGTGGGTAGAAAACACAAACAGTAAGGGTAGCAGAAAAGAAGAAGACACTTTAGGAAATAAGCTAGGAGTTGTAACGCACTTCTTGGTAACATCATTTCAAACTATCTTTCAGTCCTTATGCCATTTTGCGAGGAGGAATAGCTAGGTCAAGACTCCCTATCACATAGACCAACCGGCCAGTTCACTCATAGCGAGCCCCGGACAATACTCACGTTCGCGACGCGATAAGAGGATACAGACAACTACAAAACGAGACTGACAGAAAACACAAAATTGCTAAGCAACAATGGCTAGGGGACAAAAGAAAATTTGTTGAAGCATTAATTAGTAAGCTCATAGGAAACAATTACAGAGACCTTCGATGAAAAGAAAAGCAGCTCTACGAACATCAAGAGCTCAGATGGCAATCCAGTGTTAACCAAAGGATAGGCGAAGGCTGAGAGCTGTAAGGAACGTATACAAGGGCTCTACAAAGGAAATAAACTTCTAGCCATTATTACAGAAAAAAAGGAAGTAGATGAATACGAGATGGAATGGGTGACATTGCGAGAATTTTACAGAGCACTGAAAGACCTTAGTCGATTATTTATATCAGGGACGTGTCCTCGCTGTAAGCACAGGAGAACAGCACAATGATGTACCATCTTTCATGAAGGCATTCCTTCTTAAATGTTTTAGGAAAGGAAGACAGAATTCCGCAGGCTGCGTGAATTTTTTTCTCTCTTGAGTTTACGCAAGAAAACAGTTCTACGGTTGGAAGTTGTACTACAAATAAAACATTATATTTGTTTCGTTTCTCTGGAAACATATCTGATTTGATTTACATATCTTTTCCGTTCCGGTCCGGCACAAAGTTTCAAGACCTTCAATTATGGTTCATTTAAGGAACGCCGACTAGAGCAGAAGAATGAGATCCAGAGATATCCGTTATTGAGCAAGGAAACAACTAACCCTTACAATTGAAAAGCGTTCTGCTTCGTCGCGTAAATTTCGTGTAGTTAACTATTATGAAAAAAAGGAAACACTTGAATAAAGTCACCTAGTTTTCTGATTGTAAAGTGTGTCAAATATTGTCTATTAAAAATCCCTGCAATTTCTCAATGCCCGTAAACCTTTGATAAAATCTGAAATCACTTTCAGTTAATCAGTCACTTCACTGAATCTCTTGCGCTATTTTGTAGGAAATAACTTTATCTTTCGATAAGTGTATTTTTCTATCATAGGAAATACAATCAGACTGAATTACACGTCGTATCAAATGAAAAACAGCGGGGATAGTAACAGTGGAAGTTATAGTAATAGTAAACGAAACAATGCCCTACATTAGTATACATACTGAAAGAAAGCAATATACTGGTTACAGCTGCATATTCCTTACACCTATAACTTCGTTGTAATTTTAATATTATTTAATATCAATTTTAATTTCGTGAATACTGACAATAATTTAATGTCGTGAATACTGATAATAATTTAATTGTGAATACTGATAATAATTTAATTTGCTACAGTAATAATTATTTAGTTTGATGAATTCCAATTTCTTGTCGGCCAAGGGAGTGGTTACACAAAGAACCGTTTATAGATAATCGAGGAAAAAAAACTTGAAATTTGTGGTAAGGACTATGAGACCAAACTGCTGAGGTCATCGATCCCTAGGCTTAGCGCTACTTAATCTAACTTAAACTAATTTACACTAAGGACAACACATGCTCAAGGGAGGACTCGAACCTCCGACGAGGGGAGCAGCGCGAACAGTGACAAGACGCCTGAGACCACGCGGAGGTAATGGAGGAAAGTGTGTGGGAGAGATGGCTTAAATGCAGGAAGCACGTTCAAATTCTTGCAGATAGCAACAGACGTACAGACTGAAGAGGCCTGTACAGGATAAGACTGTCGCGGAAAACAGAAGAGACGTTTGCAACATAGTGACGGTTATCTTCCATTTTGTTTTGAATTTTAAATAGTGGTCACTAGATTGACGCAACTTTTCTTATGCCTCGAGACAGGTTTTTACTCTGTTTTATGTGGTGGTGGTGGTTAGTGTTTAACGTCCCGTAGACAACGAGGTCATTAGAGACGGAGCGCAAGCTCGGGTTAGGGAAAGATTGGGAAGGAAATCGGCCGTGCCCTTTCAAAGGAACCATCCCGGCATTGGCCTGAAACGATTTAGGGAAATCACGGAAAACCTAAATCAGGATGGCCGGAGACGGGATTGAACCGTCGTCCTCCCGAATGCGAGTCCAGTGTGCTAACCACTGCGCCACCTCGCTCGGTTTGTTTTATGTAAGCGTCTTCCGGTAGATTGCAGCGTGCATCGTCCTCCGTCTACAAGTGCTATTCTTCAAATACAATTAAACTAAAGTCGTATGAAATTGTTGGTTGGGGTAGTTAATGAGCCTCCCTCACGCACAGTGGCACATTTCATTCGCAGATTGTGTGTGGTGTGTTAAGTGTGTCTGTACTATAAGAGGGCCTCTGAGTACTGAGCTTTTAGAGTTCACTGTCACTTATGTGGTGTTGTTGGGAGTGGGTACGAGACTGTGCCCACACTGTAATCGCGACACTGCGTTTCGTTTTCATTACCCACAGCAAAACCAGCTCCTCAAACGACCAGCCGAATACGATCTGAAATGAGTGCGAATACTTACGCTTACGTCGATTTGTACATACTTTTTGCAATAGCAAGTTTATGTAATGCCATAAAAATGGACAATAACCAAAAAAAACACCATATTTATTATTTGTTGTCCTAGGGACCCCAGAATGCACGAACAGTACATTACAGGACAGTTTATTTACAATTCTCTCATAACGTACAGACATTTATTGAATAATATTGTTTCCCTTTAATAAAATAAATTGCTAATAAATACCGGAACAGCTGTCCTGACCTGCAGAAAGACGTCGTAAGTCTACCCAACAAAGGTGTCTTATTTGCTGCATTTTCAGCCAAATCAGTGAATGCGGAACGTAGGAAACTTACGTGGAATGTAGTAACTACATTATTTAACGTACTAAATAAGTCGCCTCAACTGGAACTTCAGAAAAAATTATATGAACATGATAATAAATCGTCAGAAGCTATAAATCTGTTTCCCAGCACTGTAGAAAGCAGTTCTACAATTTTGCTTAATCTGAACCATAAACGGCAAGAATCTTCAAAACATTCGCTTTTGAAGCGAAAGTAATTACATTTAGGTCTACAAAAATATTCGTGTATGAGAAATTCGAGCTAAGTGTAAGAATAGGCGAATCATTAGCCTCCACAAAAAATTTTTAAGCGTCAAGGAAACTGCCTATGCTTCTCAAGCATAAAACGTGTGTTTATATTCTCTTGCTTTCAGCGGCATAAGCTGCAAATATACACATATTCGAAAGTATTTCTTCATGAACGAGTTGTCGCTTATATCACTGAATCAGTGTAAGTTGGCTGTTTTTAAATGTCTCGCCAATTACTAACGCATCGAATGCAAAAATATAACAACTACTTAGTTAAATACGTAGAAAATAATTATATACAATAATTATCCTTATGACACTTTTGACTGTCTGCTTTCTCGCCGCTTGGAGCGCTGGAGTCGCTCCATCTATCAAACGGTTATGACCTTCGCCCCAGAGGATATCGTGACAGTATGTGTTAGACCGTCGTATGGGTGACTGTGAATAGCACGTTTGAGGTTTATGTTATATTTGTGCTGATGAGGATGAGACAGACAGTGACAAGTGTGGTTGCTGCTGCCGGCACGTAACCTACTCCTCTCTAGTAGCAGGAATACGGCTGTTATGGCTGTTACGCTTAACGTTCTCATTAAACGAACGGATCACCGTCGACGAGAGTCAAGAGACTTCACTTCTCAAGACGTTGTGGAGGCATCTGGAATTTAGCGCACGACATTGGCGCAAAGTCTTGTGATCAAGAAGTTCACGGCACTACTTTTTCTTTTGCAGCCTTTGGTGGCCAAATATTTGCAATGAATACTTTTTCCACCGCCATTATTCGAACCAACTTATTTCATAGTTGAGCTCCACCGCAGAAGCGTTGGCGACCACGTTTACCGAGACTATTGCTCGATATGAACAATATCATTCGTTCAAATCGTATTTTTACTTGAGGAAGAAAGACA
The DNA here is from genome assembly GCF_021461385.2 of Schistocerca piceifrons. NCBI lineage: Eukaryota > Metazoa > Arthropoda > Insecta > Orthoptera > Acrididae > Schistocerca > Schistocerca piceifrons. The sequence continues at coordinate 538,925,129 of NC_060138.1, forward strand.
CAAGTCACATAGGACACGATCAGGGACAATTTGGGAAGGGATAAGTTGCGGGATGCCCTTCAAGATCTTTGAAGTCTCTTAAATCAAATGATGGATAACTATGTAGCAGTGACATGTTAACCATGTGAGTCACACTCACCGCGACGATCATTAATGCAGATGAACGGAAACGATGTCAGCACGCTGGCTAGTTAGTCAGAACAAGCTCCAAACATCAGAAGATTTAAACCAAAAATTGAATTATTTTGTTCAGCCTGTGTAGCTGGTTCTAGGCGCTTCAGTCTGGAACCGCGTGACCGCTCCGGTCGCAGGTTCGAATCCTGCCTCGGGCATGGATGTGTGTGATGTCCTTAGGTTAGTTAGGTTCAAGTAGTTCCAAGTTCTGGGGGACTGATGACCTCAGAAGTCAAGTCCCGTAGTGCTCAGAGCCATTTCAACTTACGTAAACTAAATATACTATTCTTAAAAACATTTATCGGACACAGTGGTGGGTGGCATCGAGCACATCAAAGAATGGAGAATTCTGTTCTCCAGTGAATATATATATATATATATATATATATATATATATATATATATATATATATATATATATATCGAAAACATCTTACAAGTACAGCCCAGCTGCAAGGAACAGAACACGCTACAGCCGCTCAGCCAGCTGTATCCGTATTGATCTCGAAAAAGCATCTGGCGTGCCTGAGTGAATAGCGAGCGGTTTCACCTAATCTGTTGCCCCTGTAAAGACAATGTTTTTGAAGTAAGTAAATCAAAACTACGTCCGTTCTTCGGATTAATTTTTCGGGTAACGTTTTGTTTTAGTATAATAAAGAATGTTTTTAAATTAGAGTGTTATTTCTCATATGCTATTTTTATACCCCAATTTAAGGAAACGTTTCCGTACAAAAAAAGAATGATTCTTTTGCTTATTGGCTCAAATGGTTCAAATGGCTCTGAGCACTATGGGACTTAACATCTGTGGTCATCAGTCCCCTAGAACTTAGAACTACTTAAACCTAACTAACTTAAGGACATCACACACATCCATGCCCGGGGGTCTGCAGCTCGTGGTCGTGCGGTAGCGTTCTCGCTTCCCGCACTCGGGTTCCCGGGTTCGATTCCCGGCGGGGTCAGGGATTTTCTCTGCCTCGTGATGACTGGGCGTTGTGTGATGTCCTTAGGTTAGTTAGGTTTAAGTAGTTCTAAGTTCTAGGGGACTGATGACCATAGATGTTAAGTCCCATAGTGCTCAGAGCCATTGGAACCATGCCCGAGGCAGGATTCGAACCTGCGACCGTAGCGGTCACGCGGCTCCAGACTGTAGCGCCTAGAACCGCACGGCCACTCCGGCCGGCTTTTGCTTATTATTGTCTCACATACTAGCTTGGTAACAGTGGGCTATCGTTTCGTTATTGATACCAAACGGCGACGTAATTCATGGAAGGACACATTACATTAAATTTCAGTTCTCCAGTTTATTTTCTACTACAATTTGTACAAAGAATAACTGTGCGATATTTTTTCTGTAGCAACAGACTTATATCAACAAAGTAAACTGAAAACTGCGCATTTCGGTGTTCTGATTCGAAAACTTTTTCCGTTTCACAGCAACTAATATGTATGATATGAAGAAACAAGTGACGCCACCCATTTCGCCGAAGACGTCTAAATAAAAGGCGAAACGCGAAATTGGGAAATAATTTAAAAAAATTATGGACTGCAACCAAGACTGCTTATTTCTTCATTTTAACATAACTAGTTTTCAAAATATTTTATCCTCTTGCGTCTCCGTAACCACTTTTGAAAATTATTAAAGCAAGTAACAGCGAAATTTCAAGCGGATATGTCAATATAAAGTAGTCTATGCACGTAAGCACGTAATATTTTTTTTTAAATACGTCTTTCATTTAAGTTTCCTTTGTAACAGTGAAAAAGAGAAAACCGTTGTTCAAATCCTCGTAGTAAGGGGCAGCTGGAAACAAACGGAAAGGAATATACGTCAGCCATGCTAATAAAAGCCCTTTTTTCTAGATAACTGAATTTGGCTACCAGGAAATGAGGCAATGGAACACGATTTAAGGTACAAAAGGGAAAAAATAATTTAATTTTTGAAATGGAACAATGCTATTACGCGGTGCCCTCACGCCAGCAGGGCCCGCACGCCGCTGCTTTGGCTCCGAACACGTCTGCACCGCTCCCCTATGACGTCACTGTCACCTCGCACACCAAAATTATTCCAGCGTCCCACGCCGTATCAACTTTCTCGGGTCTCTGCAGCGCGGCTCACACATCTGTCCCGTCGGCCTCGCATACGCCAGCCACCCACGCACTGTCTGCAAACGTTTCCCGCTGAGGAGTGCGCGCGCACGCCCCGTGCTCCAGCTGCGGCCATCGGCGCCGTTGCCGCGGCTTCAGCTACTTCTCGTGCACTCGCTATTACGCGCAATCTCCCACTACGCTCATTTACGTCGTCCATGTAACTGAGTTACTCCAAAGGAACGAAACGTGCAGGTGATCTAAACCAGTTATCGATTGCCGACTGCCAGACAAAATATTGGGATGGTGCATGAGTTATATGTTATCCTTCACTATTTACAACATTCTGCCAAGGCTGGGGTAACTTTTCGATTCCGCGGCTGTAGAAATCACGTGGTTTTGAGGCGAACAACTCGTCGAGCCACGTTCGGAGGGCATTTTCATCTGCAAAGGACGTTTCTTGTAGGTTTTCGATGGAGAGAGGATAAGGCGAAAATCTAAGGGCGCAAGATCCACTGAATGAATTCCCAACCTAACTCCTGTCTAGTGTCTTGTCTGTCTAGCAGTATACAGGCGGGCGTTATCGTGGAATAGCTTCACTTCACGCAATCTTCCTGGTCGTTGTTGGACTGCGTCTGCAAGAAGTCTCAGTTGTTGACAATATTTGTCAGCAGTGATGGTTACACCTCGGGAAAGCAATTCGTAGTACACCACGCCGTCGTTGTTCCACCACATGCGTAACATTATCTTCTGTGGATGCTCGCACGCTTTTGTAGTGGGAGTTGTTGCTTGGTGTGGGCTCAGTCATTCCTTTCTTTTCCTTATGTTAACATAAAGACACTGTTTCTCGTCACCCGAAACGATAAAAGATAAGAATGATCGGTGTTGTTGCTGAGCCAGTTGATGATGAGCAGGTAGAGATGTACGTATGGCCACCTGCTTATTTTTGTGGTTTTGTCTTAGAGCATGTGGTACCCATACACACTCGACTTTTGAACCTTCCCTAAGGCACGCAAATATACGATAGAGGAGTGATCACAGTTCATCACATTTTTCAGTTCTCGAGTACAATGACGTGGATCATTGTGACGTTACCGAGAAGTGTCATTAACAGCCTTTAATTAAGATAAAAAATGTGTGCGATCATGATGGAATATTTGATCACAGCCACTCAGAAAATATTAGGGATCTTAAAAGGAAAACCTTTATAATAGGTTCTGTTTCCATTTGGCAACCAATTCGCATGCTATTTCTACTTTGCGTCTGACTTTTTCCAAAGTCCAAGCAAGGAAAAGATACTCAGTACAGGATTTTGTTTGACAGGCTCACATTTTGTGACTTCTGAATAAGTTGGCGCTATAGCTGCCGTCTAAGATGAGTAATCTAATCAATATCAACGCTGACATACAGCATGAGGAAATGTTATGTCGCGGCACTAGACGGAATGTTTTTATGTCGAAGCGGGGAGTTGCCAGCTACTGCGAATCCCTGCTATAGACTTCCAAGGGAGACTTGAGCTTCAGCCAGGGAAATGAGGAACGAAATATGGTAGGAGAAGTCTAGATGTAGAGAAATAGCTGACGCACGAATATACACTTCGCTGCCAATGCGATAACTACGTACCTCTATTCATTTAACGGCCATCAAAGCCCCACCATCGCCTGGCTGCTGCAGGAACGATCTGCACCACTTCAGTTCCGCCCCTCTTGTGTGCCTGGGGTCAAGAGGGCGCACCTACCAACCGTATCTTCTTCGGTTGCATCGAGGTGACGCCGCAGATTGTCCATTGCAAGATGCGTTGAAAACGAAACGCTCCTGACCAACTTCAATAAACGTCTTTATTATTAGAAGATTACAAGGCCAATTAACCCTGACACATATTAGGTGACGTCATTTCTCATGTCATTAGGCTGTATTTATTAGACAAAAGTCTATAAGTCTACTACAAGCATCTCAGTTCGATCCGTATGTCGGATATATAATTCCCTTCTGTCTCGGTCAATGCTTGCTCCTAAGTCTTTTTGACAGCTTCCTTCTTTATACGTTCTAAAATCTGTCAATTTGTTTGAGTGTATCCTGACTAAGTTTAAACTCTAGCCTTACCGTATGCCCTCCTTGAGCGCCCACCATTACGTCAGTACCATAGTTGTCGTTCCATACACGGAGCGAAAACTGTACCCAACAACTCGCACTTGTTCCATCATGAAACACATCTGACTCATCTGCTGTTTACCTTCCGCAGCCACTGATACGTAATCATCAAATTTTATCACTCTGAATTTTTGTGTACGTTAAATAACTCGCACATCGAAATAGCCCTCGTTTATTTTCTTCATTGCCTCTTCAGTATACGAATTTGACAATGAGCAGCCCTACCTTACATTCTCTTCATCTGGGCCTCCTTAATTAAGCTATCAGTTCAGACTAATCACGTATATCCCAGCAGTTCATAAGACCCTGGCTATGAATAACACATATTTTATTCCATTTTACATCAAAAGCACGTCTCATTTTTCATGAATCTCTCCTAGATGTTTTCCACTGCTGCTTATAATACATCGACTGCAACTACTTAAGAAAGAAACCGGTCATCTCATTTTCGTTTCAGTTGTTCGATGAAATATTTGTTTTTGATACGTGTGGTATTAGACTGATTGGGCAGTAACGTTACTACGGATCCAGTATCTTACGGCTGAAGCCTCTACATAATTTATTGCCTAGTTTTGCCAATTTCTGATGTTTTCTAGAAGGACTGTCATTTCGATCACCAAACAACTAGTTTCTCTAATCAAAACTTGTTTGTCTTCTCCCCACACGTTTGTAACAGCCATTTGACGTGTATTTGTAAATTTTTCAGGTAAACAATGGCTCTAATGACCTTTCGCGTAGCTTATATTTTGGTGCAAACGTTTTATGCTAGATGCCATTTCACGGTCAAGTACATACGACGCGACAGCGTTTGTGAGTACAGTTTACAGATATCGAAATAGTGTGAGTTCCAGAATGAATCTTTCACGCTTCAGCGAAGAGGTCGCGTGTTGGAAAGTTCCTCGAAGATTAAAATTGCGTGCTAGACCAGGACTCGAACCCAGAACCTAACTTTTATACTGGGAATTCTCTTGCCAACTGCCAGGCACAACTCATGGCCCTTCCTCACAATTGGATAACCCAATAAACAGGTGATGGTCCTCGTCGAGTTCCGGTCCGACATACTGTTCTAAAATGGTTCAAATGGCTCTGGGCACTATGGGACTTAATTTCTGAGGTCATCAGTCCCCTAGACTGAGAACTAATTAAACCAAACTAACCTAAATACATCACACATATCCATGCCCGAGGCAGGATTCGAACCTGCGACCGTAGGAGCAGTGCAGTTCCGGACTGAAGCGCCTAGAACCGCTCGGCCATAGTTTTAATCTGGCAGGAAATTTCCGTGTTTCGTATTGTGTAGAGGTTTGGAAATTAACCCACTAGCCCGCAGCCAGGTTATCAGAAACTTTGCGCTACCCTCCACCTCTCCTTCATCGTAAAATGCTGGCAGTGAAAATTTCTAAAACAACAAAGGTTCTAACTGGCTACTTCCGAGTAGAGTGTTATGAGACAGTCGTGCTCTAGCATCCTACTCATAGAGCTGGATGATGGCTCTGAATCAAACATCGTCTATGATATGATTTTCAATTAGCTCTTTGAAGATTACAGAGATACATTAAAGTCGTATGCCGAACCGGGTCTCTAACCTGGAGACTTGAGCGGGCAAAAATAAAGCTACGTGTTCTCCGCTTCCGAATGTTGGCATGAATTCCGATCATGGAAACAGCTGTAGCAGGGACAGGCAGCACTTCTGCGCGGATTTCTGTCGCCGCCAGCGCGTGCGCGGAACTGCAAGCGCGGGGTTCAGTGGCGTCCTTCCGGCGCGTCTGCGGCGCTGCACAATCGGCTTCACTCGCACGAGGTCACTGACCGCTCCGCGCAAGCCGCCTGCGAGTCAGTCTCCTGCACTGTGTTGGCATGTGCAGTCCTCGCGATGTTTCGTGCACATCCCGGAAGAGTGCCAGGCAGTGTCAAACAGGGAACGCAACTTGGTGCCAGTGGGCTGAGGTGGAAAGCCACCTATTACGCGAGCTGTCACGATTCCGGGGCGAGTTGCTCTGTTTCAAGAAAATCTTCCAACAGCCACACGAACTAATTATGCACTTAATCTCCAGAAATAGCTTCGTTCCCCTAAGTAAAATGTCAATGTGGACTGAATAAAAGACGGTTTCTTGGGGAAAGACTGACAAAAATAAATGGAGACAAAAATAAATGGAGCGTCTCATTTTATTTGTGCATGTTAACAGAACTAGTCACCAATCAAATGAATGTAGAATCTTTTCTTGAAGACAACAATAATAATGAGGATGAAAGAAAATATGTCTCTGGTACCCGTGTTTCGAGTTAAGTAGTTAGTAGTTGTTGGATTTTTCCTTCTAATATTCTGTAACATCACAAATCGTTGATGATCAAGTCCGCATAGGTCGTTCTCCATTCATAAAAATTTTTCCCCTCTACAACAGGACCTATTTCTATTTCATCCCGCGATCGAATTACTAGTTTTCTTAGCTCTTGCAATCTGAGACATCACAAAAGAGTTGTTTGGAAATTTGTGGTAAGGTCCTATGGGACCAAACTGCTGAGGTCGTCGGTCCCTAAGCTTATACATTATTTAATCTAACTTAAACTAGCTTACGCTACGAACGACACACACACACCCATGCCCGAGGGACGACTCGAAACTCCGACGGGGGGAGTCGCGCGGACCGTGACAAGACGCCTAAGACCGCGCGGCTACCCCGCGCGCCACAGAATAGTTAACAGAACGTTTCACATCACCAGTGTTCGCGCAGTAGCGGGCTGCCTAAGACATAGTAGGTAAGCAGCGTACCAGGGAAACACAGCAGGTTGACTTACGCAGCTCACCTACTCGCCAGTTCGTCGGATGTTTCATATCTGGTTAGAAATGTGAACCTCTGACATTCAAGATCACTTACTATGTCACAGACCAGGTCGAACAGGACACATATTTCATCACAACATTCTTAAGCTAGTGTGTAATATTTGGTGATTTATTTGTATTAAAAATTACATGCTGTGATAATACACAGTTTCAACAGAATGCCGTATGTATCAAAGATGCATCATTATTGATACAGTTTCCAAAATGGTTCAAATGGCTCTGAGCACTATGGGACTTAACATCTAGGGTCATCAGTCCCCTAGAACTTAGAACTAATGAAATCTAACTAACCTAAGAACATTACACACATCCATGCCCGGGGCAGGATTCGAACCTGCGACCGTAGCAGTCGCGCGGTTCCGGACTGAGCGCCTCGAACCGCTTGGCCACCGACGCCGGCATTGATACAGTTTGCTACAGTAGAATATCCGTAAATGACACATCGGCAGTTCCGAAAGTGCTACCATAGGTTAAACCATTTTACTATGATAAGTAAAATTTCTGAGATGAATCAGTGAAGTCTGAAACTGTCAAGTTTAAACTCCGTGTCAAACTATGAAACGTGCATAGAGGGTGCACATTGCTCAGCAAAGATAGACGATCTAACCGAATCCCAAATGGACAAACCATTTAAATTCGCCGTAAATGTTCAGAAAGCTTTTCTTTTTTCACATCTGCTAGAAAAAATCTAAGAGCACGAAATACTTTAAATTTCTTTTTCCAAAATGTTAAGCGCCACTGAATTCATTGTATCAGCTGGCTATTTGAAAATTCATCCACCAATCTTCCCAAAACCCAGCTTCTTGAAGCGCGCCTATTTCCGGTAACGAATTCAGTGGGCACAGTTAAACTTACACTCTATGGGGGCGTAGACTGGACGAAACTTCATTACAGTTAAGACTGTGTGCTGGACACAGACTTCAGTTAGGATCCCACCAGCATTGTTCGCGTTAGGGAATGGTCCCATTTCGCATCGCAGTTTGAATCTGCCATAAAGTCTCAAATTCCGTTGTCGTTTGCATATCACATGGAGCTAGCAATTGTCGCTGGAGAGCGCAATGGTCGCAGGTCGAGGTGATGCGTAGAAACTGAACAGTCAGATCGCTTGTGGGCGTGCACCAGACCCCTTCAAGAACATCTACATCTATACTCTGCACACCAGAGGGCAGAGGGTATGTTCCATTGTTCCAGTTATTAGGGTTTGTCCCCGTTCCATTAACATATGGAGCATGGGGAACAGGATTGTTCGAACGCCTCTGTGCGTGCAGTAATTATTCTAATCTTATCCTCACAATCCCTATGTGAGTTATATGTAGGGGACCTTCATAGCCTGGCGAGGGCTCGATTAGTACTTGAAGATTTCCATTTCATTTATTGCACACTGAAAGACTTGCTGCCTATTTTAAATGCTGGTCGCGTATTTTACAATTTTGCGTGTTACAATACACTGTTCCATATTTCTAACGTATTTTTCTTGGGTAGAGCAACAATAATGAGTTGGTACTGGAATAAAATGAACAGAAATTGGGGAAAAGGAAACAGAAACAATTTAAAAAGAAGCCATAGATGATAACACCTGGCTGTTCCAGGTAGGAGGGCATCGGAACAACTTCGAGCCAGTCCCAGATGGAGCAGCATTTTGCTTAGATCTAAGTACAAATGGTATTAATATGTTGTTTAGAATTTTTCATTTAATATAATAAATCAGTATACATTTGTCATATTAATTTTACTGTTCATTACTGGCAATGTAACGGCTTTTTCTGTGGAAGGGGAGCCTCGAAAATGTGTCGAGCCTAGCCTTCTCAGGAAGTTTCAGCTAAGTGTATTTCTGTAACGTAGGCCGTTATGAAGTTAAAAAACTATTTACATGTTACTTATAAGTACTTGAAGAGTACACCTCCTCATACCGTGGCTGAACTCGCGGAATGGATACGTACAGCTATGTAGGACAGCCCACTGAACATATTTAATCAGTTGATGGAAAATTACATTCGTCGTCTGCAGGAATGCACGGAATGTGATGGCTACAATCTGCATGGTGTTATGTGTTATATTCAAAACACACACACACACACACATATATATATATATATATATATGTGTGTGTGTGTGTGTGTGTGTGTGTTTCACTAAATTTGTTAATTTGTTTCAAGGTTCCGTCCCTTTCTATTCATTCTGTCGGATCCTGTAGCAACTAGAGCGCGCACAGACTCGTGCAGCAATCAACATGCGCTCCGTACATGAATGGATGGAATGCAATGGAGAATACTCCCGGGCATGAATTTCAGAGCCGTTTGCGGCGTGTGGGTCCACTGACAAGTGCGGCTGACACGGCGACTGCAGGAAGCCGCCTGATTACATAGCTATAGAGACCCCCATCACGCGCCACAGTCGGCCACGTGACGCAATCGATGCGAGCGCCTGGGCTCAGGGCGTGTCCCGCCGTCCTGCAGGCAGCCACTTGTCGCTTCCCGTGACTCACCGTATGACGTCACGCGCCGCCACCAGCTGCGAAAGTTCCAGCAGGCCCGCACGGCGAGACGCTAACGATCCTAGGCCCAGCAGGCTTCGTCATAGAGATGTAGACTACGGCAGTTTTCCTAGTTGCCTTGGTCAGTTAAGATCGTAACCGTGTTACTTGCACGTTAGGCGTGTTGCCTACCTATCAGGCGTCACCTCATTTCGATCACTTTGTTTGGTTGTGCAATCAGTGTCTTTCTAAAATCCCCTAGAAACCAGAAGCACTGAACCGCCTAGAAGCTGAGTATACGTAAGGGCCCCGTAATCTATAGATCATTTCTGCAGTATATAGTTATCCTTCTCTTACTTAGAAATAAAGAAGTATATAAAGCAAAATTAAAATTGTCAACGATTAATTCGGGTTTTATTCGAAAACTGTTGATTTATAACTTGAAACAGAGGGATGTTGTACAAAAAAAAGAGGAATACTGATTTATCACGTAGCTATAGAAAACGCAATTTCCCCATAAAAGGTAAAATTAAAAACAAAAATAAAATAAAAATATATCAAATATCGCTTCAATACTTCGTCGAGCTTGTATAATACCCGTTTCTGTTATTCGTGAACAGTTTTCGTACTTATCAGTAATAACTGGAAAATGTTGCCTACCATCATGATGAAAACCGTTCCATTCAGTATAAAATAACAAACAATTGCATAGATTTTTTATGGTTGTACATGTAAACTGTGCTTGCATCAACAGTGATTGCTTTGGTTACATAAAAGCGCAGAAGTTATGCGACCAACTAACTTTTATTACTTATAAAATGCATTTTATATTTGGTAAGAATATAAAATTCAAAATGGGCCAATAATGAGCGACGTGCGGTTCTAATTATATGAAAAACAAACAAAAAACAAAGAGAAGTCGTCGGCGCCCAGTTTCTCTAGCATCATCTCCTGACAAATGATCCGGGTATGGAAATGGAAATCAGCGTTTGGCGTCATTGGCCGGGAGGCCCCTTACGGGGCAGGTCCGACCGCCTTGGTGCAGGTCTACGCCACATTGGGCGACCTGCGGACCGGGTGGGGATGAATTGATGATGGAGACAACACAACACCCAGTTCTTGGGCGGAGAAAATCCCGACCCAGCCGGGAATCAGTCACGCTGATCACTTTTTTTTTTTTTGTTGATCTCATTTTGTTCTATATTGTTCGTTGAATTTGTTCGTGGCGGACGTCCGATGACATCCGTTTAGGTTGTTCGTTGATCCGTTCACTCAGTTTTTTTTTACTACAGAGGGCAACTAAACCACCCAGTTATCGTGGCGGACATGATCAGGGTAGTAAGTATGATAATCAAATGTTTTACGTTTTTATGTTATATTTTCTGACATGCTCCACACCCTGGAGTATCATCTCTTTTTTGGGTCTATGGAACGAAAACTGAATCTAATCTAGTCTCATAAATTCAATAATGGTTCAAATGGCTCTGAGCACTATGGGACTTCACTGCTGAGTGATCAGTCCCCTAGAACTTAGAACTACTTCAACCTGACTAATAGTGGCGGCATTTGCAGAAGACTTCTGCAATACCGTTCAATTTATCTTAATTTTAATGTTTTCAATAAAGGTTTCTTTGTTAGAATGATGAAATCTTGCGCAGTGGTCGGTTGCATCGAAAGATACAGTACAAAGTGACCCAAAGTCTGTTACATTTGAAAATGCACTAATTCAAGGAATAACGTAGGTAGAGAGGTAAAATTTGACCCACATGCCTGAAATGAGGTGAGGTTTTACCGGAACCAAAAACTAGTGCAAGATTCCGCCAGCAGAGGGAGCTGGATAACAAAACGTCACAATGACGGGTGTGAGGTACGCCAGTATGTTACAAAATCGCGTCATCGCTGATGAACACCTCCTAAGACAACATCCGACGTCAGTTTCTCTGCATAAATACTGAGATGCTGTTTGCTGTTCACAACATGGTCTCTCGACTACAGATACTGTTGATGAATGATGGCCGACGCATTCAGCATTTGCTACGAAGAACACCTCTTTGTTAAAAATCAATCGTTATAGTAATTATAGCTTTTGTATGATATGAAGCGCCACCTGTTGGTTTTCTGAGCACTTTTCTTGTCATCAACAAAACCCCATGTCATTTGAAGCATGTGTGCCAATTTTTACCTCTACCTACATGATCCCGTGAAGTATCGAATTTTCAAATGTTACGGACTTTTTGGGTCAACTTGTATGTGAAAAGAAGTAATATTCCACTTCACATGTGAAATAGTTTTAAAGACACAAATGGATTTGCGAGCACAGTTTACGAGACTGAGTCACTGAATTTACTACAGACTGAAGTTGAGAAGTGATATGTTTAGCAAGTTTATGCGAACGGTTTTCTATTTGAGAGTCGTTATTTTAGTCTAAATGTTAAGAATTGAATAAGAAGGGTCGTATGTCTACTGGGGTTAGCCAAAAATATGGAAACAGCAGAAGCACAACTCATTATTCCACTTAACAATGTGCAGTTGGCATTCGAAGCAGCTTCCATTCGTTTCGGAATGAATAAATATAGACCATGTATGGTTTTCGAAGGAATCCTGTTCCATTCTTCCTGCAAAATCGTGGCAGTTCCAGGTAACGATGATGGCAGTAGATAGCGATCACACATCACTCTCTCCAAACTAGATCACTTAGGCTCAGTAATAATGACATTTGGCGACATTGGTGGCCAGTGGAGATGCAAAGATTCATCCTCGTGCTAAGAAAACAGTCGTGTACTATGCGAGTTGTGTGGGCAGGGGCCCTGTCGTCGTGGAATGCTGCACCATCAGTGGAGAACAAACACTGTACCGCGGGATGGACCTGATCAGCCAAGAGGCCAAATAGTTCTTCGCAGTAATGACACCTTGCGGAGTAACATTGGGGCGCATGGAATAACACGATACGGCTGTCATGTTTCACTCCTGCGTTGCAAATTCGGTCAGACGTTTGGGGCAGTGTGAAATAAGACTCTTCCGACCAAACGACTATCTTCCATTGTACCGTAGTCCAGGTTTTATGGCTTCAACACCCCATTTCCATACTAGCATTTGCATAACTGAGGAGTGGTTTTGGAATTCCAGCTCCCTCTGCAATTCCCCTTCATGTTGCTTTGGTGCAGAGAAGGTTCACGACTGCGATATTCAGGTCTACAGCGACTTTTGCAGCTGCAGTTCTCCTAATTTTCGTCACATTCAATGACCGTTCATCACGACCAGTCAAAACACACTTCCGTCCACATTCTGACTTACCGGATGATGTTTTCCCGCTTTTTCTGCATACGGTGTAAATCTTCGATACGGCGACTCTTGAAACATCGAACACTTCGGCTACCTTGGTCATGGAAGCAAACATCGTACGGACACCAACAATCTGCCCACTTTCGAACTCATTTAACTCCGACATAATTCGCTCACAAATAGGCAGTACACTGCTCTGATCACGATTGACACTTGCAAAGTTTTGTGGATAATGCACAGGTTCGGGAAAGCCTGTTATGCACGCGGTTGTGTCCTACCCTCCGTCTCGTAAAAATACGTTGATTCCAGATCTAAAACTCAATGAATGACTAGGATTGTGAGACGAAGAACTTTATTATCTAAGTCACTAAAAGAGTTTTCTCTGTAATCAACGTCTTCTATTATATTACACTTGTTATCTGCACAACGTTTCGGTATCTGTACTGGATTAAGCAAAACTCATAAAACAAACGCTTATTTTATGTAGATATTAGCATTATGCAAAAAACGGATATAATTTTTATAAAAGCATAATAAAACATTTCACATTGTTGAGGAATCGTTTCAAAAAAACTGTTTCCTGCCAAAACTGATATTTTGTCTTCCATTCCTATGAAAGCGGTGAGCTAAATTACTCTCAGTGCGAAAAATACAGGAATTCACTGAATACGATATTTCTATAGTTTGCAGATATAATGAATTGGTTAGGTTAGTTCAGGTCAGCTTACAACTTCCTAAATTGATTATTACCTTTCCATCTGGCCAATTATAAAAATAATAACGACTATATCGCCACTAGGAATTTCAATGAAATTAGGTTAATTATACTCCTATATATGCAAAACTAATACGAAAAGTCGTTCAGTTGCCAAAGTCAGTGTCTAATTTCAGCTATAAATGAGAATAACTGTAAGTGTCGGCTCCTCTTCGCACATTGTGTAAAGAGGAAAACTAATTTTTGCCCTTCGTCACGAGACTTACATGCGTGTTTCAAAACTTAACACGGCAGAGGTACGACAGCGCATGGTCTACATGTATCTTTGGTCTAAAGTTCACTCTGTGGATATCAGAATCTAGAAATTCAAGCCGGCCGGTGTGGCTGATCGGTTCTAGGTGCTTCAGTCTGGAACCGCGCGACCGCTAAGGTCGCAGGTTCGAATCCTGCCTCGGGCATGGATGTGTGTGCTGTCCTTAGGTTAGTTAGGTTTAAGTAGTTCTAAGTTCTAGGGGACTAATGACCTCAGATGTTAAGTCCCATAGTGCTCAGAGCCATTTGAACCATTAGAAATTCAATGTAGGGTCAACACATCCGAGAATCGTAAACTTTAGCGTGTACCGGTACAGCCTACCTGCTAGGGGGCACCACACACTGCAGACGTGCAGCCGACTGTACTTCTAAGGTTTCCTGTTCTCGTCTACAACATGCCGTTTCACTTTATCCGCTGCACTTCCATGCAAAACGGTTTAAGTTACTTCCCTTAGCTTCTCGTGTAACATTTTATTTTTTGCTCAGAAGTATAAAAAAAATCTTTTGGGATTGGCATGTTTTCTTTGCTGTGCAATATTTCTCGAGCAAATTTAAAGAAATATAGTTTTCATGAATGCACATGCGTTTTTTATTGCTTCAGTCCAATGTATGTTCCAGTTGCTTTTCACCTATTACATTAAAGATATCTTCAGAGAGCTTTTTAATAATCCAGTTTTGTTTTTGCATGTGATAAGTGACAGCTATAACGTAAACGAAGCAGTCAGTTCAAGATAGATAACTTGTAATAATAGAAACTTATTCTTTATTCGCTTATCATCCTACATAGTACAATTACGAGAGGTGGTGAACCTTCCATCCTGGACGTGGTTTTTTGACCGTTTCCGACAACCAACTAGGTAAATAGCGGGTTGGTACCCATATTTCGCATCAGATACGCGCTACACCAACATTTATAAAACGATCTCACTCTTACACAGGGAATTTAGAGAAATGGGAACACGCAAGGAAGAGAAAGAAGAAGGAGAAGAAGAAGAAGAAGAAGTGCGCAATGATGTATCGCAAGACAAGCGAAACAAGCGCCTGTGAAAGGTCTGCGTACGTAACAGTTAAGTGTCAACAGTAGGAAAGGTTAGCGTGAACGCCATAACTACGTCCTTTGACACCAGCTTGCGCAATCTGTAACAAAGCACGGATTCACGATGTGCGAGGCGAAAACTTCTAGATAGTCGGGTGGAACAGTAGTTCATCGCACCGAGTTGAAGCGAACCGATTCCCAGATAGCGTGTGCTTGGTGGATGACGAATGGATGGGGTTGAAAAGAAAAGAAGTCACAGCAAATGGTTCTCGCTCTTTGGCCCCCTTCCCAGAACGGCGCTGGGCGTCGGCCAAGTCGCCATGCTATGCCGGAGACGATAAAATCTTAATTTTCGCCGAAGATCCGCGAACTCGCAAAGGAGTGGACACCGCGCCAGGGCCGTAAAGCCTGGTCGTAACTGCGCCAGCCTCCATACGGACGGTCTGAAGAGCTTCACTTGTCTCTGCATCGAGCGGCTAATTCAGGGGTTCTTCACCCTGTTTCCACTGGTGAGATCAGCCACATTCTTTCGGCAGAACCACCTCCAACAGCGGCGCAAACCTTTGCATGTTGCCACTTTTCGCATTAAGCTTTTTGACAGACTGATATTTTTTCTAAGATGATGAAGTCTTTTCAACAAATATTGTTATAGACGCCGAAATGCCGAACAGGTAGAATTGAAGCACTTTCGTAACCGTCCCAGCGGGTTTGGTAGTTCAGTCAGTTACAAGCTATTATCGCTATTATTATCTTTCTCATCGTCCTCGTCATCAACTGCATCTTCATTATAAACCTCAACCTTGACGTTATCATCAACTTATCATCAGCCTCACCATGATCAACCCGCTCCAGTTCCCCAGGTATAGTGAAACAGAGCTTTCCACCTATTTCTGCGTAACTAATTGCCTTCATTCATTTTGCGCTGCAAATCCAGACCTCGTCCCTCTATATCATTTCTAAACTGTTCTCCCGCTTTCGAGTTCTTCTTAAGCTTCTCTCTTTGGGTCCACTCTTAATGATGTCTAAACCATTTCAGCCTGTCTTGAACACGTATTTTAGTAGGGACCTTACACAGACTGCCATTAATAGTCGCCCAGGAGCAGGTTTTAACAATTTGAAATATCAATTGAGTGATTACGTATCAAATACACACAAAAATGCTCCCATTCGGCGTCGGAATTAGGGTTTTTCGTGATTTCACTAAACCGCCTAAGGCGAATCCCGATACCGTTCCTTTCAAAAGAACTTCAGCTGTTTCCTTTCTCTTCTCTGTCATATCCGAGTTTGTGCGCTGTATCTGATGACTTCGCCGGTGACGGGATGTTGAACACTAATTTTGTTCTGTTTCCTTTACTCAATGTATCGCGAAATTGGGACGAGTAACCGAATCGTCGTGTTTTATTCATGGTTGAGTTTTCATACACATGTCATGCAGCCACACGATGTATTACATCAGTGACACATCTGTAGTTTAGAATTTATTTATGTGAGGTTATTAGAACACGACATACATAACATCAAATCATAAGAACACATCACAGTAGTGAGAAACGAATGTCATTATTCTAGATTATTGAGGAACAAACGCATGGAGCTGTAAGATATACTAATTTCGTCTGGAATTAGAAAGCAACATTATCTTCTGATTATATGACGACTTCCGAAAAGACGTACATATGACACTAAGTCCGACATACTCGGTGGTATGGAGCAGAAGCTCTCTCGGTGATAGACACTCAAATTCATGTGCTAGTATGATGTCACATTTCCCGAAGCCAGGACAGTGTTATTATTGGTGGGGATGATGCATTTCATTTAGTTAGACTCTTGACAGTTTCTGATGGCTATACCACTGATACGAAAATAATAGGTCATCCATCTTATGATACTGACTTGCGCGAATGAATAGGAGAATATATGAAACCTACCGTGTGGAGACGACTGGGTATCGTTTGACGCATGCCCAGTCCAAAAAAAAAAAGGATCTTCTGGAGGGGGCAAGGAGGGGCCGCTGGTGACGCATTACAATAATGGCGACCACTTTTCTGACATGTTTCGAAAATAAAACAGTCTAAAACCTTAATACATTTCTTTATTCATAAAGAATTTTCTGCTACTATCATTGTCATCAGATATAAAGACTACAGAAACATAAGAATGAGGAACGTCAGTTATACGTCACTCACAGTCGATAAAAGATGAAAAAATAAAAGGTTAAAAAATATAAAAGGGCGAGCCAAGAAAATGTAGAACTTTTAAAATGGCGTTCAGTGTCAGGTTCAATGAAACATATGCCTGAACAGGACGTCAAATGTTAATTCAGCTCAAAAAGTTTACAGAGACATAAGCGCAAGAGCATTTATCAAATCATGACACTAACATGACAAACAGTCTTTAATATTCCACACACTCTCAAATTATAATACACGATTTAAATGGGTCCAGTTGCACAGTCATAAAATTAGCTTTCCATTGGAGGAGGAGGAGGATATTAGTGTTTAACGTCTCGTCGACAACGAGGTCATTAGAGACGGAGCGCAAGCTCGAGTGAGGGAAGGATGGGGAAGGAAATCGGCCGTGCCCTTTCAAAGGAACCATCCCGGCATTTGCCTGAAGCGATTTAGGGAAATCACGGAAAACCTAAATCAGGATGGCCGGAGACGGGATTTCCATATGGCAGAAATAAGTTCAGGAACAGATCATCTATGTATAGCAACAATATCTGCTTTACAATCATATGCATCAAATAGCTCCAAAAACGTTACTATTAAATACATTTTGCCTTAACATTGTGCTGTGACTATAAAAGCTGGTTTTGCACTTAAGTTACCCATGTCAGAAAAAATGGTTCAAATGGCTCTGAGCACTATGGGACTTAACATCTTAGGTCATCAGTCCCCTAGAACTTAGAACTACTTAAACCTAACTAACCTAACTAACCTAAGGACATCACACACATCCATGCCCGAGGCAGGATTCGAACCGGCGACCGTAGCAGTCCCGCGGTTCCGGACTGCAGCGCCTAGAACCGCAAGACCACCGCGGCCGGCAACCCATGTCAGATCTAGATGGCCTTACACAGAAAATACCCAGAATGACCGCAAACTCATCCAGGAAATTTATTTCGTTTATTAATACGATGACTTTGCCTTCGTCTCTCTGTCTAATCTTCCGCCGAGCAACCATACGCCCTCGCTTTGGATTCAGCGATGTCATCGGATGCATTGGAACTGCGGAGAAGTAGTTGCCAGCTGTTGCGCGTCATAATTTTATTTCAGTTCAGAGTCATTTTCACGGCTATTGCCGTGCGTTCAGGAAAGTTACGGAGGTTAGCTACTCCACTAGGAAAGATGGTCAACACACCTGCACTCTGAGTGTGGTGAAAGTTGAAGACGTTAGGAGAATTGGTCCTTGAACTAAGGCAGGCCGTAGAAACTCCCGTACAAAACTGATAATACACACAACTTCTAACGATAATATTTAATAAACAAGTTACTATAAACCAAGCTTATCATACTGTAATTCTTACTCTTATTGACGATTCATCTTTACAAAATTTATTAGAAAGTAATTTCTGAGAACAAACAAATGAACAGAATAAAAGTGATGATTTTAGGCGCACAAGGCCACTCTACGAACTACGACTTGCGAGGACAAAAAGAAACTGTTTAGTATTGGTAGTAGTAATTACGCAGTATAGCACGGTGCTCGGTGATGTACATGCGAAACTTGTTATCAAACGAACAAGTCGTAGTTTTGTACTTAAAAATGATGACGTTAAAAGTGTCCCAGGCGACGTTTGATGCAATAGCAAATGACGATCAATAAGAAAAAAAAAACGGTGGTATCGAATATAATAGGTGCGGTGCTCGATACTGTGATTACACATCGCAATCTTAGTAGACTTTGGATTTTTTTCTGGCTTTCACGTAGCACCGATTTTCTCATATTTCCCGATGTAAATGTTTCCCTTTTAATTCAAATGGGCAAATAAATATGGTACCAAGTGTTTTCTTAAATAAAAGACCACAATGTTCTTTTAATGACAAAAGTAGCGATTTCCACAACCATAATTATTTGCTGTGTTTGAAGCCGCGACCTGAGGAGAGAAATTCCAACTAAGACAATGAGACACCTTTAAAAGAAATGAGGCAAGCAGATATCTCTTCCTACATTCAGCGAAACAACAAGATGCAAATAGGTCTGACTCTCGCTGTTTATCCATCACAGCCGCCCCCATATAAGTTAACGTAGGGAACAACATGCGGAGTTAGCATATTTAGATGCAATAATATGCTGCGGCAGTAAACTTAAGTGACACAATTTCTCCTGTTCTGTCTGCTGAATTCCTTTGCTACATTTTTCACGCCTGCGTGAATGCTTTGTTAGTGCTGGTTCCGTTTGGCGGTGATAACGTCGTTTTCAACTTTGACGGACTAGAACGACCTGCTTCCAACAACGCGTTCAATAAACTGAAGAATGAATTGGGGGACAACATTTTAGGAAGTGGCTGTTCACGTCATAATTACACCTAACGCTGTAGAACTGTCTCAGTCATTTTGAAAATATATGTAGAAATTTTTGCTCAGCAAGTATTCTCTCATTTTTCAATTTATAGTGTGAGAGCACAAAACTTTGTTTAATTTTGTGATTTTTTTAGGAACTAAATATAAGACAATACATTCTCACAGTAATACAAGGTGGCTATCGCTTATGCCTGCAACTGAAAGAATTTCGCAGATGTACGAAGTTCTTAAGTATTACTCCACGTCTGTATAAGATGCCCCCATTACAATTATGCTTCTCCTGGAAAATCCTCTGGCTGAAGGATACCTAAGGTTTCTTCAAAGTTCTCCAGTTATCTGTAAAAGCAAATATTGTGCACTGAAGTTGAAAAAAAGACTGTTGTGGAAGCGTATTCTGTCCTGAGTGATACTGCGTCAAGTCTGCAAGAAAGGGCTAAAATTAGATTCGTTCCCCTAAAAGTAAGAGAGGTCATCTCCAACTGCTCCAATTGTGACTATGACCAGCTTGGTAAGGTGTTCAGAACAAATATGAATGCTTTTTATTCTGTTTGTAGTGGTTACATCAGTAAATGGATGAGGCAGTACGATTAGTTAACTGTGTTCAAGTGATTAATACATAGCAAAGAACTTGACTGGGAAAGTGTGGAAAATGCTGTACCTTACCTGAGAAACAGAAAATTTCTTGTAGAAGACTGTGACTTGTTTGATGAAGTAAATTGCCTAATAATGTTTCTACGTGCACAACTCAAATCGGAAACCAGATCAACATTTTCATAGAAAACTGTATCTGATAGATGATGTGATTTCATCGACAATAGTTGCGGACATGAATCTTCAGAACTTTTGAAAACTGTACAATTCTTTTTTTCCAGTTCCTGCCCACAATAGAGATGTGGAAAGGATATATTCCTCATTAAATATACACTGGGCTGATGAAAGAAATAGACTCTCTGTACAATCTGTAACAAATTTGTTGATTGCAAATTACAACCGTAACTTGACACTTGTTCTCAAGACCATGGTAACATCAAATCCAAGAAAGAAAAAATGAGGTGAAATGATTGTGTACATTTTTAGCCGGGAGGCCCCATTCGGTGGAATTCGGCCGCCGCGTTGCAACACTCATTTCAGATGACGCCACATTGGGGGACTTACGCGTCGCTAACCCAGCCGGAAATCAAACCACAGCCCGCTGCATGGGAGGCAAACACGTTACCACTCGACTAAGCAGACGGACTCGACGAAACAGTTAAACAGTTAGTTAAGAAGGTTCCAGGTAGCGAGAAGGGTGCTTTTGTGAAATAGTAACTCACTTTTGATCACATGAAGGTTGCTGGCAACGACCACCCCCTCCCGCCTCCGCCCATCGCCCATCGGTTCATTTGGAAATACGGTGACCATAAAATCAGACGGCTCCACCACAACCGACTGCATATGCGACAACGATTACGCAAAAGAAGTTAGTGTGAAATTATGTAATACTGGACATTAGCTGTTTTCGGTATCGGGAACTAGATACAGGCAAGACTATTTTAAAAGCCCAGCAGACGAATACAGCAGTTAGCCAGCAAGCCAGTTACACGCAAAGGGGTTCAGTGCGGCTGTTGACGATAACCTTGTGGAACAGCGCTCTGTACCCGATAATCCCTGGCTTAGCTGCAGGCACACGTCTGCCAATGCTCACGTCACTTCCTCTTACTGAAAGTAGTTCTGCCGTTTTCATAGTTCATATCACCCCATTGAAATATTTGAATAAATATTCACATTTGATTCATTAGAGGCGCAAAAGTATCATTTTAAAGAAAAAGATGACATACTTATTGTGTTAAACATTGTTGATTCAGTATCTTTACTTTGGGATCGGCGGCTGTTATGAGCCTTTGACTGCTCTTATTTTTATTAGCATTTGGCATACAAACAACATAATAAAAATTCTGACAAACAGTTCAATTCATATATATCCACAGAGAAGATTATGGACACAAATAACGCAAAGAAAATATACAAAGTAAGTGCTATATCACAATACTTTAATTATAAGTAACGAAAATATTAACGTAACCTACAAGTGTTGCCTGAAGCATTAAACGTTTCACAACAAAATATTAGTATTTTAGCAAACAGTACCTCTGTTATGTCTTTGTAGCCCATTGCAGATGTTTAAAACAATTAGATGAAACAGTTTTGTGAAAAAAAAATACAAATTCATCTGCAAAAGAGGTAAAAATGTTCAAATGGTTCAAATGGCTCTGAGCACTATGGGACTTAACATCTGAGGTCATCAGTCCCCTAGAATTTAGAACTGCTTAAACCGAACTAACCTAAGAACATCACACACATCCATGCCCGAGGCAGGATTCGAACCTGCGACCGTAGCGGTCGCGCGGTTCCAGACTGAAGCGCCTAGAACCGCTCGGCCACTGCGGCCGGCGGTATAAATGTTATTCATATCTAAAAGATAACCAGCATTTAAGTGTCAACTGAGGAAGAATGACTGCAAAGATTAATACAACTGACATTGATAGCGAAACACTATAGTTGCGTTGTTCACGCACTTTTGAAATGAGAATGACTAATAAAATGTGGGATTTATCAAAAAACAAACGCCAATAGGATGAAATCGATCCGACTACGTAAGGAAGATCTCAGGCTGCTTGGTACATCATAGAACACAATTAGTAGCGATTATTGCAGACGGATGACCAACAGCGACGAGAGTTTTAAAAGGAGAACCTGAACCCCGTCTCAGTCTGAAAAACGATGAAGGACTTAGGTCGTAGAGTAAGAAACGCAGGAAACGCTAGATGTGTGCCGAAGCTCAAACACTAACAAGCAGTGCGAAATGTGTTAAAAAACGGAAGCTTTTGTTTTTTGGAAATAATTTCATTTATTCGTCGAAATAGACTGCATTAAATAATATACACTAATGCCTGCATTTTTTCCACTCTCACAAATATTTCTGGGACTCTCCTTTTGGGATAGCTTTTCGCTCTCCCAGCAATGCGTTTTTAATTTCCTTTATGCTTTCACCGTGGTGTTTAAAGCAACTTTTGGGTTTATGACGGTTTTACCCTATTCTTTTAAGTTGACAGCCTTTAAGCCTTTAATGTCCTCATCATTTCAGGGAACAGAAAAAACCACATGGAACCATGTCTGGCTTATATGGAGACTAGTGCATTACTAGATTATTATTTTGGCCAAAAATCTAAGAAGAAGCAACGAAGTGTGTGCAGGTACACGATCTTGGTGCAAACGCCATTAATTGTTTCTCCACAAAATAAGTAGTACTTCATATTGGTCGTTCGACCTTGTAAGACCTCATGCTGCGCTACGCCGTTAACTTCAAAGAACACAGTCAGCAGAACGTTCACACTGGACCGCACTCGTAGAGTTTTCTTTGGTCAGAATGCGTCCACTGCGGCAATTTGGATCTAGTTTCGATGTCATATCTGCGAACCCACGTTTCGCCACCTATTATGACACGTCCAGTAGCTTCACGTCGTTGTTGACTTGTTCAAGCGAATCGTAAGCAACTTGTATTCGTCTCTGTTTTTGCTCGAAATTCAAAAAGTTTGAAACAAATTTTGCTGTTAGACATTCGTAACCAAAACAACCGAAGAAAATTTCTTGGCGCGAGGTAGTTTATATTCCAACACATCATGAACGTCTTCTCTGATTCTGATTCGGCGATCGTTCAAAAGCCGGCCGTTGAGGCCGAGCAGTTCTAAGCGCTTCAGTCTGGAACCGCGCGACCGCTACGGTCGCAGGTTCGAATCCTGCCTCTGGCATGGCCGGCTGGTGTGGCCGAGCGATTCTAGGCGCTATAGTCTGGAACCGCGCGACCGCTATGGTTGCAGGTTCGAATCCTGCCTCGGGCATGGACATGTATGATGTCCTTAGGTTAGTTAGGTTTAAGTAGTTCTAAGTTCTAGAGGACTGATGACCTCAGATGTTAAGTCCCATAGTGCTCAGAGCCATTTGAACCATTTGAACCTCTGGCATGGATGTGTGTGATGTCCTTAGGTTAGTTAGATTTAAGTAGTTCTAAGTCTAGGAGACTGATGACTTCAGATGTTAAGTCCCATAGTGCTAAGAGCCATTTGAACCATTTTTTTGGTCGTTCAAAATCATTTCTTTCACTTTTTTCCAAGATTTAATCGTTTGATGACGTGTAAGGGCGTCCAGAGCGCTTATCATCATGGCTTTCTCAGGAACACTTACACCAGTCGTAAACCATTAGTTTCTTCATAACAACTCTCCAAAAGTAGAATTTAACATTCCTAATCTCTTAGTAACATTTATACAAAAAGTAATCACTGATACTATCAAAACGCACGTAACTTTTTTGACAGCTAGCAACAAATTAAATATCTGATAATGAAATGATGAGGACAAAACAAACACCCAGTCTCCGGGCAGAAAATTCCCAACCCGGCCGGGATACTTGCAGATACTTTTCAGACATGTTTACCAGCATAATAACGAAAAAATCGCGCAAACCAGACTAATGTAACACTAGAAATTACAACATTCCTGTTACACCACGTATGTAGGTGGTTCCTCGTTAAGATGTTGTCACTATACATCTTATTTCGGAAAAGTGAAATCAAGTAATTGCAATAAGAACACTGTTCCATTTGGTTTCAAACATTTCCCAGTGTGGTAGGACTACTGCAGAATGAGTGGACCTGCCTGTCGGTCTCTGCGCGTCTCGTTCAGAGAAGCCCCTCGCACTGATTGCACCACAGTTCATGCGGCGAATATTTATATTCGACGCACGTTCACCTCCGGAGCTTCCCCAGTCCAGGGACAAAAGAAGTGACGCACGGCTGAAGAAACGGTGCTTGGCTGCGCCGTATGCTCGAATACACTGAGCGCTAGTTACAAACAGCTTCAGTGATCTCCTACGTTGCTTGTGACGCAAAACATGGGGTGGGAGTTGAGAGAGTTGCAAAGGCCGATCTTTGAGGTGGTGTTAAAAACAGTATGGAACAACAACGTGGGTGTCACTGAAGTTTTTATTCAAAAGTAATTTAGCATAGTGCTGGACACAACTATCGCATTGTTTCATTAGCCGAAGGATTCCCTGTTTCTAGAATTTCTGTGGCTGTGACAGGGACCAGTGCTCCACTGTGTCCTCCTGTTCGTCGTCGAGATTGAAGCGCTTCCTTTGAGTTTTTTTTTTTTTTTTTTTTTTTTTTTTTTTTTTTTTTTTTTTTTTTTTTTTTTTTTTTTTTTTTTTTTAGCGGAGCAAACACATGAAGTCACTGAGCAACATGTCCGGGCTGTAGTGCGGATGCTGAAGCTGCTCCCCCCACTTGAAGTTGGCCGTTACACTTTGTGTGACCTTAGAGACGTATGGAGGCGCGTTATCGTGGACGGAATCACTCCCTCTGTGAGCACTCCTGGCAGTTTGCTTCTGACGGGTTTGCATAGGCTACGGAGTGTCTCAAAGAACATGTCACTGTTAATGGTTTTTTCGTGCTCGAGTAATTCGATGGGTATCGGTCCTCGGACGTCGAAAAACACAGTGCCTGCTGAGGGCACAACTTTGAATTTTTTTTAGGGGGAGATGACGACACTACATTCGCATCCCTAGGTGTCTCGCTGCATTATCTCAAAGCAGCATATGCAAATTTCAACCAGTCTGGTTACGACGTTTCGTAACTTTTCATTTGAACGCTACTACCTATATTTTCAATGATTATCCGCCATTGTGAATTAGCAGCTCTCATAATGGGAAGGCTGGCTCAAATATGGTTTATGCTGAAGAATACATCCAAATTATATTATAATTATCCTAACTTATTGTCTATAACCGTCTCACATGTCCCATTATTTTTTATGCATTAAAGCAGCAATTTCAGTCAGAAATACTTGCAGTACGACGAAAAGTACTACACTGACAAGGACATCGTGACAGCAGATTTTCGCCGACCCTTGTGGCCGAGCGGTTCTAGGCGCTTTAGTCCGCAACCGCGCTGGTGCTACGGTCGCAGGTTCGAATCCAGCCTCGGGCATGGATGTGTGTGATGTCATTAGGTTAGTTAGGTTTAAGGGGCTCCGGAAAGGCTCAAAATCATGAAAAGTTCAATTTTTACTTTTTTGCGTTTTCTGAATCTGCAGACTATTACCTTTTAATAGATATATAATTTATTCAATTCCGAAGACTACAACTATTTTTAAATTTTTTTTGAAATGTGTTCTACATGGGCGTGACCCACTGTGGCGCTGTTAAACTGCTGTCAAATGGTGTTATTATTAACGTCCGCGTTCATCAGGTACATTTTAGTGATGTGAGATAAAGTATGGGTTGTGGCTAACCTGTGATGGTTCAATATATATCGCTGGTGTGATTGTCGATTGTTTCATGTTTATTTACTCTGTCGTTATCTCGAAAATATTCGTAATTAATTCTGTTTCTTGAGTCTCTGTTTTGTTGAAGTATAATAATGAGTAAAAGTAAAGTTATTAGAAATCCTCTGAAGGCTTTTAAGAAAAGGAGAAATGTTGGAAAGCCAAAGGTATGTGTTATTACTGTAAACAATAAAGACGATAAGCAAGTGAGTGAACCTAACCTCTCAAGTACACCTGGCCATAGCAGTCAAAGTGGGAAAGAAAATACTTCACAGAAGAAGCTTGGTTCAATGAGTGAAAACTATGAATGTTTTATGGGCGAATCGGATGTGAATGAAATATTTGATATGTCGGTTCTCAAAGGAATTTTTTCAAACTGTGTAAGATGTATTCATTGTAGTGAAGTTGGTCTGGAACTCTCCATAATAAAGTACGTAGGACTTGCTAGTGAAATACAACTGAAATGTGATAAGTGTTCATACATGACCACCTTTTGGAACAGTGTTGCAGTAACTGCAACTGAAGAAAATGGTAGCAAAATCTACGAACACAACAACGAGCGATGCTTGCTTTAGACAAGGAACGCCTTCGGGCTGCAGACAGGGCTGTAAAGAGTCTAGAAATACAATCAAGAGTAAACAGGAGGAGGAACAAGAGGAAGCTGGAGGAGGAGTTTGCAGAGGATGAAGATAATCCATCCTATGGACCTGGAATGCACTAAAAAGTTAATCCAATCTTTGTCGCTCGATTCCCAAAACTTTTATTTTCTCATACTAATTACATGTTTTCTAAGGATCTTCCAAATATATTTGTTTCAAACTTTCAGTAAATGTTACACAGTACCTTCTGCATAATTTAACACAGCCTTTTTCCAAAAAACTGTATATTTTTGAATATATAAATAAAAAATTGCAAAAAATGTTGTGAATTTTCATTACAATTGAAAAAATCATCTTTAATAACTGAACAAAAATTTTGTAAAATCCCTGTGTTAAGTTGTAGCCCATATTCCAATAAATAATCTGTAAAAAGTTCAACTTCCTACCTCAAATACTTTGTGAGGAAAGACGTAATTTATAAGCGTTATTTTAACATTGCAAGCATAGGGCGTTCCGGAGCCCCTGAACTAGTTCGAAGTCTGGATGACCTGAGGTCATCAGTCCCCTATAGTGCTTAAAGCCACTTGGACCATTTTTGAACAGCAGATTTTCTTTCGAGGTAAGAAAACAGGGACGGAAGCTATGGAAAGAGTCAGTCCTTGAGTAAAAATTTTCGTAATAGTCTTTAAGACATGTCGGATGATAGTTGTTCTGACTCTTTCCACAAAACGATAGTACACCTAAAACTGAGCTTTTTCTGCCTGGAATTTTTGTCATCACGTTGGACGCGTCGCCGATTGAGCATTACTTCTACCGCGTATCTCTGTTCTCTGTTGGAGCAAGTACGAGTCTGATGGTCGGCTTGCGAACATCACACATGCAGGCGCCGCAGTTACATCCAGTGCTACCGAGAATCTTTCGTTTCCACTGCAGGCCCGTGCAGAGCCCACGAGAAATATGAGCCGCCCCTCCCCCCCCACACACACACACGCAAACACACAGCACATACATACACACAACGAACTAGTCGCATTGTCCGCCATACTTAGCGGCGTTCGATTCTGTGCAGGGCCTCACGGGAAATGTCAGTGAAAAAGTACCCACTAAAGGGCCTAAATTCGTTGTGTGCTATCTAGATCTTGCATGAATTTAAACGTACAGTTAATAATTATTAAACTCGTTTGAAACAGTTACTCGCTTCCACTGGAGACGGCTTCTGGCACTCTTTTAACACCTGCAGTATCACGTGCTGTGACTTCTGCGGCGTGGCCTGTTTTTCTCGTGGGCCTCGTCGCACGAGTTATGACGAGTCAGAGAACTGTGTCGTTGCGGTCGCTTCATAAGCGTCAGCTCGTCCCCTCTTGCCGAAGCATGCAAAAGTATAAGGCTAGTCGTGACATGTTGTTAGCTAGGTAGATGAGTACACGATACTGGAGCTGTAAAGCAGCACTGACGAGGTGAAATGACCAATAGTCAGGATCAGATGGCCTTTAACGAGACTGTCTTTTGTGAGACTGTGGAGGGCAGAAAACGAAAATTAACTGATGCAAAGTATACAATGGTAAAAGTGTTCCATTAGAGGAGGAGTGATGTCTGGAATAAGTTTGACGCTATAGCCGACGCTTCAGACGAAAAACATACAAATTTCGTCAAATGCAAACAAAATGGTTGTATTCTTGTTTATTCCATCTCCATCACGAGAAAACATATGCACTGCGTCAAACGATAACTGGGTGCAGAGCAATGTCACTGTTATGTCCCTGCGACAGAAGAAACATGCTGTTTCTGTATTGACTTGGTCATGGTAACTTGCGTTTATGGCCAACAGCGAGTTGTGTAGCTTACCATTCATTTCTGTAATTTATTTTCATAATTAATCACGATTTAGAGATTGCGCTTCATCCTCATATCATGTGAAAGACACGGTACTCTGGTGAAAGAATGTGAATTTTAGAAGCATAAAATTAACAATTAAATCGTTTTGTTTGTCCGACCTTCTTTCTACGAAACTACTGTGCTTGTACGGTTAGTTGAGATTGAATTGTAAACGTAATTAGTTTAAGGATAATGTTTGTAAATGATGCTTTTTTCAAGGGAAAATTTAAACCAATAACGTTAAAGAAATAGCCGAATAAGCCGATGACGTAAGATCAAATACAGGGAATAATTGGTGTACTCTCAAATTTTTGTACAGAGGTAGGAGGGAGTGTCTTGAACAACATACTAAAAATGACCGTTGGGGCGAGTATGGGGGGGTGGTGCGTTTAAAGGTCACTTTTGTACATTTTTCTTGAGTAACTCGAAAACTACGGCTTCCAGCAAAAATGTATCCCAGTAAAAACTTAAGCTGCGTTCAATTGCTTACAAAAAAGATCCTGGTCATTTCTTCTCTAGATAGAACGATGAGAGCGAGAGAATTTCGAAAATCTCGAGCGACGCGCATGCGCTGTAGAGTACGTGCTATTGAAGGCCAATTTGAGGTAGTTTCGCAAACTGGTATACCACAAGTGTCCAGTATCAAGTTGTCAGTCTCGACTTCCTCTGCTCGACTGAGTTATGTTTTACGCAGTCACCGTTTATACACTCCACATTTACTGTAAATGTACTCACAACAATGAGGGGGGTGGTGCAGTGGTTAGCACACTGGACTAAGACATTCGGGGGGATGACGGTACAAACCCACGTCCGGCCGTCCCGATGTAGGTTTTCCGTGATTTCCCTGAATAGCTCCAGGACAATGCCGGGTTGATTCCTTTGAAAGGGCACGGCCGATTTCCATCCCCGCCCTTCCCTCATCCAATGGGACCGATGACCTCGCTGTTTGGTCCCCTTACCCAAATCAACCAACGAACTACAACTCAAAAAGTAACTTGTTCGTCGCCAATAAAAAACACGCGGTCGCAACAGGTCCGTAATAACTGCACTATCTCTGGCATTCACGATTCCACAGCGTGTAGCTTGAAGCAGTGCAGACGCCGACGCGTGTGATGCGTGAGCGCTGGCGGAAGCGTCGGTTTGTTTTTGGACAGCACGCCTCGTGCAAAAACGGACCAGCCAGGCCGCGCCGCCTTGTGACGTCATCACACGGTTCCACACAGCCGCCGGTGTCACCGCTCTCCTATTTCTTGCAATTTCTAACTAAACTCGCCACGTAAATAACTCTGTGCTCAGCCCCCCGCATCGCTAGTTTATTTCGGCTCTGCGCGTTTCCGCCAGCGGCATAATTCTGGCCGAAAAGCAGGAACGTACGTGCCAGGCCTGACAAGTATTACACTGTATTTAATCAAAGGATGCGGTTAACACAAGTTCAGTCGGAGTTTGCGACTGGCTAGTGAGCTTCCTACGGTTATCTGCAATTCCACAGGAGCAGGCACTGAGCAGATCGGAGTGAACGGAGGAGGCGATCGTCTCGCCGCAATAGGGCCGACATATAATTTTGTGATCGACGTCCCAGCGACTAGAATGGTAGGAGCCAGCCACCACGCAATAATCGTTATTGCTCGAGGGTCATGTGCTCGCTATGCCACCCGTTTTATACGATGATGCAGAGCCTTGTGGAGCCTGACTAGTTACACAACAACACTACATCCTGCCACGCCCAAACCTGCCGAGGTCATCGGTCCCTAGGCTTGCTCACTACTTAATCTAACTTAAAGTATCTTAGGCTAAGGTCAACACACACACCCATGGCCGAGGGAGGACTCGAACCTCCGAAGGGGGAAGGCGTGCGAACCATGGCGCGGCTACCCCGCGCGGCAAATTTTTGAGTGTAGCCTACTTGTTGATGAAAACTAGAACGGCAAGAAAAATATTACTTAGTTATTCGCATAACTAAGTTCAGTTAATTTTGCTTTTAGAATAATTGCTAGCTTGGAAACAAACATTTTTCAATATTTCCACTCAATAATATCTTAAGGAATAGTTTTCTGGGGTAACTCATCACTTTGAAAGGAAGCATTGATTACACAAAAGGCAGCTGTGAAAGGAATAAGTGGTGTTTGTGCGTAGCCATCACGTAGGTACCTCTTCAAGGAATTAAGAATTTAAGAGTACCTGATGTACCAGGCGATCAAAAAGTCAGTTCAGTATAAATTTGAAAATAGATAGAGAGGTAAAAATTGACAAACATGCTTGGAATGACATGGGGTTTCATTAGTACAAAAAAAAAAGTATTGCTAGACGCGTGAAAGATCTCTTGGGCGCGTCGTTTAGTGATGATCGTGTGCTCAGCCGCCACTTTCGTCATGCTTGGCCTCCCAGGTCCCCAGACCTCAGTCCGTGCGATTATTGGCTTTGGGGTTACCTGAAGTCGCAAGTGTATCGTGATCGACCGACACTCCTAGGGATGCTGAAAGACAACATCCGACGCCAATGCCTCACCGTAACTCCGCACATGCTTTACAGTGCTGTTCAAAACATTATCCCTCGACTACAGCTATTGTTGAGGAATGATGGTGGACATATTGAGGATTTCCTGTAAAGAACATCATCTTTGCTTTGTCTTACTTTGTTATGCTAAGTATTGCTATTCTGATCAGATGAAGCGCCATGTGTCGGACATTTTTTGAACTTTTGTATTTTTTAGTTCTAATAAAACCCCATGTCATTCCAAGCATGTGTGTCAATTTGTACCTCTCCATCTACACTCCTGGAAATTGAAATAAGAACACCGTGAATTCATTGTCCCAGGAAGGGGAAACTTTATTGACACATTCCTGGGGTCAGATACATCACATGATCACACTGACAGAACCAAAGGCACATAGACACAGGCAACAGAGCATGCACAATGTCGGCACTAGTACAGTGTATATCCACCTTTCGCAGCAATGCAGGCTGCTATTCTCCCATGGAGACGATCGTAAAGATGCTGGATGTAGTCCTGTGGAACGGCTTGCCATGCCATTTCCACCTGGCGCCTCAGTTGGACCAGCGTTCGTGCTGGACGTGCAGACCGCGTGAGACGACGCTTCATCCAGTCCCAAACATGCTCAATGGGGGACAGATCCGGAGATCTTGCTGGCCAGGGTAGTTGACTTACACCTTCTAGAGCACGTTGGGTGGCACGGGATACATGCGGACGTGCATTGTCCTGTTGGAACAGCAAGTTCCCTTGGCGGTCTAGGAATGGTAGAACGATGGGTTCGATGACGGTTTGGATGTACCGTGCACTATTCAGTGTCCCCTCGACGATCACCAGTGGTGTACGGCCAGTGTAGGAGATCGCTCCCCACACCATGATGCCGGGCGTTGGCCCTGTGTGCCTCGGTCGTATGCAGTCCTGATTGTGGCGCTCACCTGCACGGCGCCAAACACGCATACGACCATCATTGGCACCAAGGCAGAAGCGACTCTCATCGCTGAAGACGACACGTCTCCATTCGTCCCTCCATTCACGCCTGTCGCGGCACCACTGGAGGCGTGCTGCACGATGATGGGGCGTGAGCGGAAGACGGCCTAACGGTGTGCGGGACCGTAGCCCAGCTTCATGGAGACGGTTGCGAATGGTCCTCGCCGATACCCCAGGAGCAACAGTGTCCCTAATTTGCTGGGAAGTGGCGGTGCGGTCCCCTACGGCACTGCGTAGGATCCTACGGTCTTGGCGTGCATCCGTGCGTCGCTGCGGTCCGGTCCCAGGTCGACGGGCACGTGCACCTTCCGCCGACCACTGGCGACAACATCGATGAACTGTGGAGACCTCACGCCCCACGTGTTGAGCAATTCGGCGGTACGTCCACCCGGCCTCCCGCATGCCCACTATACGCCCTCGCTCAAAGTCCGTCAACTGCACATACGCTTCACGTCCACGCTGTCGCGGCATGTTACCAGTGTTAAAGACTGCGATGGAGCTCCGTATGCCACGGCAAACTGGCCGACACTGACGGCGGCGGTGCACAAATGCTGCGCAGCTAGCGCCATTCGACGGCCAACACCGCGGTTCCTGGTGTGTCCGCTGTGCCGTGCGTGTGATCATTGCTTGTACAGCCCTCTCGCAGTGTCCGGAGCAAGTATGGTGGGTCTGACACACCGGTGTCAATGTGTTCTTTTTTCCATTTCCAGGAGTGTACATTATTCCGTGATTTATTGAGTTTTCAAGTTTATACTGACTTTTTGGTCAGCCGGTATATTCGTTAATGAAATATGTCGCAAATAATCCCTCGCAATTAGAAGAATAATTGTATCCATACATACAACACTAAGAAATAAATAAGCTTTGTACTCATTACCAAAGCCGTCAGTAGCTCAGAAATGGGCCCAGTAAGCATCAACAAATGTTTTTGATCATTTGCGTAATAACATATGACTGATAAGTAGCAATGAAAGTTTTTAAGTCTAGCTTAAAACCATTTCTTCTGGCCAAGTCGTGCTTGTCCGCAACCGAATTTTTACTTAAAAATTGGTACCGTGTAAAAAAAATTAGTTTCAAGCGTAGTTGCACGAATAAGACTGGAGATTTATATGTTCATTAATATTAAACTTAGGAGTCTCAGCCGCTTAGGAACTTCTAAGTGGTCAAAATGTGGCCATCCACTAAAACTGCTCCTGTGTACATGTCTTGTAACACGATTCGTTCCACATCACTTCGATAAAACGTCATTTAGATATATGGAAAACACGACTAACTAGCAGATCCTGCAAGTCCTATTGCAGAAATAGAATAGCGAGAAAATGGAGGGGGTTGAGTAAGAGGAAGCTGAGTGGGATGTGTAAATTTCCGCGTGGCTGGTGCTATGTGCAGCGGGACGGCGCAGGGAGCGCTCAAAGTCGCGGCAAGGGCGACGGGGAAGGTCGGGGCTGGAACCAAACCCGCCGCCTCGCCTAGACTCCCTCACAAGACCGCCAAGGCCGCCGCCGAGCCGCAGAATACCGTACATCCTGCCCCGTCCGCCGTATTGTGTTGCCGCCGCTGTTCCTCTACTCCTTTTCTCAACGTGTAACATTCCACAGGCAGCCAGGCTATTCTAAGACGCTACGGAGCAGCGACGGACGAGAAGTAAATGTGCAAGTGGAACAGATAGCTCTGTATACGACATACTCGATGTGATCAAAAGTGTCCGTACACCTAAATGTAAGCTTTAATGTAAGGGGTGTTCACCCTTTGCCTTTATGACGGCTTGAATTCTGATGGGAGACACTTCCAGCGGGGTGTCTGAATGTCTGTGCAGGACTGACAGCCCACTCTTCCTCAAGAAACCAAAGATGGTAGCAATGTTGGACGCTGCGGTCTCCAGTGAAGCAGCATTCTGACTCATCCCAAAGATGTTCCATTGGGTTCAGGACGGAGCACTCGGCAGACCTGACCATCTCCGGAATTCACTTGGCCACAAACAAGGTGTAGTGTCATGAAGAAACAATCGTCTCCTCACTGTTGCTCTACTGTACGCAGTACACGATGCTGTAAAATATGTTCGTTTCCTTCCGTATTTAGCGTTTTACTAAGTGCAATAAGGGGACCACTCCCTAAACATCAACCATCTCCTCTTTATTTCACTGATGGCACTAAACCGGACGCAAGGTAGCGTTACCCACGCCTTCGCCAAATACAAACCCTTCCACCGGATGGCCACAGGGTGTAGTACGATTCATCACTCTAAATCACTTGTTTCCAATCAAAATGTCCTGTGGCGTCGCTCGTTATCCCATCTCAAGCGTGGATTAACATTAACGGTACTGCTAGACCACTGTACCCTGCTATTTTTGACTCCCTACACACTGTTATTGTGCAAGCTGCACTGCCAGTAGCACTTTGGAACTCACGAGTGACTGCTTCCGTTGACTTCATGCGATTATTTTGAAACACCCTGCGTAATGCACGATGATCGTTGTCCGTCATTACAAGATTGCCGCATAGTATTGGTTTGGCTGTTGTTGTTCCTTCGCATTTTCGCTTCACAATCACATCACCAACAGTCGACTTAGGCAGCTTTGGACGGGTTGAAATGTCCCTAGAGGTGACAATGTCCCTGAGGTGACATCCAATGACTAGCCCATGTTCGAAGTCACTGAGCCTTCCTGACCGATCCTCTCTTTTATTATTGCTCCTCTAATGCGAAGAGAATACTTGCCCCCTTCTGTACTGGCAGGTCCGCCTCTCGTGACATCTAGTGGTCAATTACGCATTACGTAAGACTGTCCGGATACTTTTGATCGGGTAGTGTAGCTCTTTCGCCCGAAACAGAGGAACACCAAGTACACTTTTTGAATGGATCGAACATCGTGGATAGCACAAAAAAAGCGGGGTGGAACATAATGAATAGCGAAATCTGAGACGGGTGAAAGTGTACCATAATACAAGCAGAAACACCGTAATGAAGACGGGTTCGCAGTGGAGCCGTTTGCGCGAGACAGTGTAATCACGTTTTTTCAGACTAGGTGGGACCATAGGTCACCCAGACAACCTAAAACCCAAATAATATCGATATTTAAAAAGTGAGTGACACTGACTAAATGCCATAAACATACACGTCATATTTCTTTTCATGTAGGCCTTATCACGATCGCCGTACGTTATGCACTAAAATAATCAACAACTTTCTCCGGATTATTACGTCGTTTATGTACAGCACGATCACGTAGGAGTTTCACTAGTATTAGTTTGATGTGGCTTGTTTCTGGCCAGTGTTGGTTTTTTTTTTTCATCTGCGCTGTTGCCTCTGTATGTGCCATACTGCCTTCAGATTGAGCGGCCACTCAATCACCTAATCCATCATCACAATGGTCATTGTCTACAGACGATCAAATGGCGATAATTTCGTTAACAGAAAACACTCCGTCATGAGTGTCACTGTCATTTCGCAGCCTGTCATTTACGTCATTAACATTTTTGTCTGAGCATCCTGCCATGAAATGTTTGCAAATGCTTCAACGAACTCCAACGGGTCGATATCTTCACCTGTTGCTTTATTCACTGTGCAAACTTTGTCAGCGGGCTGGTCGTAGATTATTTCTCCAATCTGACAGCGTTGAAGTTGCATCGTCAAATTCAGCAGCAGTGGTTTTGAACAGTTCTCCTTTACCCATCCTACGCAGTGCCTCGTTCTCTTCAGCCCACAGCTCGTGGTCTAGTGCCTAGTGTTGCTACCTCTGGATCACGGGGTCCCGGGTTCGATTCCCGGCCGGGTCGGGGATTTTTTCCGCTCGGGGATTGGGTGTTTGTGTTGTCCTTATCATATCATCATCACTCAGGTAGTGGCGAAACTGCAAATGGAAAGATTGGAACTTGCATGGGCGCTGATGACCAAGATGTTGAGCGCGCCACAAACAACCACCACCATCACCACCACCATCATCATCTTTCTGTTCATGGACACTACCACCTTTCTC
This sequence comes from Schistocerca piceifrons, assembly GCF_021461385.2. Classification (NCBI taxonomy): domain Eukaryota; kingdom Metazoa; phylum Arthropoda; class Insecta; order Orthoptera; family Acrididae; genus Schistocerca; species Schistocerca piceifrons. Next base: position 538,961,002 of record NC_060138.1, read on the forward strand.
TCTGCTGTCATTTCACACTCGCAATAAACGTGGGCAATACAGTACCGTACAACTTACTGTTAACTTGCTAACTGACATGTCAGGATCTGTGTATGGAACTTGGCTCAACTGCAGTTTTACGGATGCGTGATTGCTAGACTAACTTAAGTGTAAAATACTGTCCTAGCTTGTACAAATGTACTTATAATGTTAGATTCTCGATTAAGTCTCCATCTAATTGGGCTCAAGTTTCACCCATTGCACATACCAATGCCAGTAGCGGTCCGGACTACACCTTCGCAATTTGTGACGCATGTTTACTTGAACGTTTTTGGTTACTTTGTCGTATAATCTTACCAATGTCAGCTGTCGCTGTTAGTTATGGGTAAGCAAAGACGAAAATGATAAAAAGCAGTAAAAACGGAGACTAGGGACTTGTTAAACGCAACACCTGGGAAGAACACATTGACGAATAAGTCACAGGATTCTCCTAGGTCAGAGAGTGACTGTGGCAGGGGAGATATCGGAAACAGACTGGTGCAGCGGAAGAAATTCTTTCTCCAACAAAATATTTCTATAGCATCGAACATCATCGTGCAATAGCCTACATCTGGAACACAGCACAGAATGGGAGTGAAACGCGGACAATACGAAATCTGCTGAATAAGAATCCTATTTTTAATTATGTGAACTAAATAGGGCGCATAGGTCAACATCTTGATATTATTATGATCCTAAAAGATGCCATTTGGTTGATACACTTTAAGGGCTTGAGATTTTTACTAATTTAAAACAAGAACTACAATACATGTTAAATGAGAAAAGCGACAATCATAATGAGGGCTATTCGACGTATTTTTTTGATCTGTTATGATGTCTCTTCTCCCCCTCCCCCTTTTTCTGTTGCCTCGTTGCGGTTCTTTGCCCTGCCGAACCCCTCTTGTTGAATATTTTTCATCTCATATTTGCGACTGGAAAGTTACGGACATTGTATGAGGGGTACCCGCCACAACGGGGCCATGGAGAGATTCCGTTCAAAGGTCATCATCGCACGCGTTGAGACATTTATCCCACTAGAAGACGATATGACCAATTCCTGTTTCGTAAAACGCGGTCGGGCGCTGACGGATGCACAAACGCATCCGCTCTTACACTTCTCACTTAAACCGACGTCCACGCATATCTTTCCTCAGGTCGCCAAAGACATGGAAATCCCACGACGGCAGATCCGGCTGTACATGGTATGTTGCAGTACAGTGTTGCCGTGCAACAGGGTTAATCTGTTCGATTGCGTTCCTCGGTGTTCAGATTTTAAGGCAAGTCGCAGTTTCTGAAAAATGTCTTCATAGCGCTACGCTCTCGAGGAACTCGCCGAGCAACAGAAGGCCCCTGTAATCTCAAGTGTGCACAGCTTTGGATTTCTTTGACAGAGAAGATGTGCCATTTGCCCTGGGACTCGAAATGGCGACATCACGTTTCGTGCCGTGTGATGGTACGGAACAGAAACGCATGTCTTCACTTGTGGTAGCGCAGCAGACGATTCAGACTTGACGCCATTCTGCACTTTTTTTTTGTCCCTCCGTCAGGTAATGCGGCACCCCTGACGCAAATGGTCTTTGATGATGGCATACACGGAGCCATGGCTACAGCCCACCTGAATTTCATCCTCCGTGATTCATCGGTCTCACGAATAAGGCCGTCACATCAGGTGTAAGGACTCGACGGACCTGTCTTGGGCGCGGATCGCCTTGCAGTGATGCGCACTCTTCCCTGAATCTCCCCTCCCAGACGTGTACACACGTCGGGGACATGCAGTGTTCACGGTACGCTGGGACGTGTGACGATTAATTCCACATACTATGCCTCACCCCACCAGAAAACGAACCACACCTCTCCGCTCTTCTTTGCTTGCCTCCATGTCAAAAGCTGGACGAAGACACTAGATCAGTCCGCCAACAGTCGAGGTCATAACCCAACGACTGTGTGCATCTGTGATGTAGCACTATGCTGTTCTCCTATAACAGTCGTGACTAGTGATGTGAGCTGGGCAGATGTCCGGTGAGCAAGCATATATAAATGGATATTTGCTATCGAATTTGCCCAAAGCAATTTTAAATGCCAGAAATCTGAGCATTTATATAAAAAAAGTACTTTTTGAAGTTTTTACTGTCAGACTGTACAATTTACCAATTAAAACAAGGGACGGGACGATTTTTAACTAGCATTCCAACTTGCTGTAGCAACCACGAGCGCGTCTTGCTGACAATTGCTTATCATTTATTGTGAATTGGCAGAAGTTGTCATAAAAATTCTGAGCGCACCAATTACATCTGCTGCTACAGTGTGTTCCTACAGCCCTTTTGGATGGATCCACAGTAAAAAAAAGAAACAGGCTCACATCAGAGAGAGCTGCAAAACTAATGTACCCCTCGTATAACTGGAAGTTCATAAATGGAGCAGGAACACGACCTAAGCCTGTTGATCCTACGGAAGAACCAATACTGAACAGTCCAAGCAAAGAAATAACGGAAAGAAATCCAGTTGTAAGTGAGGAAGCAGATTCACGATAACCGGAGGCAGAATCGGAACTTTATGATTCTCCTTCAACTTATGAAGATCAAGTAACTAATCGGAAAATCATTTTAATATTTTTGCAGTAGTCTAGTTTAAGTAAGAATACTCCTAAAAGATAGATACTTAATATAAGCTATGCTTTATTTAAAAAATTACTTTTAAATTTGATTGTTGGTTTTTTTATTATATACTACCGCAAGAACTGACCTCATTAACGATCTAAGAAGTTATGTTTACAATCCAATTTTTCCCCTAATAATTCTCTCATAACTTTCAAGCAGCTTTTCCAGCTTACCCAACCATTAACGAAGCAGTGTTGCAAAACATCTTTTTCAATACAAAATATCAGCTTAAAATTTTTTATAAGCACCGCGTATCGATTTACCTTCAAAATGCATAAATTCCCGGGCATTTATGAATTTTGGACACATGCCAAGGTATTTGTGCTGGGCATTTGCCCCAAGTTACAAGTGTCTAGGCGTTTCACATCACTAGTGGTGACAGTATGGAAACGTAACAGCACTGGGACCGCCTCCAGCGCGGTCTGTGCTTTACGGCTGGTATTCGGTTTTCATTTGACTGTTTGAGTGCTCATTAAACTAACGCAATGCTGCCACCAACCGGAAAATCGATTTGAGCACCACAGTACCAGCCGTACGGCCTTCCTCCTACTTCTGAACTGACTCACCCTGCTAGTTAAAGGATACCAACAGTCTAACGTGGACTCCGAACTACGGTGCACCCTGCATTTTTCACATTAACAATCATTGCCAGAGGCGAAAGAAATGATAGGTGACAGATAAAAATTCTAGGACAGACCACACATCGAACCAGAGCCCTCTGGATTCACAGTCTAACAATATCATTCAGTTACTTTTTTCGTAGAATTATTTTTTCGTATAATAAATCCATCACGATATAGATTAACTCGTAGAGTAACGCTACTACACACTGGACTTGCATTGCATTCCGCGTAAAACCATGCAGATTTAGGTTTACTATGGTTTCCCTAAACTCATGAGCCGGCCGTTGTGGCCGAGCGTTTCTAGGTGCTTCAGTCTGTGCTCTGAGCGATTTGAGCCATTTGAACCTAAACTCATGGAAATGGTCTGAACGGTTTGTTTGAGTAAGTCAAAGTCAATTTCCTTGTTCGTCCAACTGACTACTGTGACTAGTTAAATCAAGTGTAAAATATCTGTTAAATACAAGGTGTTTCTGAGAAGCTCGGAAGTTCGGTGAATAGTCTCAGAAAATAAAGCAAACAAAAGTTACAAATCAAGTACGTTTTCTGGCCTTCAAAGTAACGTCACAGAGACTGAGCGACAGTCAGTGGCATGGTGCTCATCGTTTTCCGCGCCTACCTCGGTACAAGTTCATGATGAATCGAGCCCTTGCAGTCCAAAAACTCGATCAACATCGTCTTAATCTCGGAGTTTGCCAACCGACTTTTTTTTGGAGGCGGGGGAGACAATGAACATTTAGCCAGTGACGGTCGCTTGGCCTGCTGATCGTATTGGCTGCACCAGGTCTCATCTCCTGTAAGGTTGCGGACATCCCAACATGAAGCATGGGCACTGTGCTTCGAGCAATTCCATAAGAAGCGTATACTGAACGTTTTGTAATTCCCATTACTTTGAAGCCCGGAAATGGTACTTTAGTTGTAACTCTTGTCTCCTTTATTCTATGAAACCATTCACCGAATTTTTGAAATGCTCAGGTACACCTTGTACGGTACTATGTTGATGGTTGTAGAGTCCAGGTGACGCCAATAACAAAAAAGGCCCTTTCTCCCAGACAGGCCTCATCTGGCAGAAATAAGCTCCGCGATGTGTGGCCACGCCCTGAGGAACTCCACACACAACTGGCGCCCCTCCATCTCTATTTCTGGACGATCCCAAGGGCTTTCTCTTTCGCATGGTGCCGCTTTCTGCAACTAACCAGCTTTTGTATTTGTATCTCCTAACAAAGTTTTTCCTTTGAAGATGTAGAAATTAGTCATTTGAGCTACAGATTTCCTACAACATTATATAGTTCCAGTCAGCGAAGTGTGGAATCACAGGAGTCCTCCCGATGTAGAGGAAGAGTTTTCATGATGTCTCGCACTTGTGGCTCGAATTCTGAAGATCTATACGTTATGCTATATTGTAGAACTACAACAAACTTTTGCACAGTAAACTGAGCTACCGTTATTAGCAGTATAATACAAAAGTATAGTTACCTAAACCTCAATGCATTACCTACATCAAATACGGTAACAAGTTCTTTTTCAGGGTACCGTACCTCAACAAGTAAAAAGGGAATCCTTACAGGATCAAATCGTTGTCCGTGTGTCTGTCAGTCAAGACCAGTTTTTTTCAGGAACGGGTAGAAGTAACAAACTGAAAAAATTTGGAAATTTGTGGTTCGGTCTTATGGGACCAAACTGCTGAGGTCATCAGTCCCTAAGCTTAAGCACTACTCAATCTAACCTAAACTAACTAACTCTAAGGACGACACACACACCCTGAGGAGGACTCGAACCTCTGACGGAGGGAGCCGCGCGGACCGTGACAAAGTGCCTCTGAAATCTTTTGACAAATACTAAGGTATATGGTCCCTTAGCTGCGTAAATAACTTATGCTTCTAAGTTAACGAAATCAAAAGATGTTACTATTTTGATACTAGCAACCTCTCTCATCAAAACTTATAGATGAACCATCAACATAGGCGTATATAATTAAGTTCGTGTGGAACCCTCAGAGCGCGAGTCCTACTCGCACGTTTCAGGTTCTTTTTGCCATTTCGGTAATCCTTAAATGCGTATGTTGCCGACGATGTGGACACCTGATCATGCAAGTATGAACTCCAAATGCATTATGTCGTCACTGGTCACTTCACTATCTCGTACTACGACTACAATCGCACTCGCTTTGGAGACCAACTGCCCGCTTTGCACATGTATTACCCTGAAAAATCCATGGCGACACCTTTCCTTTTATTTTACTCAGAGACTGCTTTAGATTTTTATTACAATCTCGGTAATGATATATCACTTTTTCTGGGTTTCTCGTAGTCTCATGTTGTTGTTGTGCTCTTTGTCCGAAGACTGGTTTGATAGAGCTCTCCATGCTACTCGAACCTGTGCAAGCCTCTTCATCTGCAAATAAAGACTGCAACCTACATCCTTCTGAATCTGCTTACTCCTAGTCTCCCTCTAAGACCCCTCCCCCCTCCCCCCCACCTCCGCCACACACACACACACACACACACACACACACACACACACACACACACACTAAATATGTGATACCTTAACGTCTCAGAACGTGTCCTATCAACCGATCCCCTCTTTTAGTCAAGCTGTGCCACAAATTTCTAGTCTCACCAGCTCTGTTCATTAGTTACGTTATCTACCAATCTAAACTTCAGCATTCTTCTGTAGCAGCACAGTTCAAAAGCTTCTATTCTCTTCTTGTCTAAACTCTTTATCGTCCATTTTTCCACTTCCATACATGGCTACACCCCAGACAAGTACCTTCAGAAAAGACCTCGTACAGATTTATAAATGTAGCGCTAAATAACGAAATGGTTAGCGGGATGTAGCAGCCACAGTGGTGAATGACTGTACAAAGATAAATTTCGAAACAGGCATCATCCTAATTGGAAGAAATGTATTGCCACCGATGGAAACTTACGAGAAAAGACCACAGGTAACTGACCATTATCCTGGAGAAAGTCTTTTTTGAAAACTGAGCATTATTCTGGAGAAAGTCGTTTTCGGAGAGTAGTGTTTGAGATGGTGTTAGCTCATCTAGGAGAAGGTTTATCAATATGCACACGTCAACCTGACTGTCAAATGCACATACCGTGCGGATAACGTTGGTGGAATAGCAGTTAGACTGAGAGGTTTGAGTAGGACTCTCCACCTGAAGTTCAGTTCTGCCAGCGCAATACTGCCGTACGGAAATTCCAAATTTTATATTTTTTACTTTGTTTACTGTTTAGGCCGCATTCAACAGACGCAAGAGCCATGTTTGGTAATTCAAGATCCTAACACACTACTCTGATCACCAGCAACGAATCTCTAGAAACTTATGATCTGTAAATGACCGACTAATAGGCCTTCATTTGCTACCTGCATCCTTTGAATGTAGTTAACCTAGTGCCCACTAGCGATGAGCTGCAACAGTTTTTGGACACTGTACCTCTTGTCCGCTAGTGCGCGTGGTTTCAACGCGACATTTTACCATCCCACTAAATATTAGCGTCAATGAGGATCTGCTCGCCTGACCAATATGTAGCGTGAACGATTATATATTATGGATGTCTGAGACTTGGCAAGGTCTCTGGAACCATACAGTTTCATATTAATTGAAGCTATTGGTGACAATAATCAACTGAATTAGCTTTCGTAACTGCAATCAGCAGATAAAAGATATCTTACTTGCAGATCTTCTGTACCCTCAATTTGGCTCAACAGAGATCGAACCTACACCAGGAGTTCCTGACAGAAGAAGTTATATAATAAGGGACAGGGGAAGGCCACAAACACGCAGCAGACAAGCAGTACATCAACAGAACAATTGCATATTTTACCATAAAAATATCTGAATGCGAGGTAGCCTTATTACAGCATGCGACGACATCAGTCCAAAATTCCAGATTACTCGTCGGACAGCCATTCCCCGACTGGACTTAAAAGTTACAAAGGAAAAACAACTGAACAAAAAATAAAGGTTCGTTCAACCCCTAGGGCCTAGAGTGTTGTAACTAGTGAATCCATCTTAAGAAAAAGACAGAACAAAAGATACTGCTGTTTACCATGAGAGATAGGAGAAACGACGGTAAACGTGACCTTTCCTGTCCAGTCAGCATTGGTGGGTGGTGTGCAGACAGTTCGCAAAGAAAGTTGCTTGGGCACTTAATTACGGCGGTAATTTATACTCTTAAGGATTTCTAACGATGTGATTTTATACACGACTGATTCTAAAGTAATGGAAATCAGCTCATGTTAACTAAGATAGCGGTGCCCTTCGTACTAACGATTTGACAACATTATGGCCGCGCGGAGTGGCCACGCGGTTTGAGGCGCCATGTCACGGATTGCGTGGCTCCTCCCACCGGAGGTTCGAGTCCTCCCTCGGGCATGGGTGTGTGTTGTCCTTAGCATAAATTAATTTTAAGTGATGTGTAAGTTTAGGGACCGATGACCTCAGCAGTTTGGTCCCTTACAAATTCACACACACAACATTATCGCAAACCTTCATCCGAATGAGATTCGCCTGAAAGCTGCAACCGAATGGGAAATGGGGTCCTGAGATCAGCTCTCCGATGTTTTATTGCCTCTGAGGAAACATAGGGAAGTGAAATGCCTCCTCCAGAAAAAAGTTGTTGAAAAGGGGAGCATGGGGTGGGTGTATATGACTCCATGAAGCCTCAGTTGGACATTTTGTGGTGGTATCAAGAGGGTGCTTCACGAAGAAAAAGGTCTCCGACTCCAGTGGTGTACCTGCGGCTCCAATTTGAATGTAACTGCTCTGTACTTTAACTATTTACTGTACCCTCAATAACCAATTGGTTTGTATTTAGGACACGTTTGTGAGTTCAGAAAACCAAGAAAAATTGAATATACAATTTGTATTTCAAGTTTTGCGACTTGTTAATTATCACGTAAGTGGCCCGTGGATCGCTTGTGATTGGATTTCTAATGTTGCCTCCCGTATGATTACGTCATTGAAAACATTATTAATCGAATAATTAAGCACTGTTTCTTTGTAAGGAACTAGACGACACAGCAGCTGACTCCTATCCACGTGTGTGTGAGACAGCGAGGAAAAATCTCAAGTGTGCAAGTGGTTACCTTTGTCGTTGGATGGAAAGGGGGGGTTCTACCCCATAGCAAGCGAAATTGCGAGCCTAACGCAAACACGTTTTTCCTATGTCGTTCGTGAAGTCGTTGGTCTGTGAAACTCTCATAGAAAATTAAGAGCGACTGCTTCTTAGAGTCGTAGCTGCCTGGTTCCGTGTATAAAACGACCCAAGGAACATTTGAGAGAACGAGAGAACGAAGTGAATTTTTTGCGCCTTTGTAATGAAACTCTCAGTCAATGTTTATAGCACTGTTTTCTCTACACTCTCGCTTTATTTGGGATACTGGACCATTCAAATTGAGATTTTCCACCATTTTGGCCACTACTGAGGATTTTCATATGTTGCTCCTCACTCAGATATGTATCCACATATGCAAGATCTGAACCTGAGTGATGTGATCCAGCTCATGACAATAAACACGATTTCCATTCAAATTACTGTATCGGTATCCTCGTTTCCGATTCTTATTTCCTCTTGCCTTTTGAGTGTGCATTGCTTCTCCTGCAACCTCTGCCCAATTTTAGGGTTCATTTATATCGATATAACGCGATGTCCGGAGGTTATCAACAGCCGCCTTTAAGAGTCGCGCGTCGCCCCTCATTAAAGCCGCCATCGACACGGGCCCAGTAATTTCTCTGCCTAATTGCTAATTCGGAAGGGACAACTCATTAAAGAGTCGTTGATTAAGAAATTATCGAGAAGGACACGGCTAAGGTTAAATAAAAACTCACTGCCCGAGAGTCCGAACTTAGCCAGGTAAAAAGAATGCCGATAAGTTTTCCAATGTAGCTCCATTTAATTGACAGTAAAAAAATATATTGTTTAAGAATGTAATTTGAACTAATGTGACTACAAATGTAGGTTGCTACCTTTTGTTAAACAATTATCAACATCTACAGGATGTAATGATCCAAAATCGGATTAGATTTTACAGTGGTCATAGACACTTCAGATGCAAAGCAAAAATTTTGATAATACACTGCGACTTGAGATTTAGCGTAGAACAATGGTGCAAATTAAAAAAAAAATGGTTCAAATGGCTCTGAGCACTATGGGACTTAACAGCTGTGGTCATAAGTCCCCTAGAACTTAGAACTACTTAAACCTAACTAACCTAAGGACATCACACACATCCATGCCCGAGGCAGGATTCGAACCTGCGACCGTAGCAGTCACACGGTTCCGGACTGCGCGCCTAGAACCGCGAGACCACCGCGGCCGGCGGTGCACATTAAAAACGATAGATCACCTCTCCTGTTGGTTATAGGCGTGATGATAATTTTTTCCACTGCAAGGAGACGATCTGTCTACCTGCGTATCGAGATCCATTGCACAAGTGTGCATGAGGCACGTTAAGTACAAAGCAAGTAAAACAAATTTTTCCACTCAAGCTGAGATATTTATTGAGACATCCTCTTGTAAAAGTCTTACTGTCACATACAGTCCGAAACCGAGTACTCGCGTACCAGCTACGACGGTAGGCTCGTCAACAATTAACACGTCACAGAGGCGGGAATGTAAATTTAAACTTTCGTTAACCTACCATATCCGCACTGTCAGGCAGCTACTATCATGGCGGAAAATGTACATCACACGGCGGTACACTAGGAGGAACTGTAAATATTGTAGGAGGTGGTAGTGTAGACTAATTGGAATCAAACACTACATATAACATGACATTATGATGTCATTAGGAAGGGGTCTTAACTCAAATATTATTCCACTCGGGCTGTAATATTTATTATTATCCCTCATTTGCGTACAATGTTAATGAAGACTATTTATTGAAAGGGTTTGTTTCTTTCTACTGAGTATAGCTCCACTATGACGAACGCGACAGTTTTTATTGATTTTAGGGGCAGTCAAATGAAAATCGAACAGCTGTCACAAAGGGACCATGAAATGGTTCCATTCCAAAGTAATCACCACTCGCATTAAGACATTTATCCCACTAGGAGACGAGACAATCAATTCCCGTTTCGCGGTCGGCAGCTGGTGGATCCACAACCGCACCCGCTGTTCCCATTCCTAGTCCGACCGAGACCGACATTCACGCATGTCTTTCTTCAGGTCGCCAAATATGTGAAAATCACACTGTGAAATATCTCCGACGTACGGAGTAAGTCGCAGTGTTTCCCACCAACCAAATCAGTCCAGCGCAGCCTTCGTCAGCCAGGCACTTAATTAGGAATATCAGACTAAACATGTAGATGTAGATGCAGATGTCGACTGGCAGTGCGTGGACGGGGGTTATCGTGCAACAGGATGATTCCGTCCCACAGCATTCTTGGGCATTTTGACTCGACGAGCAGAAGACCCTGCAATCGAAGGGGAAGGTCATTATGGCCTTACGTGGTGCCAACACTTTGAGCCAAACGACAAAGTGAACAGTGGCGACATCTCATATCTCCACCACCCAAGAAATCCAGAGCTATTTACACAAGTTCCGGTAAGTTACACGTTAACGCCCAACCCTGCATACCAACCCGACGAAAGCTATGCTGCGACGATTTGGTTAGGAAACACTAACATCCTCGGTACCGTTTGATTATAAAACATCGGGATAAATGTCCCAGGGGGATAAATGTCTGAAGCGTGTGGTGATTACTTCTGAATGACTATTCTATACTCCTGATGTATCAGGTGTCCGTTTTCATCTGACTGCCCCTTGCAGATCCGTTCGCACAACTTTACGCACAGCATGCTGGTTTGTGACACAAGAATGTGGTCCAGGTACAGAACGAGTTCTTTCCGGATCGCTTATAGCTTTTTTATTATACTATCTTACATCATATGCTTCGGCTCTTGCCATCTTCGGACACCGTAATTAACAACAAAAGCTTTAGAAAACAGAGATTCTACATATACGTTATTAGCTAACAGTGGAAGCTCACTCAGAACTTGCCAAATAAAATTCAGTGTCAATACTTGGTGTCACATTCCGAAGCAAAACGTCAGCTGTCTATTCAGCTTGTTCTTCACGTAGTTCCCACACTGTTCTTGACTGTAGTAATCATAAAAGTACAAGGCTATGTCAAACAGCAAACAGAATAGTTTGATAAAGAGGTGATGCATGATTAGGAGTGCAAGTCGTGAAACACAGTCCTCTCTGACTGGATACTAGGAACGTTCTTGGCACGTCCTGATGGGCGGTGGGAGTGGAATGTCGCAAAGCGTGCGAACACGTCAGCTTTAATTCGTGCTAACTTCACAGAGGATGGGCAGGCGCAACATTACAGCTTGCTCGGCACCAATTCGTGTTACCACCGTCGTATGGGCAGTGCTATCCCTGTGTTCCACCCTCGTAGTGCCGATCCCATACTTATATAGCCCTCTTGAAAAATTAGGGCCTACCATTCTTATAAGTATCTTACTAGTTTAGTAGTTCAGTGGCCAAACGTCCAAAACGAAGCCTAAAGTTCCAGTCCTGCCAGTCACAGTTTTTTTTTCTGGCAGTTAACAAAACTTTCGTATTTCTCTGTACCTGTAAAAAAATGTCAAATTTCAACCCGGTTCTCATTGCATGAATTGAGTATGTCGGTTCAGAGTCAGACGAAGGCATGGAAAATCCAACGATTAGTACTACCGTGTAAAGCACTCATGTCAATTCGGCAGTAATGTTTCATATAAGTACTACGGAATTTCTACACATTCCGCTGCCTTATCGAAGGCGACACACGAAGTACCTCAGGTAAGACAAGCTGCGATAACCTGATTACATTTACGTGTGTCCCTAGACTGCATTATGTTTACTATTAATTTGTAGAAACTCTTTTCAGTACCTTGGGGTTAGGTTCTTCTCAATTTCATGTGTCCCCATACTGCATTGTGTTTCCTATTAATCTGCAGAAAATTCTATCAGCTCCTTGGGATTAGATGTAAGTTCTTTGCAAAAGAACCTGATTTCTATTTTCAAATACTTAACTCACAAAAAATACTAACAGATCCATACTATAACTACTAGAACAAGTTCCTGACGCACTTTTCATGTTTCTTACTCTCTTCAGATTATTCACGCGACGCTCACACTAAAAGACAGTATCGATGTCGAACCCAATAACTTACGTTAAGAAATCATGACAGAGTTACTTTAACAACGGTCCAAAAAATGGTTCAAATGGCTCTGAGTACTATGGGACTTAACTTCTAAGGTCATCAATCCCATAGAACTTAGAACTACTTAAACCTAACTAACCTAAGGACATCACACACATCCATGCCAGAGGCAGGATTCGAACCTGCGACCGTAGCGGTCGCGCGGTTCCAGACTGTAGCGCCTTTAACCGCCTGGCCACCCCTGTCGGCTACTAACAGTCCAAATGTCATACAATATTCAGCAGTTTCTTCTACCCATCAAAATACTACACAGTGTCTATACGATGGCTAAAAGTCTGCCTAACACGCTACGTAGTGCTACGAAACATAGTAAAATAAGCAAGTACCACTTCACCTAAATAAATCCCTACACTCATCATCCAAGTCGGATATCATTGCACATGTCCACTTTATAATACCCGTGGCCACATTGCTCCCACAAAAACCACACAATTTTCAGCGAACAACAACTCGTAATACTGAAATTGTCAAGAGTCACTGCACACTTAACCTAAATCTGGTGAGCAGACCACCATCCCCCCTCGGTACTTCAGCGTGCGCTGTACATTTTACGGCTATAGATCGCTGGAACACGTTCTCTTCTGATTGGCTAATCCCAGTTATGCTCAGTCATAGTTTATGTTCTCTTATAACTAGGTCGACCCCCTATCTGACCAATCATAGGTCTTAAATGAAATTGAGGTCTGCTGCCAAAATATGATCTCAATAAATGCCAGGTAACAGTATCTTTACATGTCAAAGATAGGTGCAAAGATATTACTTTCCTCATGATGGTACTGGTTGCTTTTACATTGCAACTTCTACTCACTGTTACGTGTGCAACATTATGCACACGCTCCGACATATTTAATCGCTCACACATTCAAGATTCATTCTTCACCTACACTTACTATTCGCTCCACACACTTTCTAATTACATATTAACGAAGTACTGGTTTTTGCAGCAGAAAGTATTGATCTGCAATACATTTTGTGTTATTTAAAAAATCATTGAATATATTTAGTTGAAAATTAATTGTTGAACTCCTTTTCCTATATACATCATTGTGTACGGTTCCGATAATTTTTTTTCGCTGAAATAAACAGAAGTAGAATCGCAGGTTGGCGTACGATTTAACATCTGGATGCAAGGTTGCAAGTGGAATTACGGCACGCCAGCTGATGCGTGTATAGCTTGGGAAGAGGTCAGTGTGACACCTCGACACAACGTTTGCACTAGCAAGCAGAGCTTTGCTTAGGTTCTTTAGAACCCTAAAAAAAATGGTTCAAATGGCTCTGAGCACTATGGGACTTAACTTCTGTGGTCATCAGTCCCCTAGAACTTAGAACTACTTAAACCTAACTAACCTAAGGACATCACACACATCCATGCCCGAGGCAGGATTCGAACCTACGACCGTTTAGAACCCTAAATTAAGGTGAACAACCCGGAAAAGTTGTAAGTTAGAATATTTTTCACATCAAAACCCTATAACGCAGTATTAGGGTTTATTATTGCATTGGCTGAAATTTCTGTTTCATTTACTAGTATGATATAACGTATTAGCTTATTAACTTCAGTATGAATAACGAAATTTTTTAAAAAATGAACAAAAAGTTGAGATTCACGTCTATGCAAAAATCAGATATTTTTTATTTTTATTTTTTTTTAAAGGAACGTATTGTAAATATACGGAAATATGTTAGGCAAATATAAATAACAGAAGGAAATAACAAGAAAGCGAATTTTTTGCTATGTGCAATTCGAATACAATACCTTCCCAAAATATTAGCCTGCTGTCTTTGACGGTAGTGACAGGTACATTCCCGGAATAACCTCGATATGATAGTTATTGTTAGGACTGAACCATCGAGTACAAACTTACACTTTTAAGTGACCGTCGTGTGCAACTTCATCTTTATAGACTAAAAGTGAGGCCAAAAGCTCTAGCCCCTACTTCCAAAGCTATGTGATGTAGACAACTACGCTGTCGAACTTCCTGGGAGATTAAAACTTCGTGGCAGACTAGGATTCGAACTCCGGACTAGGTCTGTTGATATTTTTTTTAAAAAATCGGTATCGGCCCTCGATATGTCAAAAAAAGGTTTCGTTAAATCGACCGGTAAAAATACCGGCTGCATGTTGTAAATATACTACCAGTTTTAGAGCTGTATATTTAAGTATTGATTTATTATTAGATATTCTGTATATCAACAAGCTAGCAGCTTGCTTGTCCCCCCCTAGAGCAAGGATTGAAAGGAAGACGATAAATATTTACGCTTGGCGATATATCACTTTGCTAACAATGGTGACAACATGTAAGTGGCACAATAAAAGGTGTCCGGTGGGTCCGTCTTTCGGTTTCGTCACATATCGGATTTGTCCGGGACACTTCATGTCGACTTCCTTGGTTTTTTTCTTCATTTCTGATAGCGAACTAGCAGTTGTATTGTCAAAATTGGTTGGTTAAGCTAAACGTTGGTGTTTCTGCTAGCAGCGCCAAGCGCCGATTACGTCAGCATTTCCCCTCGCGTGTCTCCACTCACCGCGAAGAGCAATCTTGTCATTTAGATTTTTGTCCATCATTTACTGCAATTGTTTTTAAGGGATGCCGATGTGAAGAAATAGCACACCAGCTGCTTTAAAAATTGGTTTTAAACGCAACTGGTGTGCTATTTCTTCACATCGGAAATCGTGGTGTTCCATTCACAATGCCACCCCCAGGGCAATGGGACTACTACTTTGCACCACCTATACTTGTTTCACACAGTCAAACAGAAAGACTGGACGTGATGAAAAAGTAGTACGCCTCCTTCACTCAGTAAAAGTAAAATGATGTTCTACTATAATTTTAAAAGAATTTCAAATATTTACCGAAAATTGCGACAAAAATATGTTGTTGTTGTTGTGGTCTTGAGTCCTGAGACTGGTTTGATGCAGCTCTCCATGCTACTCTATCCTGCGCAAGCTTCTTCATCTCCCAGTAACTACTGCAGCCTACATCCTTCTGAATCTGCTTAGTGTATTCATCTCTTGGTCTCCCTCTACGATTTTTACCCTCCACGCTGCCCTCCAATACTAAATTGGTAATCCCTTGATGCCTCAGAACATATCCTACCAACCGATCCCTTCTTCTAGTCAAGTTGTGCCACAAATTTCTCTTCTCCCCAATCCTATTCAATACCTCCTCATTAGTTACGTGATCTACCAACCTTATCTTCAGCATTCTTCTGTAGCACCACATTTCGAAAGCTTCTATTCTCTTTTTGTCCAAACTGGTTATCGTCCATGTTTCACTTCCATACATGGCTACACTCCATACAAATACTTTCAGAAACGACTTCCTGACACTTAAATCTATACTCGATGTTAACAAATTTCTCTTCTTCAGAAACGCTTTCCTTGCCATTGCCAGTCTACATTTTATATCCTCTCTACTTCGACCATCATCAGTTATTTTGCTCCACAAATAGCAAAACTCCTTTACTACTTTGTCTCATTTCCTAATCTAATTCCCTCAGTATCACCCGACTTAATTCGACTACATTCCATTATCCTCATTTTGCTTTTGTTGATGTTCATCTTATATACTCCTTCCAGGACACTGTCCATTCCGTTCAACTGCTCTTCCAAGTCCTTTGCTGTCTCTGACAGAATTACAATGTCATCGGCGAACCTCAAAGTTTTTATTTCTTCTCCATGGATTTTAATACCTACTCTGAATTTTTCTTTTGTTTCCTTCACTGCTTGCTCAATATACAGATTGAATAACATCGGGGAGAGGCTACAGCCTTGTCTCACTCCCTTCCCAACCACTGCTTCCCTTTCGTGTCCCTCGACTCTTATAACTGCCATCTGGTTTCTGTACAAATTGTAAATAGCCATTCGCTCCCTGTATTTTAGCCCTGCCACCTTCAGAATTTGAAAGAGAGTATTCCAGTCAACATTGTCAAAAGCTTTCTCTAAGTCTACAAATGCTAGAAACGTAGGTTTGCCTTTCCTTAATCTAGCTTCTAAGATAAGTCGTAGGGTCAGTATTGCCTCACGTGTTCCAATATTTCTACGGAATCCAAACTGATCTTCCCTGAGGTCGGCTTCTACTAGTTTTTCCATTCGTCTGTAAAGAATTCGCGTTAGTATTTTGCAGCCGTGACTTATTAAACTGATAGTTCGGTAATTCTCACATCTGTCAACACCTGCCTTCTTTGGGATTGGAATTATTATATTCTTCTTGAAGTCTGACGGTATTTCGCCTGTCTCATATATCTTGCTCACCAGATGGTAGAGTTTTGTCAGGACTGGCTCTCCCAAGGCTGTCAGTAGTTCTAATGAAATGTTATCTAGTCCCGGGGCCTTGTTTCGACTCAGTGTTCTGTCAAACTCTTTACGCAGTATCATATCTCCCATTTCATCTTCATCTACATCCTCTTCCATTTCCATAATATTGTCTTCAAGTACATCGCCCTTGTATAGACCCTCTATATACTCCTTCCACCTTTCTGCTTTCCCTTCTTTGCTTAGAACTGGGTTTCCATCTGAGCTCTTGATATTCATACAAGTGATTCTCTTTTTTCCAAAGGTCTCTTTAGTTTTCTTGTAGGCAGTATCTACCTTACCCCTGATGAGACAAGCCTCTACATCCTTACATTTGTCCTCTAGCCATCCCTGCTTAGGCATTTTGCACTTCCTGTCGATCTCATTTTTGAGACTTTTGTATTTCTTTTTGCCTGTTTCATTTACTGCATTTTTATATTTTCTCCTTTCATCAATTAAGTTCAATATTTCTTCTGTTACCCAAGGATTTCTAGCAGTCCTCGTCTTTTTACCTACTTTATTCTCTGCTGTATTCACTACTTCATCCCTCAAAGCTACCCATTCTTCTTCTACTGTATTTCTTTCCCCCGTTCCTGTCAATTGTTCCCTTATGTTCTCCTTGAAACTCTGTACAACCTCTGGTTCTTTCAGTTTATCCAGGTCCCATCTCCTCAAATTCCCACCTTTTTGCAGTTTCTTCAGTTTTAATCTACAGTTCATAACCAATAGATTGCGGTCAGAATCCACATCTGCTCCTGGAAATGTCTTACAATTTAAAACCTGGCTCCTAAATCTCAGTCTTACCATTACATAATCTATCTCAAACCTGTCAGTATCTCCAGGCTTCTTCCATGTATACAACCTTCTCATATGATTCTTGAACCAACTGTTAGCTATGATTAAGTTGTGCTCTGTGCAAAATTTTACCAGGCGGCTTCCTCTTTCATTTCTTCCCCCCAATTCATATTCACCTAGACAAAAATATAACATGTAATAAAAATATCGGCACTCTTTATTGCCATTTCGATATATAGGAAAATAAAATTTTCGGTATATATATCGATATTTTTGGAAGAAATATCGATACGCCGATATTTTATAAACAGCCCTACTCCGGGTCTTTGCCTTTGGCGGGCGAGTGCTCTACCAACTGCGCTACCCAAGCATGACTCATGACCCGTCCTCACAGCCTTACTTTTGCCAGTACCTCGTCTCCCACCTTCTAAATTACGAGTCTCATTCCGGCACACAGTTTTAATCCGCCAAGAAGTTTCATATCAGTGCACATTCCGCTGCAGAGTGAAAATTTTATTTTGCTATGTTGACTCTATCTGAACTGTGTGCCTTTAACGGGTTATATTCTACTGTTGAGAATGGCTAAACAGCAGAAACTAAGCAGAAGTGAGCACTGTAAGAGGATATTTTAATCCTAAAAATAACAGCAAATGCGGCAAACTGAAATCTTTCAAGAAATTTATCGCAGCCGAGCACCCGTTCAATTAAGATATTTTCACAGAAAGTAATAAAAAGGATCTTACGCAAGATACGACGTAAAGATTGGGACCTTCTACGAACACAAGCTGTTTTGCAATCTCGTGTTTCCAAACATGCTTCAACAGCGTGGCAGGGTGTGCGAAGCAGAGGCAAAATGGCTGGCAAAGCTGCGTAAGCAGACAGCGGAATCCCGAGCCCTCAGTCCGCCGTAGCTCTCTCTGTCTGGGAGCGCGGGGCCGGAAAGAGCCCGCCCTCGCACTGCCGGCTTATTCCGGCCGCCGTGCTGCGCTGTGCTGAGCTAAGCCAGAGCCGACACGTCAGCAGGGCTGCAAATCGCCGAGACCGCCTGGCCGCCGCTGATAGCGCTGGCGGGGCTCCTCCCAAGCGGAAAAGCCCCTCTCTGAGCGGGCAACTGGTTCCTACTACGCAAGGCGCGCAGGCAGTTCAAATGATTCTGAGCACTATGGGACAACATCTGAGGTCATCGGTCCCCTAGAACTCAGAACTACTTAAACCAAACTAACCTAAGGACATCACACACATCCATGCCCGAGGCAGGATTCGAACCTGCGACCGTAGCGGTCGCGCGGTTCCGGACTGTAGCGCCTAGAACCGCTCGGCCACACCAAAACTGTCCACTGGATTGCTTATTTGTAGGCGCTAACATATTCGATGAGATAGAGCAGAGAGTTAAGTATGAAACTGAGACAGCTCAGCTTGCAGGTGCAAGCTTTAATTATAACTGTTCTACAAACCATTAGCAGGCTTCCCTTTAGCAGTTGGACACTGGCACACAGCAGTGACATGCAGCAAATTACCACTGGTTCTCTGATGACCTATTGTGGATTACACACGTACCAGTGGTAGCAAAAAGGTTAAGGCAAAACAATTGTTCTGGTGGCGGATGGCATGTTTCGATCGTACTTGCATTGCTGCTGTTTTATGTTCCGTTCCATATCGACATACGTACTCAGCACACCACCATACGGTGAATGGTATTAGTGACATACCATTGCCTCCCCCCCCCCCCTCCCGCTACCCATTTCTAAAACATTCGAAGATGGTAAGTAGGAACAAAGGTGGCTCGTAGTCCTTAGTTATCAACCTGAATTTCTCTTCGTCATGGAGTCTTCCCCACAGCAACGAAACGGCAAGAGGCAGCACTCAGCTTCAGATCGTAGTTGGCCTGTAAGCTACCACTGGCCCGACTACGGATAATGACGTCCGGATGTTCTCTCTGTATCATGTTGCTTACCTGTAACTCTTAACATAAGGACGCTAAGTGGTCTCGTGGTGGCATTAAATGTACGTCAAATCTTTGTCTGTTTTCCCACAGCACTCTGGCAAAATGACGCAGTGTTCCTCTTTTTTCCCGCAGATCTACAACATCCTTAAACGATCGAGATGGTGTGCAGTGGTAAGACACATGAGTCTAATTTGGGACGATGGCCATCCATATTACGTTTATCCGTGATTCTCACAAAATTTTAATGCAATAGTCGAGGGGGTTCCTTTGAAAACGTTGAAGGCGATTTCCTTCTTCATCCTTCTCGAACTCCGTCTCTAATGAACCAGAACTCTACCTCTCTTCTCTCCAAAGTCGATTAAATTAGGGACGTAACTGTACGTGAATTGGCCTCATAAATACTTACGGTACGAACGAGTACAATCATTGTGATGAAAGCAACAGGAATGTGGAAACCGTGTTCTTGGCAACTTTATTTGCCTAGAGCAAATAGTCCGAGACTCAGACCTAATAAAAACGGAGTAAAAATGACTTAGAATTCGTTCATAACAATGAATGCTGTACTTTCGTAATAACTGTGCTTCTGCAGTGGTTATTTTCAATGTATTACTATAGACTTCTTCAGGACGACTTTCGCGTACATGGGGAAGCACTATAATACAGTCGGCGAAAGAGAATCCTCTTCAATTAGAGTGGGCTTGGGCGGCTGCTCTGCGCGTCTACCCTAACCAATCTTATAACGCGATTTTGAATACATCTCTGCGGCAACGCGTCAGTGTAGCCGCATCTCTATAGACGACTATTCTTTTTGTTTGCGAGTAGTCGTTACTTCGCAACAGTACTAGTAGCTGTCATGGATCTTCTATTGCTGATTTCACTATGGTAGCCAATACTACCAGCCATTAGAGGGAATACAGATTGAATCAGTTGATTTTAAATCTGATCGCACATTCAGACAAAAGGGGAAATTACGAATCCAATGACCGCAAACAGGGGTCGCACGCGTGCGTATTAATTCAACTGAAAAACAGTTTTACCTGTTAAATCAGAAATCCCTGACCCACCGATGTGTTGCAAAAGTAGAGGACCATCGGATGGATGATAACGTCGGAATAATTCTGTGATATCTGTACAGAATAATATTAAAAAATCGCGTAATGACGTGGGCTGTTGCAAGAAAAGAGAATCCGTTTGATTCAAATTTGCTCTTTGCTCATTCTGTCGCAGAGAAACATATCTTTTCTCGGCGCCCTCAAGCTAGCACCATAATGGAACAGTCAGCTATAGAGTTCGGAAGACGCCCCCGCTCCTATCCCCATCACAAGGAAGCAGCAAGAGAGATCAGCACAACCTCACCTACAAATGGACTGCGTACACTACGGTCCGTTTAGTAAGCGTTGGCACATCACCTAGGGGTAATAAAATTAGCGAAGAGGCGTTCTCCACACCACTCTTACTTAATTCCCCGCCTCGCCTTCCTGATGTTGGTCGTTCGCGAAGATTGGCGCAGAAGTCTGCCGCCATCTCGGTTTACAGCATCTTCTGACGTTCATCACCTTAGAGTCAGATGTGCCAAGTCTAATCGCGGCAGCAGGTAAATCGCATTCCGAGAAGATGTAGTCGAATAATACGGGTACCGCTCCAAGTGACCATGCGCGTAGGGATACCAGGCTTTTAACCACCCTGTCTGTCCAAATATGTAAAAGTCAAGTATGTCTGACTTTTGCTAGACTTTTTACTGGTGGGTACAAATACGCAACTGAAGCCCTTTCCAAGCTAGTGACGTAAACACGAGACATTAAGTGCAAGGAGGAATGAGGAGATACCACAAGAATATACAGAAATACCGACGAATGCTATTCCTATGTCTTTGTCCTGTGCTTTTCTTCGTTGGCCGAACGAGCCTAACGCGCAATGTCACAGCCACGCTACGCGCACAGCGAGCGGCGCTATGTACAATGTGCCGATCAGCTGGTGCCAAACTGCCCATCCAAACCACGTTCGAGCGAATTGTATCCGTACTGAACTACAGATTGTTATTTTTGCATAAGTCAACTGAAATGACGAACGTTTCTGAACATGATTTCGTTTGCCGTCCCAAAAGAATAGCCAGTTCAAAAATGGTTCAAATGGCTCTGAGCACTATGGGACTTGACTTCTGAGGTCATCAGTCCCCTAGAACTTAGAACTACTTAAACCTAACTAACTTAAGGACATCACACACATCCATGCCCGAGGCAGGATTCGAATCTGCGACCTTAGCGGTCGCGCGGCTCCAGACTGAAGCGTCTAGAACCGCTCGGCCGCACCGGCCGACGAATAGCCAATTATTTATTTTTTAAATAAAGAATTTATAAAATTTTAGAAATCATTCAGTTAATGGACCTTAAACATCGATCGGTATAAAATATTACAATTCAGTAACACAGTCTCGATCACAACAGAAGTTTGTTTACATTGGTTTCGGTTGACGTCTGTGCTCTTACCAGTATTGCCCCGTCCACCGCCACCAATCGCCATCATGGGGCTTACCGTATGCAGACGGTCTAAATTATCGACCGAAACTATTTGCCAGCCTAAATAAATTTCTGAAGCGACCGATATGGTTTTACTGAAGCACTTATAGTTTATAGTGACATTAGCTTATATGAGGAAGAAAACTGAGCAGTCTGAGCACAGACACACACATCCATGCCCAAGGCAGGATTCGAAGCTGCGACCGTAGCGGTCGCGCGGTTCCAGGCTGAAGCGCCTAGAACCGCTCGGCCACAACGGCAGGCGCCAAGTAATCCTTCACCCGCACCATCAGCCCACACTGGGAGCCGCCTGGAGACAGCACTCTGAGACCGCTTTGGTAAGCTTGCCGCACACTTGGCCCTTTGAAACGTGTCTCTATTATCTCATGGCCAATCAGCGTCTCGCCTCTTTTCCTCCGAGTAGTTTTATGCGCCGTTTGGTCCAGTTAGAATTCTCGAGGAGCTGGAATGAGCTTTTTCATTTATCAGTTGTATTATTTTTTATATAAAGTCTTTTCCTCGTAGAGAACAGGGCGATAATACTTGAAGTCATAGCAGGAACGTCAACGATCCTGTATTGTAACGTAACAAAGAATAGTCAGTCCAGGCCGCAAACGGAGTTTAGTTTTATGCAGCGCTAACCGGTTTCAATTATACATAGGCCACCTTCAGACCAGTGGTGTCTCCATTGGTGACGTGTGGAGCCACGGCGCGGAGCCTATGTATGTGCTGAAGGCCATCTGACGGCTTACAACGACTCCGCTCAGCTACTCCACACATCACCAATTAACACATTTCTGGTCTGAAGGAGGTCTATGTACGACTGAAGCCGGTTATCATAGCATAAAAGTAAACACAATTTGCAATCTGAACTTACTATGATACCGGCGGAGGTTAGAGTCCTCCCTCGGGTATGGGTGTGTGTGTTTGTCCTTAGGATAATTTAGGTTAAGTAGTGTGTAAGCTTAGGGACTGATGACCTTAGCAGTTAAGTCCCATAAGATTTCACACATTTTTGAACTTACTATTTTTTCTTACATAGCAGTGTCGTAATCCGGCGTTGCAGATTGATGTTCTTTTCACACTGTAAAGACTGCCTCGTATTTCTTTGTCTTACTGAGACAATGTACCAAAATTTATTGAATTTTTCCATGTCTCGTTCTTTTATATAATTTTCTCCACGTCCCTAATTCTTCCAACACTTCCTCGGTTGCAACGCCTACTATAGGTTCCGATCTCTGATGCAGTCAAGGAAACAGGAAGATCTTTCCAGGTAAGCAAATACTTATCTGCAGGCAGAGAGAGGAAATAACACGGCAGCAGGTCTGATTGACAACTTCATTAACATACCACCAATGCTACTCCATTTATTTTTATGTCACATTTAGTTAGCTCCTACTGAGTAGTTCCTACCTAACCTTCATTTATTAACCGTTAAAAGAGTTGTCGACTTGGTAGCGAACCTTTATATAAGTTAGAAATTATTTTCGTAACTGTGTGTTTCGTTCAGATATGCAGATGAGATCCGCCTGTAGCATCTCAAAGCGGCGTATCATGCAGGGTGATTTAGCTGCCCCTGACGCTGTTCGTCTTATGCAACCTGCAGTGTTATATTTAGCCTTTAGAACGATGCGCGAAATTTTCATATTCTCGCCCTGACTGCGCGCAAACTATTAGTCACACAGGAAAAATAAGCGGGACCTTATTGGAGGAAATCTAATGCAGTTAAACTCAGTGTGGGATACGTTTTCGCTAGACGCCACAGTTTTAGAGCTATTCGAGAAAAATGTACGAAAGAGTCCTTCAAATGCAGCCCCACTCCCACACACAGCCCCCACCGGTCAGGATTTCTAGTATGTTGTTCATGGCACTCCCTCCTACCACTGCACAAATACTTGCGACTGCACGACTTGTTTCTCAAATTCGATATCTTTTGATCTTCACCGACTGGCCTTATTACATAACCGGCTTAATTGAGCACTTGCAAATCGTAAAACACGTTTGTGTAAATTTTACCTAACTTTTTTTTAATGTTAACAGCATACGATGTACAAGCACATCGTTGTATTCGTCAGGCCTTCAAGCTACCAAAATCCTGTGCTTGTAAGCATTAGGTTTAGATCGAATTGTCAGCGTAATTAGTTTTAGCGTAACGTTTACAAAGGTCGTTTTTCTTTCACTGTCCTCACGGACATGTTTAAATGAAAAAGGTTAACGAAGTAGCCGACTATGTTGCTAGCCTAATCAATAGACCAAAAAGGGTCGAATGTCGGGAATAGTTAGTGTAGTTGGAAATTTTTGTACAGTGGTAGGAAGGAGTGCGACGAACAACATACTAGAAAAACCGATTGGTGAAGGATGAGTGTGGGTTGGAGGTACGTTTACAGGTCACTTCCGTACGTTTTTCTTGACTAACTCTAAAACCGTGGCCTCCAGCGAAAACGTGTCCCAGTACAAACTTTTACTACGTTAAATTCCTAAAAAAAAGTCGGGCTAATTTTTTATGTATGTATTTTATGTATTTTTGCGCGTAGCGAGCGAGAGGACATGAAAATCTCGCGCGTGGTTTATAACAGACAGCTGTACCATTGGGTGTTGCATAAAACGACAGCGGTCGAGGCAACTGAATCACCTTATATATTCCGTAAGAATCCACCCTATTATATTCTTATCGCAGTAATATATTCAGCTGATATCTGGTTTGTAACGAATTGCAGTTGAATGTAATGGTAAATAAGACATCCCTCCGTACGGTGTACATTACTTTACTGACAGATCGTGTGCTGCAGTTTAAGTTAATAAACAACTCGTGAAAAACAGCATCTAATTCAGTATCTCTTAAGACAGTGTGGCGTCGAACACAGACATCGGAGTAGTCTAACTTACCTTACAGTTCATTTCCTGTTCTAAGATCTACGCCTCACTGTTGTAGCATCAGCAGTGTGCGCCGTTGTAACTACAGAAAGTAATCAGGACCCACCTGAAAAGAAAGACAGACGAGGTTAGGAATATAAACAAAACGCTTAAATTCAGTTTCAAAAACGCTGTACAATGTGTAAAAGCGTATTTTTTACTACAACGGGGATCTGAGATTTTTATTCCATTTTATTCACGGATGATATAAGGCTACACTGGATGCATATATGCGATCTCCTCGTTGTTATTAGTCCATTTTATCTTCATGGTGCCAGTAGTGGGTTAAACAGTATTCAAAAATCTCTCTCAAAGACCTATACTTGGGAGGGGGTTTTCAGGAATGACAAGATCTTTTTAAAACGTAACTGATTATTTTATTCCGCTGCAATGAGATGTCCAGAAGCAGTTATCTGGTTTTTCAAATTGTTTCACACTATCGATATGTCGTTCGGTTTTCGAGTCACTGTTATTTAAACACTGAGAATCGTTACAGTGTTCGTGAGGATTCTTCCTGTGTCGATTGACGGGAACAACGAAAGAGTCAAATTTTACGTGGAAAAGGGGAAATAATTGTGAAGTACGTTTCAACTTTTGAAAAAATGCGTATGGATTTGATGCTCCGTGACGAATGCAGTGCCAGAATGGCTGTAGCGATTACTAGGTGGTCGTCAAACAATCGAAGCTTACCGTCGACGAGGAAACCCTTCAACCTCAATTGCTGGAGCTCACCATTATAAAATGGAGGATCGGGGCGCTTCGAGCGTTTCCCGAATGCTGGAGAACTTGTACAAAGCGTTGGATTCTCAACTAATTCATCTCTTGAGACTTTAGCTGAACAAGTTGACATGCAACGAGCTGCAGCGAAGTTTGTTTCTCTCAGCTGGAGGAACATCGTGAACGTTTGCGAGGAACTACTTGAACAAGCAGGCGATGTCGAAACATGATGCTGGCAATCTGCACAGCACCGGCCACAAAATCGTCTCATGTGCTTAATACACACGAATGTTGTATTCTCCTCCTACCGAGCGGATAGTTACGGTTTTCTGAAGGTGTAGCTAATGCACTTTACGCACGAAGACCCGTTACTTTCATACGTTATTTCTGAAATCTGTCGTATCGGTAGCAATTTATTTTTTCGTAAAACCTCGTAGACATGAATCAAAATCTTTTCTCGTTGCTCTTTAACGGTTTTGCGCGCCTGTGCTTCAGTGCAGAACGGCGCAGTAGTTTCACACATTTTCACAGCACGTACGAACGACAAGATTACAGTAACACTACTGGTACGACAGAGAAAGCGAATGTTCAATTAGACCTAAAACAAGATCTACACGAGTTAAAGATTTACGAGGTTGACTGGCAAAAATAGTGAACACGTTTCGTGCGTTGGAGTGCCTCATTGTGCCATTCACACTAGAATAACAACGAAATAACTGATGCTAAATAGGGCTATTTCCAGAGTCGTCACAAAGCTCGACTGCCAAACGCTGAGCATTCTGAGCGGGTGTTTTTCCCAATAGGATTGAACAAAGTCTAGTACCTGCAGCACAGATAATGTCACCGCCACACTGTAAGTACCTCCATTTCTCTTCTTCTTGCCCCTTTTCAAAGGACTCTCCATGGGAGAGCAATGTTTTATGGTGTCAGCACTTAATACTTTGCCTACCAGCGATGGGTTGGGTTCTAGGCGCTTGTGTCCGGAACCGCGCTGCTGCTACGGTCGCAGGTTCAAATCCTGCCTCAGGCATGGGTGTGTGTGATGTCCTTAGGTTAGTTAGGTTTTATTAATTCTAAGTCTAGGGGACTGATGACCTCAGATGTTAAGTCCCATAGTGCTGAGACCCATTTGAACCATTTATTTGAACCATTTGATGCGTTGGGTTGCGGTGTGCCTCACTTTCTTGGGTGGGGTGACTTTTTGTGAGCTTCGTCATTTTTTATTATTCGGTTTGCTGCAGTGGGTGCGCAGCATATTCTGCATTTGTTTGTTGAAGTTTGCGCAGGCTGCATAGAACTGTCGAACCAACTCCGTGTACCGGTCTGTTCTCGGGTGCACGGCTGCTAGTTGATGGAGCGTGTCCGTGGAGTGAGTGCAGTGCAAGTGATGCGCTAGATCGCCTGGAGACGGCCGATATGGGTATCGACAGCATTGTCCCACACAGCTGCCGCACATTCCAGGAGAGGTCTCGCTGGAATGGCCGATTATAATGTAAATGCCTGTCGGTTTTTGTGGCTAAGTTCCTACGGGACCAAACTGATTTATTCATCCGCCCCCAGGCTTACGCACTACTTAATCTAATTTAAACTAACGCTAAGAACAACAGACACACTCACGCCCGAGGGAGGAGTCCGCAGCTCGTGGTCGTGCGGTAGCGTTCTCGCTTCCCGCGCCCGGGTTCGATTCTCGGCGGGGTCAGGGATTTTCTCTGTCTCGTGATGACTGGGTGTTGTGTGAGGTCCTTAGGTTAGTTAGGTTTAAGTAGTCCTAAGTTCTAGGGGACTGATGACCATAGATGTTAAGTCCCATAGTGCTCAGAGCCATTTGAACCATTTTGAACCGAGGGAGGACTCGAACCTCCGACGGGGGGAGCCGCGCAAACCGTGGCAAGGCGCTAGACCACGCGGCGATATAAATGTCAAACAGCCAGTCGTCATTACCGTACAAGGCTTCTGAAACAACTGCGTGAGACCAAAGTAGTTGTTACTCCTGTTCAGTATTCAACAACAGGACCACAATTCCCATGCTTCCTTCATCATGACAATGCGCTTGCCCATTTTGCATGTTAACTGCAGAGTTTTGTCCCAAAAATCCCCCAGCCGCATTACTTCCATACTAGACTGCCGCCGGTCGTGGTGAACGAGCGGTTCTAGGCGCTTCAGACTGGAATCACACGACTGCTCCGGTCGCAGGTTCGAATCCTGCCTGGGGCATGAATGTGTGTGATGTCCTTAGGTTAGGCACGTTTCAGTAGTTCTACGTGACTGATGACCTCAGATGTTAAGTCCCATAGTGCTCAGAGCCATTTGAACCAGACTGCACATGAGTTCGCTACTTATTAAACTTAAAATCGTAGCTGAAAGGGAGCCTTGTCACTATCCACTAATTAATCGTCGTTAGAAACAATTTGTCGCCTGGACTGAAGGTTATTGAAAATAAGCTGCATGACAACCGACGCAGTTGTCAGTCGCATTTTCTCTGATGTCTCGACAGATATTTGCACTTTCGTTGTTGTAACATGTATCTGGAGTCAGCCCAAACAAATACTGCTCATCGCTGTTTTAATGCTACGCCCAGTGTCGATGAAAAGTGTCAGCTTGTTTCCCGTTACAAACAAAATGATTTTTAAAGAGGAATTCTACGTGCCGGCTCCACAGAGTGTTTCCATATTCGTCTACTGAGATATTGGTTTTACCTATATGTGATTACAGGGACAGTAAAACACGAAGAATAACCAGTACCCCAGCACCGGCAGCACCGCCCCAGTCCGCGCTGACTGCTACGGCCATGCATAAGCGCGCTGCTCGGTCGCTGCTGCTGCACTGGTTACTCTTTGTGTTTTACTGTTTCTGTTAATACATATCAGTAAAATAAGTATCGGACTGGACTAACCTGGAAGCGCTCCAACTCATAGGCACGTAAAATTTAGATTCACAAATCATTTTGTTTCAAACTGGAAACAAACCCACTCATTCCGTAGACGCTGGGCATCGTATAAAAACACGCGTTGAGCGGAATTTCTTTGAGCTCACACCAACTACACGTCGCAAAAACGAAATTGCAAGTATCTGCTGAAACACCAGAGAAAATGAGTTTGACGTCCCGCAGGACAGACTTCTTTGAAGGAAATAAGATGAACGCCGACCGGTGTGACAGAGAGGTCCTAGGCGCTTCTGTCTGGAACTGAGCGACCGCTACGGTCGGATGTTCGAATCCTGCCTCGGGCATGGATGTGTGTGATGTCCTTAGGTTAGTTAGGTTTAAGTAGTTCTAAGTTCTAGGCGACTGATGACCTCAGACGTTTAAGTCCCATAGTGGTCAGAGCCATTTGAGGCAAGTAAGATGATCAATTTTTTTAGAACTGTCAGCCTTTTCTATTTTTTTAACAGACCACGTATCTACCGGTTCTCTTCAACTTCCTATCTATTTAGATTTATGCATATTACTGTTACATTAGTTCGCTAGTTGACCAGCCTGTGGCCATAAACGTTGGTTGACCAGCCTGTGGCCACAAACGTTGAACATCCCCCTTTAACCCAACTCATTATTCCGGTACAGACTCAAGAGTGCGCCGTAGACGACCCTAGTAAGGCTGGACAGCTGTTCCCCAGTAAAGCTCCATTGTGCCTAGAGCGGGCTACTAGATTCACAAAATGAGTGTGAATTCCTATGGGACCAAACTCCTTATCTCATCGGTCCCTAGACTAACACACTACTTAAACTAACTTATCCTAAGAACAACACTCACATCCATGCCCGAGGGAGGACTCGAACCTCCGGCGGGGGGGGTCGTACTAGATTCACAAATGCCGGTACATCGAGTACTGCATACACCAGTATGTTAACGATGTACGGACTGATTCGAGACAGGCGTTGTTAGCTTCTAATTATAGAATGGACCTCAGATGTTTTTTAGTTACTCGGAAAGCCGTCGGTGGTAAACACGCACTTCAGTTACTGTAGGAGCTTTGTTTTGCACTTTCTTCCAACTTTCGTTTAGTTTTTTTATGCTAAAACCCCCCGATTATTCTCTTTCGTGACAGTAAGGTAGCTGCGCGAGATACATGAGTCACATGCGTCTTTGCAGTAGTTGAGCCCAAAAATTTTCAGGATCCGACGGCGCCGCTCACCAGCATCGTGCACCTGCCGGAAGAACAGGTGCCAGCAACAGCTGCACCAAACGGATGCCAGGAGCTGGCACGCGTACCTGCGAGGTTACAGTGTTTGCATTTGTAACACTCTCACAGAGTAATTTTTTTTGCACCTACGGCGCACCTGTCGTAACTGTGCCTTCAAGTAAACTGACACTGGAGCGTGATTACATTGCTTTGGTTGCGAGAAGGAAGTAATCCACTATGCGTCGCAGCCTGTTATGTGATTCTGATTGCTGATGATTGGAAGGGCAACAATAAAAAATCTTAAATCGGTCATCAACCTGAAACTTGATGTGAGCTCTACAGTTTTTAAATAGCCATGATCCTACTGGGGTAGTATGCCTTTGTGTTCCTTTGCCCTTTCAACCGACTTTTTCAGCGACGATCTACAGTTCAACGGACTTGGCATTTTTCACATTTACAAATGATTTGGCAGTGGTGAAGGAAGTGATAAGTTACAGAGAATAGACTTTGAGCGGTCTGAAGACAGAACCACAGATCTGTATATTTGTAGTCTGATAGTTATCCACAAGCTACACAAGTTAGTAATAACCATTTGAAATGAAACTCCGCCTGTAGAGCACGAGTAACTGCTCCCTCCCCTTGTAAGGGCCTGTTCAGTGTTCTTGGTCATCGTTCGGGCGTCCGAGATGTTGAATTGACTCTTCTCGGTTGTGCGTGTCTCCCCGTAGTCTCGTAGCTATCTTTTTTACATTACCAGCCCTCTTCTTCTACTATTTCAAGGAGGTACTTAGCTGGACGGCTGCTTCAATAAGGTACTTAGCTAAGTTCGCCTGAACATGATACGATTCTTCCATGGGCCTTGTTTTGGTTCTGCAGCTTGCGGGGGAGTGTATTTGCTGCGTTTTTCTATGGCAAGCGTCTGCTGCGGCAAATATAAGTACCTATGGCATTCAGTAACTACTCCGACAGCCTTATACACTTTGCGAGCGAAATATGGCAATACAGCTGCTAGCTGTTATTGGTGTTCTCTGGTCGATGGAGTTGCAGAATTTACGTTTCTGGATTCCAATAGGTAAGAAAATGCACAGCCGACTTCCTTAATGGGCGGCACTAGTAGGCATGTGACGCCAGAAACATGCAGGAACGACCTGGATGCATATGACTGATGTTAGACTGCTACTGCTGCTGCTGTGATGATGTTGATGATAATGATGATTAATGTCATGTACACAGCCGTCATTAGTGTTCAATGCGACGTTCACGAAGTGCGTGTTATGTTACACCTACAGGCGGCTAACACTAAAGGATGCTACGTGCGTGATGAATTCAGCAGCGCGAGGTTAATGAGCAGCGAGCGAGTGAGTCATTTGGCGCGCACTGCGCTGCGCCGAGCTCTACACAAACGGCGCTCTTCGGCCGTTGGTTGAGTGACGTCATCTTCCTGGCGCACGCCCTGTCCAGCAACGCACGACCGTGTGCGTCGAGGCCATCCGTCGTGACATCACAGCCACATTGGGATCTGAGCGTTAGCACATGAAGCGAACGCCATGGACTCATGCCTATTTCAGCTTCTTAAGTCAGCTTCCGACCATACGGAATGCCGTTTACCAGACAACTTGACAATCGCATACCCATTCACTTTTTGAGGTACATAGTAATAAAAATAAAAAACTGCTATGAGTTCATCTCGGCACGTGGTGCTATCGTAGGACTCATTAAGTTTAGAATGGGTGTGTTCAGACCGCGTCACCGTTCGATGTGAATGGCATGAAAATTACGTACGGTAGATTCTCTGCTCTGCGTTGAACATAAACAGCACTTCGAGTTAAGAAATTCGAAAGCATCAGCGACAGTGGTACATATCATTGCGACAGGGCATGAGATATGCTTTGAAGACACCACAATACTGTCCCATTTCGTACGTTGTTTCTACCGTTAGAAAGAGGTAGGAATTTCTATATGCACCAGTAGACTTAACAGGGACAGTGGCTGCAATCTCAATGGAGTATAGGGAAGGGCCCAATAAATAAATAAACTTAATGAGGAAAGGGAGAGTTGTTGGTGGGACAGTCTCTGTTCCCCCGCCACTCCATCAATGCCGCACAAAGGGCGAGTGAATGGGGACTGTACTTCCTTCACTGCAGGTCTGCTGCAATTGTACGTACAAAACCCGCCATCAATTCCGCAACCCCCTCCCCTCCCCTCCCTCCCCACACACACAAAGGCCTGTAAAATCACTGCCTATGATATGTCAGATCGCCTCAATGTACGGGACGCACTTTCGTGGTCTGAGAATGAAGAGTGCAAATGTTTCTTTGAAAGTTGCCGCTTATACTGAAATGTGATGCGGCTTGATCAACAACTGCATTAGCAGCGCGGGATTAATCGAGCGGTCTTAGGCGCTGCAGTCATGGACTTTGCGGCTGGTCCCGGTGGAGGTTCGAGTCCTCCCTCGGGCATGGGTATGTGTGTTTGTCCTTAGGATAATTTAGGTTAAGTAGTGTGTAAGTTTAGGGACTGATGACCTTAGCAGTCAAGTCCCATAAGATTTCACACACATTTGAACATTTTTTGAACAACTGCATTTACCACGCAAGATGGTGCACTCATCAGTACACTGCACTCGCACTGGCAGGACAACAGTTCAGATCACTGCCCGGTCGTCCTGCTTTAGGACTTCTGTGATTTCCCCAAACCACTTAAGGCAAATGCCGGGATGGTTCCTTTGTAAAGGGCACGGCCGACACCCTTCCCCAACCTTCCGTAATCTGAGTTTGTGCGCCGTCTCTAACGGTCTCGTTGTCGACGGGACATTGGATTCTAATCTACTTACTACTACCTGGAGCATTTTACACAAAACTGGAATAACAATGGTCAGCTGCGTCTGCAGCTGCTCTCCCCAAAGCCACCTCACGGTGTGTGGCGGGTAACGATCAGGCTGTGCGCTAGTTTCGCGATATACTTTTCAGGGCTCTCCGCAGACTGAGGAGATGTGACATTGCTCACGAAACCAGAACGGGTCAACGAACCATGTGATAATGTGTCAACTCTGCTCGAGCAGAGGCACACAATTTGGGCGTAGACTGCCAGCCTCGCGAGAAGGCGGTGGGCTTCTTCACCCGCGTCTCTTTGGCGGTCTAACTTCTCGTGGCCGACTGCCATGCCACAACACGCTGTCATTACAATCACTAACAAATCTTACACACTTGTCCCTGTAAAAACTTCCAGCAGAAAGGCTTGCACAAGGCAACGATCTACACTGCCTGACAAAAAAATGTGAAGCACCCAGAAGGTAAGAAGGAAACGAAACGAAACTTCACAGCTGTGTGAGAGGATGTGACGTTATTTCAATGATTAAGAAATCGATACAGATCTACAAATAACTCATAATTATGACGTTGCAACCGCTCTGCCCTGGATGCGGTCACTGATTCGACGGAAAGTGTGACAGAGCCGTTGTATCCTTTCATGAGGCAAGATGTCCCACAGCCTTTGTAACTGCTGGTTTATGTCCTAAATACCGGCACTGCGACGAAGTTAACGTTCACACATATTGTACGTGGCACAGATCTGGAGATCTTACTGCCATACGAGTACATCACAGGCATTAAGTCACAGTGTCACGTGCCATGTACGGGCGTGCATTGTCCTGTTGAAATGCTACCACGATACTGTCGTGAGGGAGGCAACACGCAGGATGTCCGTGACACATCGTTGTGCTGTTAAGTCACAGTGTCACGTGCCATGTACGGGCGAGCATTGTCCTGTTGAAATGCCACCACGATACTGTCGTGAGGGAGGCAACACGCAGGATGTCCGTGACACATCGTTGTGCTGTTAAGTCACAGTGTCACGTGCCATGTACGGGCGAGCATTGTCCTGTTGAAATGCCACCACGATACTGTCGTGAGGGAGGCAACACGCAGGATGTCCGTGACGCATCGTTGTGCTGTTAAGTCACAGTGTCACGTGCCATGTACGAGCGAGCATTGTCCTGTTGAAATGCCACCACGATACTGTCGTGAGGGAGGCAACACGCAGGATGTCCGTGACACATCGTTGTGCTGTTAAGTCACAGTGTCACGTGCCATGTACGGGCGAGCATTGTCCTGTTGAAATGCCACCACGATACCGTCGTGAGGGAGGCAACACGCAGGATGTCCGTGACACATCGTTGTGCTGTTAAGTCACAGTGTCACGTGCCATGTACGGGCGTGCATTGTCCTGTTGAAATGCTACCACGATACTGTCGTGAGGGAGGCAACACGCAGGATGTCCGTGACACATCGTTGTGCTGTTAAGTCACAGTGTCACGTGCCATGTACGGGCGAGCATTGTCCTGTTGAAATGCCACCACGATACTGTCGTGAGGGAGGCAACACGCAGGATGTCCGTGACACATCGTTGTGCTGTTAAGTCACAGTGTCACGTGCCATGTACGGGCGTGCATTGTCCTGTTGAAATGCTACCACGATACTGTCGTGAGGGAGGCAACACGCAGGATGTCCGTGACACATCGTTGTGCTGTTAAGTGTTCCCTCAGTCACCGCCAGCCATGACCCTGTGGCTCCCCATACCATAACGCCAGCAGTTACACCGCTTCGCCTCTTCAAAACATTGAAAGACTAGGAATTTTCCCCAAATCGCCGCCTTTATCACTGACGGTAGTTAGCTGTGGTAGTGCAGAACGGCGATTCATCGCTGAATACAGTGCCACTCCACTCACCAGCAACCCATGCCTCCCGTTCGCGACACCATTTTAGACGAAGCCGTGTGTGTTGTGATGTTAAAAGCAGTTTGCGTGTGGAACGGTAATTCCATAGTCCACTTGCTCCAAGCCTCCGACCAATGGTGCCGGATGTCACACAATGCCGCAGGTACTCCATTACTTGTCACGGATGGCAGGCGCAGATGTGCTTGGTGCACAATTCGGCGCTGCTTCCTTGTGGAGGGCAGGCGTGATCGACTGGAGCCCTGACGACAAGTATGTCTGCCCACACGTTCTCATAT
Source organism: Schistocerca piceifrons (assembly GCF_021461385.2). Lineage (NCBI taxonomy): Eukaryota > Metazoa > Arthropoda > Insecta > Orthoptera > Acrididae > Schistocerca > Schistocerca piceifrons. Next base: position 538,995,830 of record NC_060138.1, read on the forward strand.
AAACATCGGGCCAATGACACATCCGAAATGTCCCACAAATCTAGATATTGCACGATTCGACAAGCCGGCCAGATGCAAACGCACCATGATGCCCATTTCATACTCATGTCAGATGATAACGCTATCTCACACGAATACGCGATATCTACATGTAATTCACAGTGATCACTCACCATCTAACGCTCTCCACGCCCCATTACATACCCTACCAGGCCTGGTAACAACACCAAACAAGAACAATGCTAATGCCCTCTGGTAGCTGTTTTATATATCCCAGACAACTGCAACGCCAATCATTTGCATGACTGCGGATAGCTTGTACGTGTAAGAAGCTGTGATGACATTGAGCATGTAGTCTAGGTGCTTAACTTTTCTTGTCAGACATTTCATGTGGGAACTAAGCAGAGCCATTGTACACTGAAGAGCCAAAGAAACTGTTATACCTATCTAATATCGTGTAGGGCCCACGCGAGTATGCAGAACTGTCGCAATACGACGTGGCATCGACTCGACTAATGTCTGAAGTGGTGTTGGGGGGAAATGACACCATGAATCGTGCAGAGCTGTCCATAAATCCGTTAAGAGTAAAACGGGATGGAGATCTCTTCTGAACGGCACGTTGCAAGGCATCCCACTTTGGTGGCCAGTGGAAGTGTTTAAACTCAGAAGAGTGTTCCTAGAGCCACTCTGTAGCAATTCTGAACGTGCAGGGCGTCGCATGGTCCAGCTGAAATTGTCCAAGTCCGTCGAAATGCACAATGGACGTGAATGGTTGCAGGTGATCAGATAGGATGCTTATGCTTATGTACGTGTCACCTGTCCGAGTCGTATCTAGACGTATCAGGCGTCCCATATCACTCCAACTGCACACGTCCCGCACCATTACAGAGCCTCCACCAGCATGAACAGTCCCCTACTATCATGCAGGGTCCATGGATTCATGAGGTTGTCTCCATACCCGTACACGTTCATCGGCTCGATGCAATTTGAAACGAGACTCGTTCGACCAGGCAACATGCTTCCAGTCATCAACAGTCCAATGTCATTGTTGACGGGTCCATGCGAGGCATAAAGCTTTGTGTCGTGCAGTCATCAAGGGTACACGAGTGGACCTTCGGGTGCGAAAGCCCATATCGATAATCTTTCGTTAAATGTTTCGGACGCTCACTCTCGTTGATGACCCAGCATTGAAATCTGTAGCAGTTTGCGGAAGGGTTGCACTTCTGTCAGGTTGAGCGATTCTCTTCGGTCGTCGTCGGTCCCGTTCTTGCAGGATCTTTTTCCGGCCGCAGCGATGTTGGGGATTTGATGTTTTACCGGGTTTCTGATATTCACGGTACATTCACGAAATGGTCGTATGTGAAAATCCACAGTTCAACGCTACCTCGGCGATGCCGTGTCCCATCGACTATGACACCACGTTCACACTCACTTAAATCTTGATAACCTGCCATTGTAGCAGCAGTAACCGATTAACAACTGCGCCAGACACTTCTATTAGTTTAGGCGTTCCCTACCGCAGCGCCGTATTCTGCCTGTTTACATATCACTGTATTTGGGTAAGCTTGCCTATACCAGTTTCTTTGGCGCTTCAGTGTATATAACAACATTTACAGAAGCAAGTAAAATGTAGAAAGCGAACGTATCTACATACACTCCTGGAAATGGAAAAAAGAACACATTGACATCGGTGTGTCAGACCCACCATACTTGCTCCGGACACTGCGAGAGGGCTGTACAAGCAATGATCACACGCACGGCACAGCGGACACACCAGGAACCGCGGTGTTGGCCGTCGAATGGCGCTAGCTGCGCAGCATTTGTGCACCGCCGCCGTTCAGTGTCAGCCAGTTTGCCGTGGCATACGGAGCTCCATCGCAGTCTTTAACACTGGTAGCATGCCGCGACAGCGTGGACGTGAACCGTATGTGCAGTTGACGGACTTTGAGCGAGGGCGTATAGTGGGCATGCGGGAGGCCGGGTGGACGTACCGCCGTATTGCTCAACACGTGGGGCGTGAGGTCTCCACAGTACATCGATGTTGTCGCCAGTGGTCGGCGGAAGGTGCACGTGCCCGTCGACCTGGGACCGGACCGCAGCGACGCACGGATGCACGCCAAGACCGTAGGATCCTACGCAGTGCCGTAGGGGACCGCACCGCCACTTCCCAGCAAATTAGGGACACTGTTGCTCCTGGGGTATCGGCGAGGACCATTCGCAACCGTCTCCATGAAGCTGGGCTACGGTCCCGCACACCGTTAGGCCGTCTTCCGCTCACGCCCCAACATCGTGCAGCCCGCCTCCAGTGGTGTCGCGACAGGCGTGAATGGAGGGACGAATGGAGACGTGTCGTCTTCAGCGATGAGAGTCGCTTCTGCCTTGGTGCCAATGATGGTCGTATGCGTGTTTGGCGCCGTGCAGGTGAGCGCCACAATCAGGACTGCATACGACCGAGGCACACAGGGCCAACACCCGGCATCATGGTATGGGGGGCAATCTCCTACACTGGCCGTACACCACTGGTGATCGTCGAGGGGACACTGAATAGTGCACGGTACATCCAAACCGTCATCGAACCCATCGTTCTACCATTCCTAGACCGGCAAGGGAACTTGCTGTTCCAACAGGACAATGCACGTCCGCATGTATCCCGTGCCACCCAACGTGCTCTAGAAGGTGTAAGTCAACTACCCTGGCCAGCAAGATCTCCGGATCTGTCCCCCATTGAGCATGTTTGGGACTGGATGAAGCGTCGTCACACGCGGTCTGCACGTCCAGCACGAACGCTGGTCCAACTCAGGCGCCAGGTGGAAATGGCATGGCAAGCCGTTCCACAGGACTACATCCAGCATCTCTACGATCGTCTCCATGGGAGAATAGCAGCCTGCATTGCTGCGAAAGGTGGATATACACTGTACTAGTGCCGACATTGTGCATGCTCTGTTGCCTGTGTCTATGTGCCTGTGGTTCTGTCAGTGTGATCATGTGATGTATCTGACCCCAGGAATGTGTCAATAAAGTTTCCCCTTCCTGGGACAATGAATTCACGGTGTTCTTATTTCAATTTCCAGGAGTGTATATACCGCCCAGTCCACACTGTGGCTTGTGTCGGTAGCTACTTCTACTAAGTGTCCTTCCCCAATTTGCCTATTCGATTCAAGAATAGTGTGCAGGACAAACGACTGTCGCTAATTCTCCTTAGAATCCTAAATCCTCTTAGTTTATAGTCTGTTAATTTATGGGGAGGAATGTGGATAGAGGTAAGACGTTGTCGCACTCTTCTTGGAAAGTACAGTCTACGAATCTTAACAGTAACTCTTCCGTTACGCAGCATCTGCCACTGGAGTTTGGCGAGCATTTCCGTGTGTATCTATAAATTTAGATGCGCAAGCAGCAGCTTCGTAAATAACTTTCTTGGAACGTATGTGTAAATCTCGTTTTACGTCTTAAGAGCGCTGAGAACTGCTTATTCCAGAAGCACCCCGTTCGAGGAAGAGCTGCCATTGCAAGCTAAAGCGGTGAACATATTCACTGCCTGATAAGACTGGCCATAACTTTTCGCTCTGCTTATCAATTCAGTAGTGGCATACTTCGGTCTACGGGGACAGCAAATAGTCAAAAACCTCTTGCTGGCGCCAACTGCTATGCCCGTTCTTTGGCAACTACTCTAGCCCGCGTTTTTCCCGGGTCATGACGTAATCACGTGACATGATGTCACCCTCACTCACAGGCCGCGCCTTTGGAGGCGCAACGCTCCTCGCGCGGCTTTAGGAGATGTGTAATCCGAAAAGAAGGAAGCTAGCGTCTCGTTGACGACTAGGTCATTACGGACAGAGCACTGGCTCAAACCGTACCCACTGCGCCGTCTCACTTGTTTCTGTTACTCAACTCAATCAGTACAATTATTATGTTGCAGAGGCAGCAAAGAATACAATCAAATCCATCAGTCTTGACCAGCAACGCTGACAACTGGGAGACTTTTCTCAGCATTCCGCACACAGTATGACGACTACGACGTCATACAATTACCCGCACTTTAACTACGAAATTACCGGCAACTAGACCGGTATAAGACGCTTTTGCGTCTGGATCTTGTTATTAACAGCTGCAAATGTACTATTAATAACATGGTAACATCAGTACACAGTGAGGAAATTACGGTTTTCAGTCAAGGTGTAAATACAGCCGCTTAAAGTGCGATGTATAAATTAAAACAGAACATTGTCACGGCAGATTAGTCCGAACTGTCACCTTTCAACCTAACCTAGACCTCAAGCTACGCTATAGTCTCTCAGCACAATCTTCATTTTTTTAAAAGTTTTGGTGACAATGACGTCACTACTCAAAGCAAAACGATTGTATTGCCGATTTCACAAAAAACCCGATGCCTCCACTGTAGTGCATGTCGGCCACTAAATGTGTCTTACAACTCAGAAACCACATTGTCGGTATGTTTTAGATATCATATGACACGAATAGGCAATGAAGAGTCATTTTCGATATTTTACCTTATCCGTTACACGAAAGACACTACATTCAGACCTCCCAAGAAGTAGGAAGAGAACGGAAGATAGATTATTGTCAGCTGCTTTTACAGAAATCAATAAGCAAGCAAGAGGCCAGGTCTCTGTTACCGTAACATCCGTCCCTAGGATCACAGCAGAAAGCGGTTCTACGTACTTAAACGTGAATTAATTATTATCACTAAACTCCATACTGTCAGGGGGCGTTGAAAATTGTGTGTGTGTGTGTGTGTGTGTGTGTGTGTGTGTGTGTGTGTGTGTGTGTGTGTGCGAGTCTCCAAAACTAAGAAACGAAGAGTGTGGTCTCATACCCAAATGTAATTTCTTTTTCATAGCAAAAGTCATACGTCGTTTCTAGGCTGTACACGACGTATACTGCGACCCCGGTACCTGTCTCTGTTCTCTCTTTCCAGAGCTGATGTCATATGCCTCAGTTAGCTGAGATTAGCTAACATCTTAACAGAAGTGATCTAATGGCAGTCGCACAATGCTATCACCACCTTTGAAGGTCTAAGGAAGAGTATTAATTTCGTGTGGGCAGACTGCAGAAGTATTCGGGACGAAAAACGATAAGATCAGCATCCTGAAACAATGGTCCGGCATGAATTACATTTTATTCGCATATAATGAAGATTGTGTAATACAGTTTCTGTCGGAGAACGTTTCACTTTCTTGTTCAGCCCCTTCTAACTACAATTCAGTGTTGCAATGGCGTAGATAGGCGATCATTACGATAAAAATCTCTTGCCAGATTAAAAGTTTGTGCCGTACCAGGACTCAAACTTTGACTCTTTGCCGTTAGCGGGCAATGATTATACCGACAGAATTACCAACGCAGATTCACGCAGTTCGCCCCTATTTTCCGAAATTCACATAAGCCCTCCTACGTACCTTACAGTACTAGCAGTCGTGGATGTTACTGGCAAATGTCATACTCAGGCTGAGCATGAATGGCAACGTTCCGGATTCGATTCTCGGCCGGGGACAGTTGTAATGTGCTATAAAGTTTCAAAAACAGTGGGCGTTCCGCTGGTGAGTGAAAGATTTGCGCTGGGATCATTGGGGAGTAAGATATCATCTTTGGAAGTAGTATTCCCGTTACTTCCACCGCATGGCGCAGTCTAGGGATATTGTCTGTTTAGTACCGTACATGTCGACACCATTGGCGCAGTCTCCACGCATGGTAGTAAATAATAATACAGATTACTCATTCAGTTTACCCTGGTTAGCAAGTCACACTGAATGTGGTTCAGCGTTTAGGTATTGCACTTATTCAGTGTGTTTGACTACTATTGGCATAAGCGAAAGGGGCGAGTACGGGACAATGAAACAAATAATCCTAACAAACAATGGCCCGGAAATCAATGGTTTCCTCTATACGACTTTTGTGACTATGTGCGTTTAACAGTTTATAATATAGTCCCTGAGGATCCAAACTGCAGATATGCACTTGCGGACAAACAAATTACAAGTGTTCCGCATGGTCACTGTTCGTGTGAAGGAAGGCAACACCAAGTGTCATCATTGAAGCTCACACACGTTCAAAAAGATCAGGCGTGTTTCTAATGCATTGACAACCAACCACAATGCGTCCCCAGAGTTCATCGACACTATCAATACCAAAGTTTTTAAATAACAAAAAACATATAGCGGATTAAATGGGGGGGGGGGGGGGATCTGGTAGGTGATGGTACTGGCGAGCCACAACCGATACTTTTGTCGTTGAAATCTTATTCACCAGTACTTAGTTATCCGCAATGATGATAAAATCAAGCCGGCCGCGGTGGTCTAGCTGTTCTAGGCGCTCAGTCCGGAGCCGCGCGACTGCTACGGTCGCAGGTTCGAATCCTGCCTCGGGCATGGATGTGTGTGATGTCCTTAGGTTAGTTAGGTTTAAGTAGTTCTAAGTTCTAGGGGACTGATGACCATAGATGTTAAGTCCCATAGTGCTCAGAGCCATTTGAACCATTTGATAAAATCAAGCGAGGGCAGTTAACCGCTTTGTAGCGTACGCCCAATGGCGGTGTTTCATAATAAACGTAGCCTTAGACAATAACACAGTCGTTAATATTTGAGATATATACGTGGTATCGGACCTACGTTTATTAGTATTATTTACTTACTTCAGTGTAGTCTACTCGCCCCTTTCGATTGTACCTATAATAGTCAGGCACCCTGTATGATATTCATGAAATGCCTAGAGTTCAGGAGTCTTCAATAACGTTATAATTTGTATGAAACTACAATGAATGTTCCATGATGCGAAGCTAATGTGGTATGTTTTATATACTATGAACATGATCAACGTAGATGATAGTCTGATTGGTATGTTCCAACTTAAAATGATTTTCTGCGAACACGTGAAGGCTTTTCATTTTCCTTCCTTGGGATCGCAATCATGTAGAACTTTTTGAAATGAAATTTCGCCACTAGACTTAAATTACGTAAGGAGTGGGTCAGAACTCTCCATTACATTGAAAACAATATATGAAACTTAACGCTGTTCTTTGCATTGTGTAAGATTGGAAATAAATAAGCACTCAGACATCGATAGTAACAATCTGAGGGCGAAACATGGGAGCGCTATTCTGAGCATTGTTGTGCGACGAGGTCTGACTGCGAGAGTGGAAGTAGTAGCGTAGGTCGAGGACTCGGAGCAGAAGAAGTGTCACGTTGCCCTCACGTCGGTGACGGCAGGTCTCACCACACTCTTGGCCTGATTTAATTTATATGGCCAGGAGAGATTTAGATGGCTTAACTACGCTTAAAGATGGAATTCAAGGTCAAATTCGCGAGCACAGCGCAAAAGCAATTGCACGGTTAGTCTCGTGTTTGTTAGTCCGAGTTTGCAATAATCCCATGTTTTGCTTGTCAGTTAAAGGAGCCTCCTTATCCTCCAAAAAATACTAATTATGCTCCACATCTAATTAATAAATATGCTGAGGTTGTTAAATGTTAATCTAACTTTCAAATTTAAATAATTTTGCTTATCTGTCACTCAGCCATTATTGTTACTTATATGATTATTATACTGTCATTGTGAGTCATTTCGCCATTATTAATACTTCGTCAAGATGATTTCTGAAGTTTTTAAATAGACTTCATATATGAAATCCCATCTTACAAGTTATTTAGTAGTTAACGGGGCCCAAACGAACTCCTTTTTATTAAATTCATTCTTAGTAACAGTAAGCTTTAGCCGCTGCTGCTGCGAATTTCTGTAACCACACGGAAAAAGGCAGTCATCTAAAGAGGTGAGTGCAAAACTTAGGGTCAAAACAGAGACACTGACACACCACAACATGCCATGTACTCTAATCCAATAAATTCCGCTGCACAAGCCAGATTCTGTGAGACCACAACAAAAACAACAACAACAAGCCAGATTCTGTTGTTGTTGTTGTTGTTGTTGTTGTGGTCTTCAGTCCTGAGACTGGTTTGATGCAGCTCTCCATGCTCATACAGTAAAGCTGCATGCCCTCGGGAAAAATTACGGCCGTAGTTTCCCCTTGCTTTCAGCCGTTCGCAGTACCAGCACAGCAAGGCCGTTTTGGTTATTGTTACAAGGCCAGATCAGTCAATCATCCAGACTGTTGCCCTTGCAACTACTGAAAAGGCTGCTGCCCCTCTTCAGGAACCACACGTTTGCCTGGCCTCTCAACAGATACCCCTCCGTTGTGGTTGCACCTACGGTACGGCTATCTGTATCGCTGAGGCACGCAAGCCTCCCCACCAACGGCAAGGTCCATGGTTCATGGGGAGGGGGAGGCCAGATTCTGTATCACTTGTAAATTCTTGTTCAAAAACGCAGTCAGACAGCTTAGGTATTCATTGTTACACGTTCATTTGTTCCCATAGTGTTTTGTATTGAAATACGCAGTCAGATAGCTTATCCAAATGCTAGTTTGAAGTTTTTAATGTAACAATCTGTTGAGGGCTTAAATGACAGTGAAACTGACACTCATACAGCACGCACACGGTGTTATGCACGTTAGATTCCAATTAATGATAGCTCAGGTTGCTTATAGAGTCCATTTTCACAGACGAACATAGGCATATTTCTAGTGGCTACGTTACATATTGGTTGCATAGGCTTTACAATTACTGTTGTAATCACATCACCGTGCACATTGTCAGCCTTATGATGTATTGTCGATATGTATTCACATCCTGGAATGTGACAGCTGTTCTTTAAGGACAGAAATACGTTTTTTTTCATTATGACATGTCACACAGACATGCATTTCAGAATGGCTATAACGCGGAAATCATGATTGTATGAAATAAATGAACTGTAATTTACAGTGAGGTGGCGGAAATTTCTTTCAAAAACGTAAGAACTGTTTTTCAACACCTCTCGAAAATGTTATCGTAGCGTAAGGTGAACAGTGACGAAATCACGCTGCTGTGCAGTAACCCGAGGAGGGTGTGAGGGATCATATGGGAGCCGAGCCCTGGCTGACCTCTCGCTCGCTTATCGATTTCCTCGGAAGCGACGAACAGCGGAGATTCCCCAGTGTGTAGCCTAGCCAGGCAGACAGCGCCCAGCCACTGTACCTAACCACCCTACCAACACCACATATTTCCAAAGTCTGGCACTTTTGCGACGACGAAAGCAAGCTACACCAGCATCATTTCCCCAGAATAATTGCATATCAACGAAATACACAGTGGCATTTCACACACACAACTCTAATAATGTTAACTAGAAACTTAATCCCGTCCGAACAGGTCTCGGAAGACCCTAATGGTACTGACCGACCGCCGTGTCATCCATAGACCGTAGGCGTCACTGGATGCGGATATGGAGGGGCGTGTGTGGTCGGCACACCGCTCCCAGGCCGTTATCAGTTTTCGTGACCAAAACCGCTACTTCTCAGTCAAGTAGCTCCTCAATTTGCCTCACGAGGGCTCAGTGCGCCCCGCTTGCCAACAGCGCTCGGCAGCCTGGATGGTCACACATCCAAGTGCTAGCCAAACCAGACAGCGCTTAACTTCGGTGATCTGACGGGAACCGGTGTTACCATTGCGGCAAGGCCGTTGGCACGCCTTTAACTATAGACCGATGAAAATTATTTGGTTGGCACTTCACGCCTTGGAACTTCGTTCCTCCAATCAGACTTCTCAACGTCACAGACCACTTTCCGGTCCACCGTTGCCGTAACGTTACAACAAAGAATCCGTACACCTGCCGTTTCCGAGTATATTTGCATCAGAAGAACAAAGTGACTGACAGTTTTGACCTTAAGTATTTTTGTCAGTGGTGTGTCTAAATTTGGTCTTATATACCGATTGCAACTACAACCGTTTTAGAATGGTCTAAGGTCGTAACTGCATTCGTGAAAATTGTAATAAATAGTAGAGTCGACGGAGAATAAGATGTCATTTAAACAAATTCTTGGAGACTGTGAGCCCACAGCAGATACAATTGGGTTCATTAAAAACTTGACAACACAGTCTTGATGTTCTACAATAACATTTAAAATTTCGCTATGAACCGGCTTTCGGGTTCTTAGGCCATCGACAGATAACTTAACGATAAACTGATAGTCCACAGAACTTGAAAAATGGTTCAAATGGCTCTAAGCATTATGGGACTTAACATCTGAGGTCATCAGTCCCCTACACTTAGAACTACTTAAACCTAACTAACCTAAGGACATCATACACTTCCATGACCGAGGCAGGATTGGAACCTGCGATCGTAGCAGCCGCGTGGTTCCGGACTGACGCGCCTAGAACCGCTCGGCCACAGCGGCCGGCACACACAACCTGAAGGAGAATTCATAGCCGTACAAAGATGGTTCTACAAAGATACCCCTAAAGTGTCATAAAATTGCACTATCGGAGGACACGTTGCGGGCACACACCTGAAGTAGCCTGGCGATGCCGAATGAATTCGTTTACAGCTCACGAAAAGAAAAGATTTTGCGGTGTCGGTGATCGAATTCGTGTCCTCTGCCTGCTGGTTACTCGCTTTGCAGCAACTCAGACGAAAGCAGCGTTCTGCACACCTGAAGTAGCCTGGCGATGCCGAATGAATTCGTTTACAGCTCACGAAAAGAAAAGAGTTTGCGGTGTCGGTGTTCGAACTCGTGTCCTCTGCCTGCTAGTTACTCGCTCTGCAGCAACTCAGACGAAAGCAGCGTTCTGCACACCTTAAAAGCTTTTATAACTGCCTACGCCCAAACTGAATTATCAGCTCTGAGTCTTAAATCAGACGATGAAATAAGTTAGTGTGTTCTTTCCATCTCCATCACGTATCTCCCCAAAACGAAAGATTACTAATGTGTGAAGAATAGACACCCTCATTGTTTTTTTTTTTAGGTGAAGCTAAAGTGAGGCTGGAGGTGACATTCTGCAAGTGCGGCGCCGCCTTATCTGTATGCAGTGTTTTTATCGCGGCAATAACGTGGGCAGCGCAGTGTTACGCCAACGCCCGGGTTCTAAGCAGCCGCTGTGGCTACGGCAATGCTGCCGTGGCGAATTCCGAGCCAAGGACTACAAATTCGAATCTTGTCTGCTGCATTTAAGGTATTCCGTACTTTATTGGTTGCAAAAACAATGTACAAAGACTACTCTGAATATCGATAATAAAAGATTTCTGGTTTTCTCCCTACGATATTTTATACGTAAATCATTCATAGCTCCGATAATTTGCTCATAAAACGAACTCTTGACTTTTTCAGGCTGACGTTAATCGTAGAGGAGGTTGTCATCATACAGCCTGAAGACCTGATGGTTTCTACTTGGAGTAACTCTATGGCAGAGGCTGTGAAAGCCTCACTGATTGCTTTTAAACTCAATTAACACAATTTCCCCGTAATGCAGGACATCTTTGTCCACAAAGTCATTTTATTATTATTATTATTATTATTATTATTATTATTATCATCATCATCTAAACTAAATCAGCGAATATGTTGTTGTTACAGTCTTCAGTCCGACCAGAAGATTGTTGTGATTTAGCTCTCCACGCTACTCTATGCTGTGCAAACCTCTTCGTTTCCAAATAACTACTGGAATCTTATTTGAACTCGCTTAATGTATACGTCTCTTGGTTTCCCTCTGCAATTTCTACTGTCCCCCCTCCCCCCAACCACACTTCCATCCAATGCTTAACTGACAAAATATTGATGTCTCAAATTGTGTCCTATCAACCGATCCCTTCTCTTGATTAAGTTATGCCACAAATTTCTTTTCTCACAAAAATGTGTGTGAAATCTTATGGGACTTAACTGCTAAGGTCATCAGTCCCGAACCTTACACACTACTTAACCAAAATTATCCCAAGGACAAACACATACACCCATGCCCGAGGGAGGACTCGAACCTCCGCCGGGACCAGCCGCACAGTCCAAGACTGCAGCGCGCCTCAGACCGCTCGGCTAATCCTGCGTGGCTTTCTTTTCTCCCCAGTTCATTCAGTACCTCGTGAATTGTTACATGGTCTACCCATCTCATCTTAAGCATTCTTCTGTACCACTTCATTTCAAAAGCTTCCATTTTCTTATAGTCTGAACTACTTAGCTCCCGTGTTTCACAACCTTACGAGGGTACACTCCACTGAAATGCCTTCAGAAAAGACTTCATGAAACTTAAACTTATCTTCGATGTTAACAACTTTTTCTTCTTCAGAAATGCTTGTATTGCCAGTCTACATTCTATATCCTCTATTTCGGCCATAATCAGTTATTTTACTGCCCAAATGGCAAAACTCATCCACAGCTTCTAGTGTCTCACTTCCTAATCTGATTCCCTCAGCATCGCTTGATTCATTTTGAAGTTCATCTTGCATCCTCCTTTCAAGACACTGTCCATTCCATTCAGCTGCTCTTCCAAGTTCTTTCCTGTCTCTGACAGAATTACAGTGTCACTGCCAAACTGCAAAGTTTTTATTTCTTCGCCCTGAACTTTGAATTCTTCTCCAAATGTTTATTCGGCTTTTTTTACTGCTTGCTCAATGTAAAGGCTGAATAACATCGGGAACAGATGATAACCCCTTCTGACTCCCTTCTCAACCACTGTATCCCTTTCATAGCATTCGACCTTTATAATGGGCGTCTGGTTTCTGTACAATCTGTACACAAAACCTTTCATTTCCTGTATTTTTCCCCTGCTGCTTTCAGAATTTCAAAGAGTGTATTCCAGTAAACATTGAGAAAATTTTCTCTACAAAAGCTATAAACATAGGATTGCCTTTCTTTAACCTACCTTGTAAGGTAAGCCGTACAGTCAGTATTTCCTCACGTTTTCCAACATTTCTTCGTAATACAAACTTCGGCTTCTATCAGTTTTTCCATTCGTCTGTCAGTAACTCTGGTTAATATTTTGCAACCGTGACTTATGAAACTTATACGCCGTCTAGAAAATACATAGAAAGAAAAATTGTAGCTGTCGCACCGGAGTTTGAATCCAGGTTGTCAGCTTGAGTAATGTGGCACCTAGCATGCCGAAGCCACAGTGCGAGAATTTTTTTGTTCGATGATTATTGCACAGTGTTTTTAAAACCAGTTTTCACATTAAAAACACAAAATATATTTGAAGCATTCTCTGAGCGTTTGTTGTACGTGACAAGGCTAGGGGAGAGTTTGACAACCGTGCACGTTTCCTGGTCGTGTGGAGTCCGCTGTTATTTTAGAACTTGTTACAATAGATTTAATTGTTATAAATCAAAGTAACATTTGTCAAATTCTACTGATACGAGCAAAAAAAAAATTGAGATGTTTATTTTGTTGTTCCATGTAATTGCCACTATTATATCCTGTGACAAGTTCCTTACAAGGTAGATGTATTCGCACCGGTAAAAATTTCCTCATTCCACACGATGAAATGAAAGTTTTCGCCATCATTCTGCAAAAATTTCCAAGTGACATACTTTTCTTCTCAGCTGAGAGACAGACTGGCAGTGGACAAGGACATCAGCACGTCTATTCTGCCGTTGCAAATACGCCAGCAGAAGCAACGACTCCTTCCATACGTCTGCCAACTGCCATTTACCGGCACGCGCACACTGAATTGGGATAAGCATTTCCTGCCATTTGTTCTACTCAGTAGGCGTAGTTCCTCATGGCTTTCTCTTACGAAGTGAATGAATTGTCCTGACACGCATTTTTGTTTAGTAAAACTCCTACGAAAAGGAAAGTAAAACCACAGAAAACATATACATATATATGTTTAATGTGCTTTTACTTTCGTTTTTGTAGGAGTTTGGCTGCAAATACATACACGCACGCACGCACGCACACACACACACACACACACACACACACACACGCAGTCAGTACGGCGGCTGCTTCCATTCTATGCTATACTTAGTTCAAACGTTCACATGTGTGTGAATGCCTAAGGGACCAAACTGCTGAGGTCATCGGTCCCTACACTTACACACTACTTAAACTAACGTAAACTAACTTATGCTAAGAACAACACACACACCCATGCCCGAGGGAGGACGTCATCGACTAAAAAAGAATCGATATCTGGCGTTCCCCAAGGAACGCTCCTTGTGATTCGAAGAACCCTCTGCCAGCACTTACGTGTGAACTGCAGAGTGTTTATGTAGATGCAGATTACGCGCACTCTCCTGTCCCGAGAAGGAACTGCTGTTCGTGATCTATATGAATGTTTAGGAGACAATCTGAGCAGCTAACCTGATTGTTCGCAGACGATGCTGTCATTTACCGTCTAGTAAAGTCATCGGAAAATCAAAACCAATTGCAGAACGTTTGAAAAGATAACCGTTTCGTGCGAAAAGTGGCAATTGAACCGAATAGCGAGTCCACATTATTGCCCCTCCCTGACATACCTATCTCTCATTGAACGTTATTATTATAATTATTATTACACACGTTATAGGCCTTTATCAGCCCACGCGAAGCATTTATGACTACTTGTGCTTCCTGTTCTTCCACTACTCTCTCATTTGTTCGCTAATGGCCCTCTTCCTTTCTTCGGTCCACTGTGGTCTTTGGGCTTGAGGTGCTGTCTTCTCTGACATTACTGCCCACTCGTGTTTTGTGTCTATAGACGTTTTTGTCTGTGATGTCCGCTGAATCTACCTGTGCTTCTTCTTGATCAATTTTGACTTGTGCCATCCAAGGTGTATTAGTTTTGAGCCTCTGTATGTATCTGAGTATTCTGTTGGTGAGTCTGGTCTGTGGGAGTCCGCTGATTATTATTATTATTATTATTATTATTAGGTAATGTGGAACGATATGTAAAAATAAGGTGCTGCCACGTCAAGAATAACACACGTCCGTCGCCTTTCTGCAAAGTCAACGTTCTCCAACAGTGCGGGTTAAAGTGGATAGCACTACAAGCTTGCCGATCAGAATTCCCTTCATATTGTGATACTAAAACGAACCTACAGCTTCTGTTTCTGTACCTGTTATCGACAGCGAACCTCAGTGTAAATTTGATTTTTTTCTATGATTAATATATTTTTGCTAGTCAATTACAGACACATCAATCGTCTGGCTTACTTAAACTAACTCCGATATGATGTACCAATGCTTCCATGTTGTTTCCCAGAGGTACCTAGGCGAATTTTGGTGTGGTTAGAAATTTCGCCTCATAAAATCATCATCATCATTTAAGACTGATTATGCCTTTCAGCGTTCAGTCTGGAGCAAAGTCCCCCTTATAAAATTCCTCCACGATCCCCTATTCAGTGCTAACATTGGTGTCTCTTCTTATGTTAAGCCTATTACTTCAAAATCATTTTTAACCGAATCCAGGTACCTTCTTCTTGGTCTACCCGACTCCTCCTACCCTCTACTGCTGAACCCATGAGTCTCTTGGGTAACCTTGCTTCTCCCATGCGTGTAACATGATCCCTCCATCTAAGCCTGTTCGCCCTGACTGCTACATCTATAGAGTTCATTCCCAGCTTTTCTTTGATTTCCTCATTGTGGATACCCTCCTGCCATTGTTCCAATCTACTAGTACCTGCAATCATCCTAGCTACTTTCATATTCGTAATCTCAACCTTATTGATAGGGTAACCTGAATCCACCCAGCTTTCGCTCCCATACAACAAAGTTGGTCGAAAGATTGAACGGTGCACAGATAAAGAAGCAAATATTTTAAAAGAGTTTGTACGATTCCCAAACACATAACGCAACCTCCTTCCGTTTTCACACGGAATACGAGAAAGGTGTCAGGTACTGCAATCACGAATTAATGCCTCGCGCAGTAAAGACGTACCGTCCATGAGCGGCATCGACATCATGTATACAATCTAGGAGGAGAAGAGGAAGAGAAAGATGCGAATGACATCCATCATATAGTAGTGCACATAATTTTGTGACACGTAACGATCGTATTCATACTGTTGGCAGTCTCAAGTAATGTCAAATTCGGCTACGCTTTGTAATTCGGTTATCGTTAAGTTCGCTGGCCGCTGTGGCCGAGCGGTTTGAGGCGCTTCAGTCTGCTGCTACGGTCGCAGGTTCGAATCCTGCCTCGGGCATGGATGTGTGTGATGTCCTTAGGTTACTTAGGTTTAAGAAGTTCTAAGTCTAGGGAATTGATGACCTCAGATGTTAAGTTCCATAGTGCTTAGAGCCATTTGAACCATTTTTTTGTGAAGTTCATATCGTCTTTGTCTGTAATTGGCTATTGCAAAAAAATGGTTCAAATGGCTCTGAGCACTATGGGACTTAACATCTGAGGTCATCAGTCCCCTAGAACTTAGAATTACTTAATCCTAACTAACCTAAGGACACACACATCCATGCCCAAGGCAGGATTCGAACCTGCGACCGTAGCGGTCGCGCGGTTCCAGACTGTAGCGCCTAGAACCGCTCTGCCAGCCCGGCCGGAAAAAATACTTTCATATTTTCACAAAAAATCTCATCTCCTTTTTTCACTCTTAGGGGTGAGCGTTCAAAAACACTGAAACACGTGTTTATGTACTTGTAACCGAGAAATCAGATACCATTGTTCATAGAAGCAGCTTTAAAATACTTTAGCAGTTGTTTAATAACGATATATTTCCAAAAAAAGCTTTCACCCACTATTTCACCCCCATAGGATAAAATTTCCAAAAACGTTGAAACCTGGAGTTCTTTATTTCTGACCAAGAAACCAAATAACGGTTCTCGTACATCTAGCTTCAAAACTGCCTTAATAGCGACATTTTTCAAACAAGGTCTTCATCCCCTATTTCATCCCCCTTTGGGTTGGAATTTCAAATAATCCCTTCCTAAATGACGCCTACGGTATAAGAGTCACACCTTCCTAAATTTCAAGTTTCTATCCTTAGTGGTTTGGGCTGGTGGTTCATGAGTCAGTCAGGATATTGCTTTTATATAGAGAAATTTATGCATTAGCAATAAAACTGGATTTTATTTTACATCATAAGGATGAAAAAAAAAACAGTAGTGAAGTATTTTCCGAATTAGCTTCTATAAAAACGGTTACTGATCCTGCAATGTGACGGTTACTGATCCTGCAATGTGAGAGAAAAAATTTACAGAGAGAACCGTTGCAGTGTTATCGCTCGCAAAATCAGAATAATCGTTAAGAGAAGATAGGAGGAGGAAGGACCACAGCGCACACTCGATACCGTACACAGGCACGAGGGAGCAAGAGCTATATGTCTGTCCGCCAAGTGCTGCGGCATCCCGGCCCACACAGTGTCGCCTCAAATGTCACGAGGCCGAAGGAACGACAGTAGTAAAGGTCGCCGAGATGGAGCTGGCTATCAGGTCGATAAAAAGCCACTCAGGGGTGCACTCAGGAAATGAACTGCATGCCACCAGCGGTACCAATTCCTCGGTTCTACGGAATCAAAAAAAAATCCCTAACCAAAGAATTACATCATTATCGTGAAATTGGGGAGAGACTGTCAAAGATACGTTATGCAAGTTGGGACTGCAATCATTAAAGCAAAGAGCGTTTTTCGTTGCGGTGAGATCTTCCACGAAATTGCGATCACCAACTTCCTCCTCCGAATGCGAAAATATTTTGATGACGTCCAACTACATATAGAGAAATGATTATCATAATAGCGTAAAAGAAGTCAAAGTTCGCACGGAAAGACTTAAGTTTTCGTTTTTACCGTGTGCTGTTAGTGAGTGAGACGGTAGAGAAATAATGTGAAAGTGGTCCGATGAACCCTTTGCCAGACACTTAAAGCGCGAATTGCAGAGCAGATATATAAATTTAGATTCAGAATAAGTGTAAAGAAACGCTACTGGACGTAGAAAGGGTGGGGTTCCATACTCAGGTCTACGATTACGAGATTCTCTGCAAGAGTTTGACAAAGTAATTGTGCTTGATGTGACGGCTAAATGGTTTCAACACATGATAGCATCTAATGAGACTTATCTGTAACGCCAATTAATAAACACCCTATTTTTCTTTCCTCGTCGTTACATGTTGTACATATTTTGAAGACGAATAGAGCATTTTCGAGATTGAACAACAACTTGGATTGGTAGTACAGTGGGTAATCTCCTCGATGAATTTAAGTATTCGTAAAGGAAGTATTGAGCAAGCAGTAATGGAAACAAAAGAAAAATTTTGAGTTAAAATCCATGGAGAAGAAATAAAAACTTTGAGGTTTGCCGATGACATTGTAAATCTGTCAGAGACAGCAAAGCACCTGGAAGAGCAGTTGAACGCAATGTCAGTGTCTTTAAAGAAGGATATGAGATGAACATCAACAAAAGCAAAACTAGGATAATGGAATGTAGTCGAGATAAATCAGGTGATGCTGATGGAATTACGTTAGGAAATGAGATGCTATTTGGGCAGCAAAATAACTGATGATCGTCGAAGTAGAGAGGATATAAAATGGAGTGTTGCTATGCCAAGGGAAGCGTTTCTGAAAAAGAGAAATTTGTTAGCATCAAGTATAGAATTTAAGTATCAGGAAGTCTTTTCTGAAAGGATTTGTATCAAGTGTGGCCATGTATGGGAGCAAAACGTGGACAGTAAATAGTTTAGACAAGAAGAGAATAGAACCTTTCGAAAGAAGATTAGATGGGTAGCTCATCTAAACAATGAGGAGGTACTGAATAGAATTGGGGAGAAGAGGAATTTATGCTACAATTTGACTAGGAAAAGGCATCAGTTAGCAGGATACGTTCTGAGGCATCAAGGGATCACCAGCTGGAGGGTAGCGTGGAGGATAAAAATCGTAGAGGGAGACCAAGAGATGAATACACTAAGCAGGTTCACAAGGATGTAGGCTGCAGTAGGTAGTTTGAGATGAAGAAGCTTGCGCAGGTTACAGTAACATGGAGAGCTGCATCAAACCAGTCTCTGGACTGAAGATCACAACAACAACAACAACAACAACAACAACAGAAGTACAGGTGAGGGATTACACCTGAAGATTATTCTTGTTCAGTATTTGCCATACATGTTTCGGTGGTGTTGCATCTATGGAAAATGATGAATAAGAAGTTGTGTTTCGTTCATTCCTAAACCCTCAAGTACCTAATTTTAGTATTCGAACAAACAGTGATGCAAATGGTGGCCTCTTTATGGAGAAACAACCTCAAGATAAGGTCTCTGTACGTCCATCTTTTCTGATATGGTTGCGCTACTCGGCTGTTCGATACAGGATGTCAAATCAAACACCTTTCAGCCGTCTAGTTTCCAAACTTATTTTATTTGGCTGAGAGTTTCAGCGAGTTACTTCGCCATCTTCAGGCCCCTGACCGATGTGTAGGAAGATTCCACCTTGGTTCTGGTCAGTCGGCAGATGATGGTTGAACTGATCGCTATAGCTAGCCGAAATCTACTAATACCAATAATGCTGGCCCCTGTTTTCACCAGAACCGAAGTGGAATTTGCCTACATGTCGGTCAGGAGCCTGAAGATGGCGTAGTAAATCGCCGAACTGGTAGCCAGATAAAATAAGTTTTGAAACTAGACATCCCTCAAGATAAATTATTCCCAAAGTGATGGTATAGTGTGTTGGTAGCAAAACGCTGGTTCACGTGCAGTCAAACACAAAACTGTTGTTATTATTATTATTATTATTATTATTATCGACTTTCTATGTACGTGAAGGAAAATTAAGTGTGTTGGGGTATCATAAAGAGATCGCGTTGACAAACCAAAGTTGGCAACCACAGACATCAGTGAGGGCTGCCATCCGCAGCAACGCATAGGAGGCGCTCCTGGAGACCACACCAGCCGTCATAGCACTGCAGGGCCCTCATGCTGAGTTCAATATAGTGTAGAGCTACGAAAAGCTTTGCCCCAGTTCGAAACCGCTACTGCAGTCAACATCATAGTATACGACCAAAACTAAGCTAAATTCCTCCCGAACAGGCCATGAAGGCCCAACGGTACCGACCGGCCTCCTTGTCATCCTCAGCCCATAGGCGTCACTAGATGTGGATATGGAGGGGCATGTAGTCAGCACACCGCTCTCCCAGCCGTATGTCAGTTTTCAAGACCGTAGCCGCTACTTCTCAATCAAGTAGCTCCTCAGTTTGCCTCACAAGGGCTGAGTGCATCCCGCTTGCCAACAGCGCTCGGCAGACTGGATGGTCACCCATCCAAGTGCTAGCCCAGCCCGACAGCACTTAACTTCGGTGATCTGACGGCAAGGTCTTTGGCAGTGTACGACCAACGTGATGGTTAAAGTTACTGATGGACTTGTTCCTTTAAATGTGGCACATTGCACTGCAGAAGAGTAGTTTGTTAATCTGTGCATGAATTGATGCTTTAACAGTCAGTGACAGTTGTAAACAATACAGAAATCCTGTGGCAAAGAAGTGTGTCAAACTTAAGTAAATCTGTTTTTCATTTATGTAATAAAGTGAACTAACATTTCATGTGTTGTAGTGTAATGCGTCACCTCACCAAGCAATCAAAGAACCCACAGTTGCGGCCAGCGATAACGACGTAACTGGTGTGAGGGCGATGTTGTCTCATGTTGGTACCAACCAACCGCGAGACGAACCGAGCTATTGATTCAGGCGCTGAACTTGTTTTCTGAAGAGAAAGACAAAAGGTTAAGTTTCAAAGTCCCGCTGGCAACGAGATTACCGGATTTAAAGATGTTGCTCGGTTGTAAGAAGCTGGAACAAGATTTAGGCCTACCTTTACGGCGATCGGTTGAGTGATGTCAGGAAACCACAAAAATCGGAAAATGGAAAATTGGACAGAGATTTGACCCCTAACTAATCTAAAAACTAGTCCGGTGCCCTAACTAATGCGTCACTTTGCTATGCTGATCTATAGCATTAGGGTTCAAATAACGTTACATTCATTCTTCTCTGCGGTCAGCGTCAAGGTACAGCTCGTTTAACGCAACCACGGCCGGTTTCTTTTCGGATTCTATCCAAGTTAGCTCTAGCGATATCGGTGTGAACTTGAGCTCGAAAACTCTTTTTCCATTTTCTCGTGTGTTTTCATAATGTAACTACCTATCTCCTTCATTATTATTACGACTATTTGAATATGTTTTCTGTAAATTAAACACGTCATTATTATTCAACAAACCAGTTATTAGCTATGACTGCTATTTGTTCCTGCTTTAATTATTTGTTTGCCCAAGTTGTCTTTTTTTACTATATTTCTACTGCAGTGGAAGGAGGGGGGGGGGGGGGGGGAAGAAGTTCAAAATGGTTCAAATGGCTCTGAGCACTATGGGACTTAACTTCTGAGGTCATCAGTCCCCTATAACTTAGAACTACTTAAACCTAATTAACTTAAGGACATCACACACATCCATGCCCGAGGCAGGATTCGAACCTGCGACCGTAGCGGTCGCGTGGTTCCAGACTGAAGCGCCGAGAACCGCTCGGCCACACCGACCGGCGGGGAAGAAGTAGGTGGGAAAAACAGAACTGGTGTGCTTGCTAATGCTGCTGCCAAATGAAACTGCGACTTGCTTTTTGAAAAAAAGTACACGATGTATATAAAGTTTTTGTATGCAATCTGGACGTATATGCTGACACTGAATTTGGGTGGCGACTATGTGGAGAAGCAAACATTTGTAGTACGGGGAGACCGGGTTTTCTGCCCCTTCATCAAAGAGTGCTGCGGTCTGGCGCCTCAGCCAGCTGTAGACAGCATCGCTGACGTCATCGTCGTTCGCGAAGTACTGTGGAACTAGCCAGGTTTTCCTCTTGGGGAAGAGAAGATAGACACTTGGTGCGAAGTCTGGACTTCATGGAGAAACTGAAAAGCCTCTCAGCCAAAAAGTACGAGTTTTTCCTTCGTTCAATTTGCATTGTGGGGTCGCTCATTGTCTTGAAAGAGAATGATTTGTTCGGTAACCATCTCACGCCTTTAAAACTTTGCCTGACTTTCGGAGTTTCGTAAGGCTCTAACAAGAAACCTGTCATGTCACAGTACTCTCACAAATTCTTCCGTGAAAATTCATCTTCAATGCCAAAAAAAATTATAACCATCATTTTACAGTTTTGGCATTGTCTGCCTCTATTTTTTTGGGTTTACAGGGAGAATGTGTGTCTTCACTGTTCGGAATGTTCTTTACTTTCAGAATTCAAATACTTTTCCCGTATCTCATCCCGGGTCACGATTACGTCCTTCTCTTTCATTGTAGCGCTGTCAAGGCCGATCCCAATCTTTCACTTTGTGAAAATTGGTTACAAGTTTTGGTACGCATCGTACACAAAACTTATAGCAGCTTAACCTCTCTGTGAGAAAGTTACAGAGGATTCCACTTAATATCTGAGGCACATCTACATAAAGTTCGGAAATTCTAGACCGACGTCTCTCACACACAACTTCACAGTCTTACAGAAGTTCGTCAATCATTTCTGAACATTTTCGTCGACCACTTCGAATTTTCTGCATCACTCCCACACAACGCCATCACTGATAACCCTGTCTCCACACACAAGATACAATCGATGACCAATCTCTGCGGAAATAACCCCTTCTGCTTGCATGAAACGAATGACAACGTACCTCGCGACTGCCAGGAAACACAGTAACATCTCCCTTTTGGACTGCTTGCTTGCTTACACTCTGACGAACGCAATAGTCAGCTGGCGGACACAACGTGCCCTTTTACAGCCACGCAGGGGCCAGGAAGCTACAAGCAGTTGTTTATTTCTAATAGTCAGTCGGAGGGTAATTTCTGAATAGGACACGTATAACAATCAGACACGTTGTCCTTCTCTTTATCTACAGGTTCGATCACCACACGCCAATACAATGATACCAAAGATAAATTCTGTGCACGTAAATTTTTTTTGTGTGCTTCCACAACTGCCTGATAATGTTTTTTCACCACGACAGACGAACAAAAATGGCTCTGAGCAATATGGGACTTAACATCTGAGGTCATCAATCCCCTAGAACTTAGAACTACTTAAACCTAACTAACCTAAGGACATCACACACATCCATGTCCGAGGCAGGATTCGAACCTGCGACCGTAGCGGTCCGGCGGTTCCAGACTGAAGCGCCTAGAACCGCTCGGTCACAGCGGCCGAAGAACAACAATCGCCGTATAATATTTATATTTTCCCTAGTTAATTGCTTAAGGCAAACGCCGGGATGGTTCCTTTAAAAAGGGCACGGTCAGTTCCCTTCCCCAATTTGATTTTGTGCCCCGTCTCAATGATCTCTCGCCGCCATGACGATAAATCCTAATTTTCCTTCGAAGCAAGATACCAGAAATTTGAGATGGTAGCGGTTACAGTAGAACACATTTTTTAAGGTGTCACACAGTAAGCTAAAGTGACACCCACACAGTTTTTTTTTACAGATCTACACGAAAGATATGTGGTCCTCGCATAATCAGTATTGATGACACAATAATGACGACACAAATGTGCATTGTGAGTGACTTGCTTGCCTTGCAAATCACAAGGGAATATTTTGTTGAACGGTTGAAACAAGTATAAGAATATTTCTGTCTATATTTCACTTATGTTCTCGTTTCATTATACTGCGGATGTAAAATTTGTTTTACGTCAGAACCGTCCTTTGTTAAGCCTATGTAACATTGTACCAGTATACAACTTAAAGTACTCTACACTCGGAATTGTCAGAATTAACTGTAGTACAACATTTCCAATGTTGACATGGCTGTATGTGCACCTTCCGAAAGCCAGTAAATTAAGAAGGTCAATGAACAAGGGACTCTCTAATGGGAGCATGGATTAGTAAACAACAACAACAAATTACAAATTAAACAAGTGAACAGTATAATTTAACGGCTAAATGTGCTGTTTCCTAATATTTATCTTCAACAACAAAAGTTGCAAACTAAATAAAGCAATTATGCTGAGTGACAGGTTACATGTTCTTAAGTCTGTGTTGTGACAACTGTTGCAAGAAGAATGAACATGTGTGCCCACTCAATAGCTGATTTAGGAGGAGCAGTCAAATAACAGCGAAATAGATGTAAAAAAGTAAACTCTTTATTATTTCAAAGGTAATAGTCACAATCGTTAATAAATTTATCCCTTTGAGAGACAAGCTGGTCAAGGCCTTCATGGAAATTGTTTGGAGATGGCCGTCTGTTTCCATCGGACGCAGAGGTGCACGCCTGGGTACAGTCACAGCTCCATAGGCAACGGCAAACATTTTTCCACGAAGGCACTGGCCGTCTAATATCTCAGTGTGGGAAACGTATTAACAGTTATGGCGATTACCATTGAAATAATAAACAGTTCACTTCTTTTTTCCACCAGTCTCATTGTCAATTGACTGCCCCTCATAACTGGTTTTGCCAATTCTGGCAAATGCTACAAGTAAAGTAAGCATTTTTGCTTTCTGTCATGTTAGAAAATGTTCCGTTTAATCTGCTGTTGTGAACAACGAGGTATCTGGCGTTTGCTCATCAATCACAAACTTCATTTCCTCGAAGGACTAAATGGTGCATTCATATACATCTTCGAGCCCACCTTATGATCTTTTTTTCAGTTCTTTGAGTAAGTTCACTCGGAGCGAACTGAATTTCTCTCGGAATTAGCAGGAACTGACCTGCATTGATTGTGCAGTACCACCATTACACGGTACAGTATATTGCGCAATCTATAGAACGAGCGTCGATATTTTTAAAGATCCGCAGTCTTCTTCAATAAATAGCACAAACCGTCAATACTGATCTCAGACGGTCAATATTATGGCGCAATACACAGTTTATTTTATTGCCGCCGTTCTGGCCACAGACTGTCCAATTGGACCAGACCGATCGCCGTGTCGTCCACAATCCAACGGCGTCGGGTACGCCTTTTGGGCAAGTGGGGAAGACAGCACATCGCACAGCCGACAGTTTTCGCGTTAGCAGATCTGGTGCCGCTGCTACTGTCAAGCAGCTGCTCAGCTGTCATCACAAGGCTGAGTGCACCACGTTCTATAATCCGTTCATCATAAGAATAAACCAGATGTAAACAAATACAAACGCGATGATTGGTCAGAAGCCGTATCACGCGTACACTGATGTGGTTACGCAGTTGGAAGTAGGGCCTACTTATGTATTAGATATATTATTACTAAGTTACGTTAAATGAAACTTTAAGATATTCAAATGTATTAACAGCCAACAATGCTTTTCTTAATCACCCTTTAGCTACGTAGTTTTTATTTCAAAAATCATGTACAGTTTGCAGCGTTGTGCTCAGATTGTCGCGCTGTTACTGCGCAGTATGAAAATGGCTGTGGCTGCTTTCTGTTCCTAAAAAAACACGCTCGTGGAACCCGGTTAAAAGGTGCCGAAAATAGCTGTTCTTAATGTATTTCATAAATTTACGGAGATAATCGGCTTTGAAGTTTTCCCAGTGTTGTATATAAAGAATTTTATACACACGCCCAGATTGAACGTGTAGCGCAGTCGGTAGCGTAATGGAATGTGAAGAAAACGCGGTTACTTGTGCGTTGGTACAGTTCTCTCCAGTATCCTTTTTTTCTCGTTCAATTTGAACTACCTACATCTCGTACTATAAAACTCATCATTTTTTAAGAATAATCCACGTCTTCTTGTTTCTAATTACATATTGGACGCGAAATTTCTGTTTCCATTTCAAATACAAATTCTTAATTATCGATGTCTTTTGAAACACTGTCCATAAAAGTTGTTTAAATTAAGAAAAAACAATTTAATTTTCAAGGCAAATATGAAAAACCAAATCCTCTTTATTTGGACTATGTCCATCGTTTTATACTGTAGTGTCACCGCCAGACACCACACTTGCTAGGTGGTAGCCTTTAAATCGGCCGCGGTCCGTTAGTATTACGTCGGACCGGCGTGTCGCCACTATCAGTGATTGCAGACCGAGCGCCGCCTCACGGCAGGTCTAGTCTAGAGAGATTCCCTAGCACTCGCCCCAGTTGTACAGCCGACTTTGCTGGCGATGGTTCACTGACTACATACGCTCTCATTTGCGCAGACGACAGTTTAGCATAGCCTTCAGCTACGTCATTTGCTACGACCTAGCAAGGCGCCATATTCAGTTGCTATGTTGTTTTTCATGTTTCTACGATACTTATCTACCTCTGTGGTATATGTTGTGCTGGCAGAAGAGCCAACGCCGTGTTACTAGAGGAGGCCGAAATGCACGCGTTTTAGCTCACGCAGGCTGGCGTGACGAGGGAAGAACTATACTGACGTGAGGTCTGGAACATGACAAGGAATTAGAATTCAGAAAGCGGACGAATTTAGGTTGATACTTAACTTTAATCCATTAATGATGAACGTCGCTCTTGACGGTACATGAGTCACAATATTATCTGTACAGAATACTGTGATGAAAGGTGAAAGCTCCTTCATACAGTGAAAGTAAATTTACATTCGACTACAAATTCAACAGAGCAGTTTCAAATATTTACCGAACATTTCGAAAAAATATAATATAAAATAAAAATATCGGCGCTCTATACTGCCATTTCAATATCTATTTATCGCTGTAAAGGGTGTAGCCGATATATCGATATTTTATACACAGCCATAGCTTCTAACCGTGTTGAGACGTGCGAAAGAGACGAGTGAACTTTAACCCAATTAAAGCACATTCAGTGAATGACATTAGCTGGTGCTCCAACATGGGAACAAGTTGCAGAAACTAGAGATTTTATGTAGCGAAACGTAAAGGTGGATGGGTGTAAATTCTTTGATCAGAGGCTTTTTTTCCGAGACGTGTCCATACAGCCATCTCAACATTGTAACGTAATCAAGATGGTACGAACGCAAGGACAACGCAACATCCAGTCCCCAAACGGAAAAAATCTCCGATCCAGCTGGGAATCGAACCTGGGTTCCTTTGGTTCGCATTCCGCCTAACTGACTGCGCAGCTACCGAGGCGGACAAGTGACAAAATTTCACAAAATTGGTAAAAAAATGCTACTCCGCCTCGTAAAGCATTTGACACGGGAAAAATGACAGCTTATTTCAAATCGCAGCATGATGAAGAATTTAATTTGGAATTACTGAAGTTAGCTGAATATTACTTTGCAGTTCCAGTCCATGATGCAAAGCTGAGAGGGTGATGGCTAAGGCAACATAATAGTTTCACGAAATGTTTTTCAAGAAAAATAACCTTCTTGATAAAGTGGGTTCATATCAGAACTATTAGTACTTACCTACAATTGTTTTTATTACTCTGAAAGCGTAATAGACATGTTTTCGTTTTCCATCCCAGAAGAATAGGTAACTGTTTATTTTGTGTAGCGAAGAACTTCCATCCTTTTGGCAGAAGATTATTTTCTGAAGAAGACTGAGCAGTTTGTAGTTATCATAAGTGCCAAATTAAGACCAAAACAGGGAGACCAATTCTGAAGGCAAACTGTCCTGCTAAATATAACGCCCAATCCGACTTTGCTCTCTTTGGGCAGTGTAGTCCTATCCCGACGGGAGTCAGCCGCGCAGGCCACTCAGCTAAGGAAGCAGACGCAATACTTACTATAGAGTAGTAAATATTATGCGTGTTAGGGTCCCTTTAGTAGTTGTCGCTAGCTTTAAACTGTAACGGGCGCACAGTTTTGACCCAGCAGCTCGCGGCGGAAGCGATTCTTGTAGAGAGCTGTTGCTGGGTTGCGCTGTCAGGAAGAGGCGACCCAATATGGCGGCGCGGTGGGGGCGGAAGCGGAAGTTGCTGAGAATAGCGGCGCCGCGGCTCATTAGCGGCCGAGCCCGCAGCAGCGAGGGCTCTCTCGCTACTTACTATAGACGCCCCACCGCGGCGCTGTCGTCTGGGTCGTCTCCTTCCCTGCCTGCGTCGGTTTCCTGTGTTTTCTGAAACACTTCTGGTTCTTTTTCTGGCTTAAAAATGTCACTAAGCGCGTGTGTTGCTGAGTTCACTAACGCGCGCCTGTGAGGTGGCGCTCGACTCTGGAGCTTCGTCGGTTCGAATGCTGGTGGCGGGTGAAATCGTAGTGACGGTTTTTGTCCTGCAAGGGGAGAAGAGGTGGTGGCGTAATGTTCATGACCACCAGTGTTTTCGTCTATGTCCTGGATTAAATTCCAAACTAATATATGTGTGTGTGTGTTTTCTGTTCTTGTTACACCTGCCGCAAATGTTATGTTTCCTTCGAAATTTAAATTCCAAACCTGTCCGCAGTGTTTCACGAAGTGAGGGCGTGTGACCTCTTTATGGCGATCTGTCCGTAGGATGGGGACGTTAAACTCGGCGGTCCCCTTTCTGCTATTCTAGAGCAGTAGGCAATGTGCAGGCACCAGGTATCATCCTCTTCCTGTCATCATCATCATCATCCAACACAAACACAACATTAAGTTATACACGTATCCATTACTATCACCTACGTGGCACAAATACACACATGACAACTCTCCCCTAACCGGAGAGGAGAGGAAAAATTTGGACGGAGAAAGAACAGTTTTCCCACTAGCTGGACAAACCCTATGCCGTGAGATACCCGCCGGCCGAAGTGGCCGCGCGGTTCTGGCGCTGCCGTCTGGAACCGCGAGACCGCTACGGTCGCAGGTTCGAATCCTGCCTCGGGCATGGATGTGTGTGATGTCCTTAGGTTAGTTAGGTTTAACTAGTTCTAAGTTCTAGGGGACTAATGACCTCAGCAGTTGAGTCCCATAGTGCTCAGAGCCATTTTTTTGAGATACCCAAGCCAACAGTGTCACATCAAATTAATATTTTTTCACGTCGGTGCTTCCTGAATATGGAGTATGTTATGGCAACTTCACCCAAAAAAAATTCTGTTTGGACATTCAGGGATGGCATAGGAACTGAAATTTAGGTTAGCAAAGCAAAGACCGAAAAACTGCCCGTTCGAAAAACTGCCCGTTAACTTAGTTTGCAACTGAGTCTTGACAAAGAATGGAAATAGTGTACTGCCCCAGTTTAGGTCTCCCAGTACTGCGAAGATAAGACATATACACTGCTGCACATTAATATTCTGATACGTCAGCGGAGAAAGAAACAAACGTCCAATTGGGATGAAGCGTACTGCATGCTTGGATATGAAAATTATCATCATTACAGCGCATAAGTAACGTCAGCTACATTCTGCATAACCTCTAAAGGCAAAAAGGGCGAATCGAAAATCGATAAATGTGATTTACACGTACAGACGGACAAATGATTACAATTTCATAAAAATTGGATGATTTATTTAACAGAAAGAGCTTCACAAACTGAGTTCGTCGATAACGAGCTGGTCCACCTCTGGCCCTTATACAAGCAGTTATTCGGCTTGGAATTGATGGACAGAGTTGTTGGAGGTCCTCCTCAGGGACATCGTGCCAATTTATGTCCAATTGGAGGGTCGGATCAACAAAATAACGAGCTGGTTGGAGGGCTCTACCCTTACTGCGTTCTCAACTGGGGAGAGATCCGGCGACCTTTCAGGCCAAGGTAGGGGTTGGCAAGCACGAAGAAAGCAGTAGAAATATTCACCGTGTGCAGAGGGCCGGGGGAGGAGGGTGGCATCATCTAGCTGCGATGTAAGCCCAGGATGGATTGCCATTATGGGCAACAAAACAGAGCGCAGAATATCGTCGACGTACCGCCGTGTTGAAAAGGTGCTGTGGATGACAGCTAAAGGGATCCTCCTATTAAAGGAAATGGCACCTTAGACCATCACTCCTGGTTGTCCGGTCATATGGTCGTCGACAGTCCGAGGTGCCTTCAGACTCGTCTTCGGCCTGAAATCTCATTGACTGGAGCAGAACTGTCTTCATTGATTAGTCCCGCTTCGAACAGTGGTCAGGTGACCAGCCGAAACGTGCCCGGAGACCCCCCCCCCCCATATAGAGATGGGATACCAATCCGACTGTAGCCCGCCATATGGCCCAATAGCGAGGAGAGATGGTCTGGAGTATCCTTTCTTTTTGTAGCATCACCCCTTTGGTTGTCGTCCACGGCATTCTTACAGAGAAGCGGCACGTCGACGACATTCTACTTCTCATTTTGTTGCCCTGTGTGGCAAGGCATCCTGGAAATTCGGCAGAGGGTGTCTTGTCGATATACCGTAATTGTTGTTTGCTTGTGAGTTTGAGTATTGTTTCCACTAAGGTGGAGAAAAGTTTACTAGCAGGTGTCTAATTTCTACAGCACAGGAACGCGGGCTATCGATATTGTGGTTTGTTGTTTGGTGTTATTGCTGCTCGAGTTGGTTGGCACCCCACAACTCGTGTGAATTAGTATTGATGGGTTTAGAGAGGCCTTAGGCATACACGATCGCACTGGCCCCGTTCGATCACATCCGAGAGAACCGACATTGTTCATTCTGCCTTGTCACATGTCACGAACCTTCGCGGGGTTAAGTGTAACCCTACGGACACTGTGCTGACGTGTGGAGTGCCACGGACTGTCAGCAGCACTTCCGTTGAAGCGACAGCAGTGGAGCACCCAACGACAGCAATGAACGCAAGGGTGGCGGAAACACATCCTCTCTTCTGCCTACATCACGATGGACGTATCCGCTTGTGGGGCCTCCGAGGAGAACGAAGGTTGCCAGACCTCTTTGTCGACATCCGAAGAACCCAGCACATGCCAAGATGGTACAAGGTGTCACTGGGTACACAATATGCTCACCTCTGACTCGCGTAGCGACTAATGTGGACAGCAGCCGTTACATTTCTGACGTATGATTTTCCCCTGTCTCTAGGCTCACCGTGAAAGTATCTTCCAACAAGATAAAATAAGGACGCGTGTAGTCCGTCCTGTCCTGATCTGCAGTTGTCCTGACTAGCACCCTCTCCAGATATCTAGGCCTTTGGAAACATCTGGTGATGCGCTGCACCGAGATTGGCACGCCGTCACACGTCAGCCACTACGACAGATTGAACTCCGGCATAAAGTTCACACATCGTGGAATGACGTGTCCGTATTTGTCATCTAATCGACTCGATACCGACCTAAGTTGGAGCTCCTGTTACTGCCAGAGGATGCAGCTCTGTGCACTGATGTCGCACTATGGCTGTCTCCGAATCACCTACAAAAATTTGTCATGTACTTATCCCCACTACACTATATATGCACGCAAGTAAATTTAGTTACATGCTACCCTTCCCGACATTGCAACTTTAATGGTTCGCGGTGTAAACATTTGTGTCGGCGGCAATGAGAAACGCATGTTGTTGTTGTTGTCGTTGTTGTTGATGTTGTGGTCTTCAGTCCTGAGACTGGTTTGTTGCAGCTCTCAATGCTACTCTATCCTGTGCAAGCTTCATCATCTCCCAGTACCTACTGCAGCCTACATCCTTCTGAATCTGCTTTGTGTATTCATCTCTTGGTCTCCCTCTACGATTTTTACCCTCCACGCTGCACTCCAGTACCAAATTGGTGATCCCTTGATGCCTCAGAACATTTCCTACCAACCGATCCCTTCTTCTAGTCAAGTTGTGCCACAAATTTCTCTTCTCCCCAATCCTATTCAATACCTCCTCATTAGTTATGTGATCTACCCATCTAATCTTCAGCATTCTTCTGTAGCACCACGTTTCAAAAGCTTCTATTCTCTTCTTGTCTAAACTATTTATCGTCCATGTTTCACTTCCATACATGGCTACACTCCATACAAATGCTTTCAGAAACGACTTCCTGGCACTTAAATCAATACTCGATGTTAACAAATTTCTCTTCTTCAGAAACGCTTTCCTTGCCATTGCCAGTCTACATTTTATATCCTCTCTACTTCGCCCATCATCAGTTATTTTGCTCCCCA
This sequence comes from Schistocerca piceifrons, assembly GCF_021461385.2. Taxonomy (NCBI): domain Eukaryota; kingdom Metazoa; phylum Arthropoda; class Insecta; order Orthoptera; family Acrididae; genus Schistocerca; species Schistocerca piceifrons. Next base: position 539,027,447 of record NC_060138.1, read on the forward strand.
AATAACAAAACTCCTTTACTACTTTAAGTGTCTCATTTCCTAATCTAATTCCCTCAGCATCACCCGATTTAATTCGACTACAATCCATTATCCTCGTTTTGCTTTTGTTGATGTTCATCTTATACCCTCCTTTCATAGATTTGCTAAAAATCGCAACAAGTCTCCAATGCTCTGTACGCTCAAACAGTGATGTGACTAATACATCAAAATTGTGTTTATCACGTTTATTATTTGACTTGTATGCGTAATGCAGGCGTTGGGCAAAAAACTGGAAAAAAAATGAGTGATCTATTCTTGAACATAAATGCAGATGCTAGCCAAGACTACAGGTTGCCCTGTTGTATTTCACCACGAACGACACTGTGAGACGCCCTCAGTACTTCGCAAGTTCCACTCGTGATCAGAACAGTGCTCTGAATAGTTGTGACTGCAGTATGTCGGAGCTAAGTGAATTCAGACGTGCGCGAATTGTTGGCGCTCGTATGGTGGTTGCTTCGGTAACCAAGGTAGCCGAAGCGTTTGGTGTTACAAGAGAGAGCGTAGCGGAGATACTGGGATAAGCCACAGCGCTCACAGTTTTGTGTGTTGGATGACTGTCACAGACGGTGATCAAAGAGGATTGCAAGGAAAAATTTGAGGACGACAGTTGCAAAAGTCACTGCAGAACTTAATGTCGTATTCGCGAATCCTGTCGGCACCAAAACACGAAGGGAGCTCCATAAGCAGGGATTTGAAGGACGAGCTGGAATTCCAAAATCGTTCCATCAGTTATGGAAGTGCCCGCAAAAGAAGAACGTGTTGCCGAAGCTGCAATACGTGGACTATGGACCAATGGAAGAAAGAAATTTCGTCCGATGAGTCTTGTTCCCCGCTGTTTACAGCTCGTGGCCGAGTTTACATCCTAAGAGGGAAACGTGGCTGGGGCTCGGTGATGATTCAGGCAGCATATCGTGGAATTCCGTGGGTCCAGAATTATTCTGGCAAGTATTATAATGAACATATTGGTTGATCATGGCCATCCCATGGTAGAATGTTTCTTCTCCAAAGGTGGTGGGTGCTGAGTTGAAAGACGACAGTGCTCCCGTGCATCACACAGTTCACTTCGTCCAGGACTAGTTTTGTCAACACGTGGATGAAATGTTGCATCATCAGTGGCCACCACCGTCTCCAGATTTCAATTTTATTGAGCCTTTGTGGTCTATTTTGGAGAGAAGGGTGCGTGATCGTAATCCACCTGAACTTACCACTGTTTTGCAAGAAGAGTGGTACAAGACTCCACTGAAACCCAACAGCACCTATATTTTTCCTTTCCGTGACGCCTGGAAGCTGCTTTGAATGCCAACCGTTTTCCTACACTGTATTAGCCGTGGTGATGTTTCCATATTTTTGTCCGCCCCCTGCATCTTCCACGACTGGGAAGAGACGAAACCAAGAAACATACTTCACATGAATAACATATTTACGACGACAATCGTGTTGGCAGACTATCAGGTGATAACTAACGAAGTAATACGATCTTACAGTACTAAAATGTTGATCAACTCGAAAACAATGGCTATGCAACGAAACTGCTGGAGGATCACTAAAATAGTCCTGTTTGCGGAAAATTGTATATGAACCAGTCAGACACGTACGCTAGGAGTCTAGACAGAGCTAACCGAAACTCGACCAACATAATTTCCTTAAGTGTTTTGCCATACGAAACCCGTGATTTCTGGGCAGCTGTTTTCAGAGTGATTATAGTTTCACGATTTATTCGTCTTTTTATACCTCCATTATCTTTCTTTCTGTGAAAATACCTACACACGGCTGGTATTGTGCCGCCCTTATATTGCATTTAGTGATCCCATACACGAGGCGCATATGGGCAAACTCTTAGTCAGTAAACCTGTCTACACTGCTACTACGAGAAAAGGTGACATCTTTCACCGGAAGTCCTACAAGACTCGAAACTTATTTCTTTCTCTCTCCGTTTGGGACTTTCTTCACTGCAGCCCAGGTGTCGTACTTGCTATCCTATTTCAGAACGGTGACGAATATTAATCACGACCGGGACACTTCCTTCCCAACATTGGTCACAGTATCCTTGCATCTACACGGATAGCTCTAAAGGCCAGGCGGATATGCGATATGCTCTCTTCAGCCCCTCTAGCGACACGTACCAAATGTTTGCACTGTCACCTGAATCGTCTATCCATATGGCGGAGGTACTGGCCATCAGGGAAGCTATTTACTATGGCACGCAAACGTTCCCTCTCATTTTCATCCTCGCGGATTCCCAAAGTGTGTTGCAGAAACAACAACACCCAGCGTTTGGTAAACTGACTAACAGATATGTCTTGGAGGCGATAATAGGCGAGCGGACATTGGGAACCGTCGTCCGCTGCTTTTGATAAAAGGACGCCATAATGAAACTATTGACGACCTCGCTAAGGGAAGCATTACGGAGGGATAGCCCCCAAACACCAATCCCTTAAATGAGTTTCAATTCGACTGTCACGAAAGCTGCTTATCACGACTGGGGTTATGAACTGCACGCATCGCAGCACTGTAAAGACGGCGGCCATATAACGAAAGGTCTCTTAGTTCACTTGGGTGAATCTTAGGAGACGTCGGTGGGACCTCTTATCAACATGAGGCTTGGGACATGGGTGCTACCCGCCCACCTGTACCGATTGAAAATCATTGCTTCCGGACACTGTGACCAGGATACAACGGCGGTGGGGGTTCCAAACCACGCCATACTGGCGCGTATCAAGTTCTCGATCGCACAAGCGGTCTCGCAGAAGAAACTGTTTGCGAGGAACTAACCCTTCCCTACAAGTGCAACTGCTTTACTTCATTGGTTCGATATATGGAAGTATTATTTGCTCGCAAACTATTAAATTTTAAAAGACGCTGGTATCAAGCTTTGACCTATAAGTTGAGTGGATCTTGTCCTTCATGGAACCAGCCAGTTTCTAAAACTTCTGAGGTACCCTTTCTGTTCAAGCCACATAGTTTTTCCTTATTTTCCTGTTTTACAATTTTGTAAAACTGTCTGCAAATATACAGCATTCAGTGAGCAAAGCGGTACTGCAGAATGCTCACAGTTCAGAGTAAGATTTCAGTTCCCACGCTGGCAGAATGAGCACGTGGACCATATGGCGTGGCCAATGGAAGGTAGTGTGAGGTGGTGTGCCTGGACATGAGAACGGCCGTTACGCTAGCAGCGACGCACTTAGGTACAAGTACAGTTATTGTGGAGCGAAGGTAATCTTGCTTAACAAATATTTGCTAAGAAAAGTTGCTTCTTACGTTACAGATATTAGGAAAAGCATACAGGTCATAATTACTTACAACAATATTAACGCCAGAAATCGATCATCTTAATAAATAAATTAATAATGACAAATGTACGTACCACCAGGAAATATCACAAGTGTTAGTACGAGATATAGGCTGCGCGCCATATTTGTCGCCGTTAGGATGCCATCCGATCTAATTCTGTCGTAATATCATGCTCTCAGGAAATTATTAGTTCTCAGTTAATCATTATTGATTGTGTCGATATTATCAGCTTTTGCTGATTAGTAAGTAAATACATCATAACAGCATCCCTTTCGAACGTTATTAGAATAATATAGCTTCCTGCTTCACCATTTTTAATCGAGAAAGCAGAGCTGCACTTTACAGAGAACTCGACGGCACTGATATTGCTTCTGCGAGGAATACAAACTCCGAGAGCTTCTCGGCAAAACAGGTAGGTAGAATCCTACATGACGACTCTCTAAGATAGTCCAAGGACAGATAGTCATAATCCTTGCAAAATTCGGATGGGAGAACACGACCAGCCATACTGTACCTCTTTTACACCATCCTCTTGACTAAACAGACGTTTCTGGAGGTTTATTACAAGTGCGGGGTTCTTGCAGACTGGGACGTCTGTTTGTATTTTTACTTTGCATTAAGAACTATCTCTGTGAACGACGCCGCTGTTCAGCTTTCATTTAAAAGTTGCTGTGGATGTCATTCTCCTACAGAACCATCCCGGTTTGAAATCTGGGTCGTATTTTGTGTTTCTGCTTTTTATTTTGAATTTATCTTCGTTCTTAACAGTTTTATCTGCCTGTATGGTGTTCGTCTTTGCGTGCTTTTATTTTACATTAAGAATATGTTTTTCATTGAATTCCCTTTTACTGTTCTTGTGTGGAAGTTGCAGTTGTATTAACATGGCACTTCTATAACTGTATTGGCTGTGTGGTCTTTGATGACCGAAGCCAAAAATAAATAAAAACATCAGCACTGCTGTGTATCACTTAACGTGCAGCTAACACCGCTGGGAAAACAAACCCGAAAGAGAACAGAGCGAAAATGAATGCAAGCTTGGGTGTGAAGAGTGAAGTGGGCATAAAAATGGAAATGTCGTGTAACTAGGGCATCCCGTCGGATAGACCGTTCGCCGGGTGCAAATCTTTCGATTTGACGCCACTTCGGCGACTTGAGCGTCGATGGGAATGAAATGATGATTAGGACAACACAACGTCCAGTCCCTGAGCGGAGAAAATCTCCGACCCAGCCGGGAATCTAACCCAGGCCCTTAGGATTGACATTTTGTCGCGCTGACCACTCAGCTACCGGGGGCGGACGAAATGAGCATTATCGTTGTCAACAGCAAGTAACTTGAGTGAATGAAACAATTTTTCTCCAGAAACAGCGGAGTGTACGCAGTTATAGAACTCCCTGGGGATCGAAACTGTCTACCGGACCAGGACTCGAACCCGCAACCTTTGTCTATCGCGGGTAGATGCTCTTGTTTCCGGACAAGGCACACGGTCACATTTGTAGTATTGCGTGTAGAGGGTATCAAAACAAATATTTCATATTTTTAGAGGTAATAAAACGGAGCAAAACAAAAAAAAACAAAAAATGCAGTAAACATGGGCCTAAAGTGCATACCTTAATAGTTATGCGCAGTTGTTCAGTAGAAGAGATGTTTGTCACAGACGCGAGGATGAATAAGTGGTCGTAGCGCTTAAGGTATGCATTTTGGTGCCCAAATATACACACTGTGAATGTTCAGAGCAATACGGATACAAACATTAATGTGGAGGATAACTGAAAGAAAATTCAATTACTGAATAGCGTACCACCCGAGAACACAGGTCCCTTGTAGGAATATGCTTGAAAATATCTCCCGAACTTCCGAATTTTGTCGGTGAAGTTCGGGTCCACCAACGATACACAATGTGCAGATGGCAACAAGGTTTTAATTTCCTGAAAGTCGAGATTATTTCCGCCGAAACAGTGTATTTGTTTTCGTGTTCTGGCAACGATTGCTGGTTCATCGGCAAGAGCTTTCAGATTTGCGTGAGCTGTGATTAGATGAGTTACCAATCATGAGATATGTCATAGACCGCACTATGAGACGCTCTGGTTATTGTTTGGGCGTCGTATTCTGTACATTCATCGACCTGTCCACTTGAAAATGGCTCTACGTCCGAAATTATCCTACATTAATTTACGTAAAGTTTTGTTTGTTTTTGCAAATAATCATATCACCACCACCACCACCACCACCACCACCACCACCACCATCACGTCCGCCTTGTTGATGTAGGCATATTTTTGTGTCAGTCACCATAATATGTACCATCCAGTGTAGCTTTTTGTACACTCTTTCCCGGGATTTTTTCTACCAAGATTTTTTTTTAACGAAAAAGCTTTTCTTCACTGTATCATGTTAATCAACGTCCTTTCCTCTTTAATTTCTTTTAATATTTGTCCATTAAATTACCTTTCAGTCCGCGATGCTTTTGTGGATCTTCTCGATATCTACGTCTCTGTTGCTTCTTATTTCTTAGGGTCCCGTACCTCAATCAGCAAAAATGTAACGTTTATGGGACCACTTTGTTCTCCATCTGTCTGGCCCTTGTTAAGACACTTTCTCCTCGGGAACGCGCAAAGGTATCAATTCGAAATTTATGTCAAATACTAAGGGAAATCGGAGCTCGTATGGAAAGATATAGGTGTTCATTCTTTCCGCGCGCTATGCGAGATTGCAATAATAGAGAATTGTGAAGGTGGTTCGATGAACCCTCTGCCAGGCACTTAAATGTGATTTGCGGAGTATCCATGTAGATGTAGAAATGAGGCAGTGTGAAAAATTTAACCTCCAGTCAATGCAGCCAAAAGATATGCCAATTTATATAACAAATTTTGATGTTCCTAGACTGACCCATCAAAAGCTATAAATGAACTATTTGTGAACATAATTCAGTTTGTAGGGAACTCTCATGTTGTGAGCGCTACTAGGAACCGGCCGATTTTTCCCCGTCTATCTGCCTACACCCTCCTTCGCAACCATAGCTTAAAACGCTCCGAATAAATGTTTTGATGAATTCATTCCTTGTTTCTGCGAGGGTGAGCTGAAAAGTAATACCTCCGAATTTTTTAGTTTGTTCTCAATATCGGTTGAGGTATTACACGCCATGCATATTACCAGGTCGACTTCCCCGTTTTGCTGGGGTTCCAGGAGCACCCTCTCCTTCAGCATAATGCCTGACCACACACTAGTGCTGTGACATCTGCAGCAATCCGAAGCCTTGGGTTCACTGTCACTGATCAACCTCCTTACAGCCACGACTTGGTCAGACCTGATTTTCAACTGTTTCCAAAACTAAAAGAATACCTGCGCCGACTTTATTTTGATACTGACGAGCGGAGGTGAGGCTGTGGCACCGTCAACGAAGTCAAACATTCTACTCTGACAGCAGCAACAAACTGGTCTCTCGTTGGGAGAAATGAGTTCGCCGCCAGCGTGAGTAAATAAACTACTGGCCATTAAAAATGCTACACCACGAAGATGACGTGCTACAGACAGCTCGGAGACCATGGCTGCAGTTACCATTGACGCTGAATCACTGTAAGACTGCGATTTATTGGCAGAACACTTAGAAAATGCAACAGGTCTACTAAAGGGACTGCTTACACTACGCTTGTCCGCCCTCTTCCGGAGTATTGCTGTGCGGCGTGGGATCCGTTAGATAGGATTGACGGAGTACATAGAAAAAGTTCAAACGAGGACATTCGTTTTGTATTATCGCGAAAAAAGGGAGACTGTGCCACGGATACGATACACGTTTGAGGGGGGGGGGGGGAGAGGGGGGGGGCGCACGTCATTCGAACTTCTACGTTTTCCGCTGCGGGAGGACCTGCTCATGAAATTTCAATTACCGACTTTCTCCTCAGAGTGTGAAAATATTTTGTTCCCGCACACGTCCATAGGGAGAAATGGCCATCATCGTAAAATAAGAGAAATCAGAGCGCGTACGGAAAGATTTAAGTATTCTCTTTTCCCGCGCTCTTTTCGATAGTGGAACGGTAGAGTAGTAGCTTAAAGGGTGAACCTTTTGCCAGGCACTTAATTGCAGAGTAGTCATATTCCAGTCGATGTAGAATTAAGATGTGAAATGTTAATAACATTTTTTATTTAAAAAAAGGTTTACGAGTTTTCACGTAAAAAATTCGGAGGCATTACTTTTCAGGATGGTCTCGTATATAAAGGATGATGTCTTTTGATAATTACCTCTTTCTTCTGAACGGCTATTTTGTCACTGCGATTGTTTAATATCCATTATACTTCTGTTACCATCTGCGATGGCACTTCCCAAACGGCAAAATTCAGGTATTTGTACTAGAATTTTATTTACTGTCTTAATGTTTGTCCTTATTTGTCTGTCCGATTTCTGGAAATAATGTGTTTACAGAAATTTCAAAGACTTGTAGAATCAAACCGCAAAAAACTCGAGTGTCGCTCACAGTTAAGATGCGGGACCACTGTTATGACGCGGAAGACACACAGCAGTCCGACCTTGGACTTGAGAACGCTGCCCTCGTCGGTCGCAGCGTGGGGCCGCGCCAGAAATACAGGCGGCTCGACACTGAGCCACACCGGCTGTGCTGCAGCACCGCGGGGGCGTAGCGGCGGGGCCTGTCGCGGGTGGGCTAGCCGCACACCCGCGGCGTTGCAGCCGCTACACACATCCGCCCCCGAGGACACTTCGGTGAGGCTCGTCTCGGAGCTCGCTTCTTATACTGGGTCCACTGGGGACCTGACACATAACTAGGCAGGCCACTGCCCCTACCCTCATAGTAAAGAAGAATGGTTGTCGATCAGAAGACTGGGTCCATTGGAGACCTGACACAAACTAGGCAAGCCTTGTCCCTATCTGCATAGTAAAGTAGAGCAGTCACCAATCAGAAGATTGGGTCCATTAGATTCCTGACACAAACTAGGCAGGCCACTGTCCCTATCCCCATAGTAAAGTAGATCATTTGTCAATCAGAGGTTTGGGTCCATTGGAGACCTGACACAAACTAGGCAGGCCTTGTCCCTCTCCAAATAGTACAGCAGAGCAGTCATCGATCAGAAGATTGGGTCCATTGGATCCCTGACACAAACTAAGTAGGCCACAGTCCCTATCCCCATAGTAAAGTAGAGAAGTTGTCAATCAGAAGTGTGGGTCCATTGGAGACCTGACACAAACTAGGCAAGCCTTGTCCCTATCCGCATAGTAAAGTAGAGCAGTCACCAATCAGAAGATTGGGTCCATTATATTCCTGACACAAACTAGGCAGGCCACTGTCCCTATCCCCATAGTAAAGTAGATCATTTGTCAATCAGAAGTTTGGGTCCATTGGAGACCTGACACAAACTAGGCAGGTCTTGTCCCTCTCCAAATAGTACAGTAGAGCAGTCATCGATCAGAAGATTGGGTCCATTGGAGACCTGACACAAACTAGGAAGGTCACTGCCCCTATTTCCATAGTAAAGTAGAGCAGTCTACAGTCAGAAGATTGGTTTGAACACCACAGTGCTTTACCGTTGTAAGAGTACCTACAGTTTAACATGGATACGGAATCAAAGTGAAATTCGGCAGCCGGCCGGTGTGGCCGTGCGGTTCTAGGCGCTTCAGTCTGGAGCCGCGTGACCGCTACGTTCGCAGGTTCGAATCCTGCCTCGAGCATGGATGTGTGTGATGTCCTTAGGTTACTTAGGTTTAAGTAGTTCTAAGTTCTATGGGACTGATGACCGCAGATATTAAGTCCCATAGTGCTCAGAGCCATTTGAACCATTTTTTGAAATTCGGCATTTTTCACATCAACAAGATTTGTCAGAGTGGAAGGAAACTGAATGTCACAAAAATCCTAGGATTGACAGGGGATCGAACTCGAGACCTTTGGACTTAGACTGGTACGTTAAGGGACGCCCATTAAATACGCGATTTCAAAGTACGGGGGGTGGGGGTCGTCGAGGGATCCGGCAAAATCCAGCCAAATCTCATTTAAAGAGGGGTGGGGGCGGCAATGAAAATCTGACGTTGACTTTTTACTTTTCATTATATACATTATTATACAGATAACATTTTGTTTTGTATAATTAATCCCGAATACAAAGATTATTACAGCGCTCCCCATTCATTATGGCCTCTCTGAACTGAACTGAAAACGCTTTACGTGTGTGCATGCCCGACATTCCCCGATTTTAAATACGTGCCTCAGAAGTGTTAGATCCATTCGGGGCGTTCTCTGCGGCGCTGATCGAAATCACTGCGTGTCAGTCATGATAAGCTGCAACGAGTATAAAGTCAATATTATTGTGTTCATGCTGAGTTTGTATCAAAACTTTCACAATGTGTCTCTTATGCCGGCTAATCGAAACATGTATGCGTTTGTGGAAGGAAGCTAAACCGAAGTTAACCGACAAGAACTCTGGTCGTTATTATATAAATCAAGAGATCGAAAAGCTACGTAATGGTACAGTTCAAAGGAAGGCACAAACAATGTTCTCTTTTATCTGGAAGGTAAGTTAAGGGCTAATGACACTTAATGCATAAATGAATAAAAGGTTTATTTTTTAGGGGTTCTTCGAAACAGTTAATACTCTTTTCGTGGAGCCTTTTTGACCGTATGTCTGTCCGTCTTAATACTACTCAGGATTGGTATGTTTAAAATAGCGGTTTTAATCACACGTTAAAAACACTGTTTGATGCACTTTATAAATAAAACACGATTTTATTAACGCGTTTCAATCAGTGTTTAAAAGGAATAAAAAAATTCATTTTTACTTATTTTTACATGGCTTGCCTTAACCCTTACTTGAGGGGAGGGGGGGGGAGGATGGATGGATCCCACCACATCTAACTGAATACCACCACGAAGGGGGGCAGAGGGGGGGGGGGGGGCGTTGGAGATGGGCGGCGTCCAAATTTTACAGAAACTCCTCACGTAATTAATGGACGTCCCTTTAGCACTGAGATTCCGAGCCACATAGCGTGAGGAAAGTACGATCGACGCTAAGATTGTTGCAGAAAAGGTAGCAGAGATTGAACGTTACAACGGCAGATAACGTGAGCTCAGGTCTGTACCGATGAAAAACATCTTAAACCACATCCACAGAACCTAAATCAAAGACCATGTTCCGTGAACGACGTGATAGTCGTAATCGAGAAAAGGATTCAGTAAGGAGATACAAACAGTCGGTTATTTCCGCCGAAGTGGCTATTTATTTTCTGCAGGCGACCAACGGCTTTAGGGTGCACTCCTCGTCTGAATTCAGTGTCAGCCGTGTTCTCCATTTTCACTATTCAAAGAAATAAAGTGTGTCAAACTGAGTAATAGCGATTTATTTTAAGGTGTTTTACGGATTCGTGTCTATTCTGACGTTTGGTACACGGGGTATGTTGCAGACTCCCTTCCCAGACGGCATGCGAATTCGCATTAAGAGCTATGCAGACCAACCCCACGGTCTGTTGCAGTCAATGGCAGAGTGGATGTGCTGACGTGTGGGCGGATCGCTGCGCAGTAACCGCAGAGCCCTGTGGCGGCGCCGCCCCGCATCACATCACATCTGTGGCGGTCGATAGGTCGCGCCGGCGAGTCGATGCGTCCGTGACCGCAGGGAACCGCAGACGGCTGATCGATGGATGGCAGCGCACTGAAAGGACCAGCGCGCGGGGCCGTCAACAAACACCGCGACGCGAATCGCGCAGTCACTGCACGCCAGAGCTATTTGCGAACGATCTGTGGGCGACGCGCCTTAATGGCTCTCATTCCTAGCCGACAGCACTAATAGAGCTCAGGTCTACGGTGCTACTGGTAGTGCGAGCGCCTCTGAACTATCTTCCACACTACGCTGTTGCGCTTCTCTAATTCACTGGCACCGTTCGTTTCGATCATTCTTTGTACTGACTTGTTGGGAAAACACTTGAAGAAGAAAAGAGAGAAATACGTAAGGGGTACTGTGCAAGGAAACTGTAAATGATGAAAACAGGGGTGAGGGGGGGTGAGGAACTGTACCAAGACCAAGATCAACAACGACAATCTCTCTTGCTGTGCTGGCAGCCCATGGCCGCGACATTTGCTTCTGCAAAAGCAGACTTGACACAATCACAGAACTCGCGGATCCCTGCCTGTGGTTTTGAGAGTCGTATTCAACCCTGTGATGGACCAGAATTAGTTTCTTCACTCATTTCAAAGTAAGAAACTTAAACAACAGGCAATACACAACCCAAAGCAAGACGAAGTGCACTAAGCATTTGGGAACGGCTAACGCAAAATTGCTTGCTTTGGTGGCAGTGTCGTACATACTTTTACTCTCAGTGTACAGCTATTCGGTCATTGCAAATTGTTTAATACTCATTATACTCCTATTACAATCTGTAATGGTACTTCCCAAATGGCAAAATTCATTTAGTTAGTTTAGCATTTTATTTCCTGTCTCAACATCTGCCCTTATTTGACTGTTCGTTTATTGAAAATAATGTCGTCTTTAAAGAAATTTCAAATAATTGTAGTATTAAACCACAAAAAAACTCGAGTGTCGCTCACAGTTAACATACGGGACCACTGTGATGACGTAGGAACACAGGTAGTAGTCCGGCATTTCATGCAACCACAATCAAAACAGCCCTGACGTAAATTATCGCGTTAAAATACCCGCATAGTACCAATATAAGGGCCGTTAAGTTGTGCAAAAAACACCAAATCAAAGTCATCCTTTGGTTTCTGATGCTTTAATGCCAGCTATGTTAGCAGAACAATTTATGGGAAAAGTATTCAGTACGGTTCTGCAAGAAGTATAGGATCAAATTGAGGAGAAAGGAAATGTACGGCACAACTCGACTACCAAATCGACTGTTAAGATAGTTTTTATGAATCACGGAATAGTTAACTTGGTGATGGAAGAGCCGACCGAAGTGGCCGAGCGGTTCTAGGCGCTTCAGTCTTGAACCGCGCGACTGCTAAGGTCGCAGGTTCGAATCCTGCCTCGGGCATGGATGTGTGTGATGTCCTTAGGTTAGTTAGGTTTAAGTAGTTCTAAGTTCTAGGGGACTGATGACCTCAGAAGTTAAGTCCCATAGTGCTCAGAGCCATTTGAAGATGGAGGGAAGTGTGTGTGTGTGTGTGTGTGTGTGTGTGTGTGTTGGGAGGGGGGGGGGGGGAGACAGGGGTGTGTGTGTGTTAACGATTCTAGAGGGAGTAGTGAAAGCAGATTGAAATGAATGTAGGCTGAAGTAGTCTTACAAAGGCGAAGAGTATTGCACGGGGCAAACTAGCATGGAGACCTGCATCAAACCAGTCTTCGGATTGATGCTGTTGATGATGACGATGTCGATGACGAAAACTTACTGATGCAAATCACAAAACCTTCTTACAGTACTTTCCTTCTCATACATGTTTAGGCACTTGCGTGCCTTTATCGGCGGAAGCTTATTGACCTCTGATCATAAGCTAGCTAAGTTTCGCTGGAACTTCATTAATTGGTCGGATGTTTTACATCGTTGTTATCTTGATCTCTTGCACATGGAGGCGCAAAAACTCTCCAACTTTTGATTTTATTAAGCGTGCTCATGCGTTTCACTAACTAGTAATTAAGATGTCAATAAAATGTAATAGCCCACTGGTAGTGGCACAAGTGTACTGAAACAAGAATGGGCAAGAGAATTAAGTAAGCAGAAATTTTTGGGTGCATAAACAGATGGAACTCAATTCCAAAGCAGATCGACAGTTTCTAGCCAAGCTCAGATGTAGTCTCTAGTTGTTGAATTCAAAAAAATGGTTCAAATGTTTCTGAGCACTATGAGACTTAACTTCTGAGATCATCAGTCCCCTAGAACTTAGAACTACTTAAACCTAACTAACCTAAGGACAGCACACACATCCATGCCCGAGGCAGGATTCGAACCTGCGACCGTGTTGAATTCATAAGTACATCTTATGTGCCTAGTATTGAAAACAGTTAGGGTGGGGGCAATTAATTTTCACTTGTGTAGCTCACTCTCAGATCTTAAGCTAGAAGTAGCGTCGTACGCTTTGAAAAACGAAAGTTGAATATTTATAATGTGTGTATGTGTGTGTGTCTGTGTGAGCTTACGTGTGTGTAGGGGAGGAAAGGGGAAAACTGGCTACCATTGTGAAAGATGTACACGTCACCGGCAGTAAGTCACAACATAAGGCCATAATGTAACATTTCAAACACTCTCGCACTAATGCACTACCGCAAATAGCTGATCAGCTATCAAACACTCTTCTTTTTTCGACAACCCCTGTGAAAGCAAAAGAAAAAAATAACGATTCTAAAATTACTGACGTATCCAAGGACCGAGTATAGCCACTGGAAAAAAAATGAGAGGCATACTAACGGTTTCCAATTCCCCTAACAATAATATTACAATAATAAGACGCACCAGGTTTTGCCTTAGTTTATGGTTATCAAATTATACTTCCTTTCTATACTGATATGTGAAGGAGATGTGTATTTCATTTACAGACGAGAAAAATTCTTAGAGGCTTACTTTAAGACGAATACTCATATAGCAAAGAAGAGATATCAGTGAAGTGCTCGATACGTGTAATGTGTGAGAACTGCTAGAGAAGAATGGTGATAAACTTTGTGGAGCGGTAAGAGATAGGAAATGAAAATGTTCCCCCTAGAGTCGGAGAGGAAAGATGAATGTGAAAAACGTTAGCAAAAAGCAGGCATAGGATAATAGGACGCGTGTTAAGACATCGCAGAATAACTAGGACGATGTTACAGTGCGCCGTAGTGGTGGAAATTTTTGGAGAAGATGGAAACTCGACTGTAGCCACCAAGTAACCGAGGACGTTGGGTGTGCTCAGAGCCATTTGAACCTTTTTTTTTATGAAAAAACTGATGACAAGAAACTGAAAAAAGGGCTTTCAAGCAAGCAAGGTCCATCTACATTTACATCACTACACTGCAACTCACAATTAACTGCCTGGCAGAGCGTTCACCATTCCACTCTCTAACAGCATGCGGCAAAAACGAACACTTAAATTTTTCCGTGCAAGCGCTGATCTTTCGTATTTTATTACGATGATCATTTCTGATGGTGGGCTCCAACATAATATTTTCGCATTCAGAGAAGAAAATTGGTGACTGAAATGTCGTGAAAATATTATGCTGAACTAAAATTACCGTTGTTTTAATGAATGTCGCCCCAAATCGCGTATCACATCCGCGGCGCTCTCGTTACAATTTCGTAATAACACAAAACGAGCTGCCCTTCTCTGAACTATTTCGATGTCCTTCGCCAAACATATGTGTTGCGGACCCCACATCGCGCGTCAGTAACTCCAGAAGAGGATCGACAAGCGGAGTGTGGGCAAATTCTTTAATAGATCTGTTGGATGTTCTAAGTGTTCTGCCAATAAATCGAGTTGTAGATATAGACGTTAAATTATTTGGAAATTGTTTCTCAATTGCTGTCGATACTATTCCTCAAAATGCAAGCCACATCTGATCAAAGCTCACATGGTCAATGTGAAAGGAGTGGTGTGAATTTTTATCTGCTTTTTTTTCAATACACAAATTTTGCCTTTCTTTTGGTGGATTTGAATGCTACGGCATTGAGTCTTTGTAAGCAGGAACGTACCTCTCCTAGCTACGAAAAACTGGTTCTCTTATTTAGAATTTGTTCTTGACACAGATATATTTGTGTCTTTAATATTGAATAAACCGAAGCATTTGCTTGTTGAAGAACTTTCACAAGAGATGTGTACTGATTTGCGATACTGTATTTCGCAAAATAGTCATTCTCTGATAATTACGTACAATGCATCAGTTACGTCATCAAACAAAGTATATTTCGGTTTCAGTAAAACTGTTTCTAAGTACAAATACAAATGTAGTGTGCGATGAGCAGTATTGTCTCCCTCAAAATTTTTACTAATAACAGGAAGTCATGAAAGCTCGATAGCGAACACGATGCGATACAGTGGTCAATACGATCCACGTGCTGGTTACACAGCTTCAGTAAACCTAAGTCCAGAAACGACCAGCTCAAGCATTACTCGATAGGGAAAGCGGAACGCCGTAGAAGTGCAAATAAAAACAATGCGTTATCTTACACAGCAAACAAGCGAACGTCGCAAGACAAAACAGGAAATTTACCGAGAGGAGATTCCAAACAGCCGTTATCCGAAGAGGAAGACATTTCTTCGCCGTTGACTTTAACTTGTGTGAGAGGAAGAGATAACAGCAGGCAGTACTGTGCTAGAGGGAGGGAGCAGTTATGTTAGGCTTCATTAAATAAGCGTCAGTCACGCTGCTCAAGGCACACACTTTTAGAGTAGTGATCGTGGTGTGTGCCGTTTAGGATAAGAGCTCCTCATATATAAGTATGCGACCACTTAATGTTTTCTGACCATGTTTGTCAATAACTGTCTTGAACAGCTAGTTGGTGTCCAAAATTAAAGAAACAAACCGTTATTTCCCCGTTCTGTGTATAATTCAGGATACAATCATACAAACGGTGAACATATGTCCGTACGATCGTGTTCTGCACAGAAGGTGGCATTCCGGTCAAGGGACAATCACAGCAAACGTGATAGTGTTCGCCGGGTAGTCTTCATCCACAGCTCCTGTGTACACAGTCACAGATGGTGCAGTATGGCACAGAGAAGACGTCTATCAAACTCTCTGCGGTGGAAGGCCATAGGAAGAATGCAAGCAGGAAATTCGCAAACCCATGTGGCCCGATGGCTTAACGTGAATAGTTCTATTGCTTCTCAGATATGGCGACAGTTTATAAAGACCGAAACTGTATCCCGAAGACCAGGGCAGAGCCGACCATTTGTCACATCAGAAAGAGACGACGTTATTTGGCTGTAAGGGCACGACGATATTACCTTAGTACTGCACGCCCACAGCATCCACTGGGCGTGTTGTATCGAGGCAAACGGCAAACAGACGGGTTCGGCAGAGCGACCTTTATTGTCGGAGACCTGCTGTCTGTATACTTCTGACGCGTCTTCACAGAAGGAAACGTCTAGAGTGGAGTCGTCGGCATGCCACCTGGAGGGCGAACAGTAACGGCTGTTCTTTTCACAGATGAGTCCCGACACGGTCGGGAGAGTGATTGTCGACGCATTCGCATCTGGAGAGAACGTGGAACTCCATTTAGCGTCTGAAACACTGTGGAAAGAGTCCGATGTCGAGAAAGATTCCTAATGTTGAGGGCAGGGATTATGTTAACCAAACGAACACCTCTTCACGGAATTATACGGGTGAATAGGCAAGGTTTAACTGCTGTCAGGTATCATGGCCAGATCTTGGGACCTCAGGTGCGGTTTTTGCGAGATGCTGCGGGCTCAGACTTCGTATTGACGGACGATAATGCTCGACTTCATAGAACACATGGTCGTGTGGTAGCGTTCTCGCTTCCCACGCCGGGAAGGCGTTCGATTCCCGGCGGGGTCAGGGATTTTCTCCGCCTCGTGATGACTGGGTGTTGTGTGCTGTCCTTAGGTTAGTTAGGTTTAAGTAGTTCTAAGTTCTATGCGACTGATGAGCATAGATGTTAAGTCCCATAGTTCTCAGAGCCATTTGAACCATCATAGAACACAGGTGGTTGACGTTTTCTAGGAAACGCAAGATACTGCCACCCATGGCGGGAGCCGCTCGCTCTGCTGGCTTGAATTCCATGGAACATGTCTGGGATGCACGGGGAGATGGGTTGCACTACGTCAGCTTTCAGCAACCACTCCCCAAGACTTGCGACCAGCTCCGCAGAAGCAACGGGCCTTATTGCCTCAATATGAGATTAACGACATCGTTCACAGCATTCCCCGTCGTTGTCGAGGCTATATTGCTGCCAGAGATGGTCAGACCCCGTACTGTAGTCAGAATGTGTGTGCAAATCCGTTAAGTTGGATAAAAACGGAGAACATTTTTGTCTACCCTTATGCATGTTGCGTTCTGTATTCTTTACATTGTTTCTACTTTACTATCACCTGTGTATACTGTTCTGTGGCAAAATAAACGGAACATTGCAAAATTTACGCTTGCTGCTTTACTTTTAGAGACTAATGTATTATTTTAGACCTTGTAGCTACGAACAGGTCTGATCTTAGCGTCAGCATAGCAAGAGGGATTAGAGCTCATGAAGCCATCATACCGACGGTGGTTACTAAAATTAATGAATCAGCGAAGAAGGCTAGATGATTATTTCTGCTGGATATAGCAGGTGAGGAGTTGTTAACTTCACACTTAGACAATGAATTGGCATCATTTAGTTCCAGTATGACGGAAGTAGAGGAATTAAGGGCAAAGTTTGAACGCATTGTAAACTGTGCTCCGGAGAAGTACGTGCCTAGTAAGTTGATTAAGGACGAAATTCTGAAAATGCTAAGGAAGCAAAGACTGCTGCACTCTCGCTTCAAAACAGAGTGCGCAAATAACGACAGCCAAAAGGTTAGAGATCCTTGTATCTGGAAAAAGATCTATACGTCTAACTTATAACTACCACCGTTATATCTTAGCAAAAGATATGGCCGAGAAAATTCTGGCCCTATGTAAAATTTGTATGCGAGTTTAAGGTTTCTTCTGTCCTATCACTCGTCGACCAGACTGGTGTGGCAGTAGAAAATAGCAGAAGGAAAGCTGAAATTTTAAATTTCAGCGTTTAAGAGATCAATCACGCTGGAGGATCGTACAAACGCACCGTCATTTGACTGTCAGACTGCAGCACGGATGACATACTAATAGGCATCCATGAGTTCAGAGTAGCAACAGAAGAACTGAAAACAAATAAGGCGCCACGTACGGATGAAATACCAGTTCTGTTATACACAGCGTTTGGACCCTTTCTTAGCTTGCACTTATTTTCAGTCCGGTACTGCGCTGCTACTAAGGTCGCAGGTTCGAATCCTGCCTCGGGCATGGATCTGTGTAATGCTCTTAGGTTAGTTAGGTTAAGTAGTTCTAAGTCTAGGGGACTGATGACCTGAGATGTTAAGTCCCATAGTGCTTAGAGCCATTTTAACTATCTGAATTGCTGAACATATTTTGAGTTCGAAATTAATAAATTCCTTTGAGACAGAAATGCTTCTGTCCACAAATTAGCACGGATTTGGGAAGCAGCGCTCATACGAAATTCAATTTTGGCCTCTTCTCTCACGACATCCTCTCACGACCGTGGATAAAGGGCGGCAACCGGAATCCACGTTCCTGGATTTCCGAAAAGCGTTTGACACGGTGCCCCACTGCAGGCTGTTAGTGACAGTGTTTGTTAATGAAGGTACAAGCATACGGAATAGATAGGTTCCCAGGTATGAGTGAGTTAGACTTCTTATGCAACAGAACCCAGTACGTTGTTCACGAAGGCGAGTCTTCATCAGAGACAAGTGTACCGTTAGGAGTGCCCCAGGCAAGTGTGACAGGACGCTGTTGTTCTGTATGTGCATAAGTGGTCTGAAGGATAGGGCGAGCAACAATCAGCGGCCGTTTGCTGATGGAATGGTGTGTTGTACGGGAAGTTATCGTCGTTGCGTGACTGTAGGGAGTGCCAAATGACTTACGCAAGTTTACTGTTTGGCGTGATGAGTGGCAGCTCGCTTTAAACGTAGAAAAACGTAAGTTAATGCACATCAGTAGGAAAAACAATCCTGTACGAATACACCATTCGTAGCGCGTCGATTAATTATCTTGGCGTAACGTTGCAAAACACGTAAGGACGATAGTAGGGAACGCGAATGCCGACGTCTTCGCTTTACTCGTGTTGGCGGAATTTCAAGAAATTTTAGCTCATTTACAACGGAGGCTAGTGTGACCCATTCTTGAGTGCTAAGGAAAATGTCTGAGCAATTCGGAGGCGGGATGCTAGATTTGTTACCGGTCAGCAAGCAAGTATTACGGAGGAGCTTTGTGATCTCAGTTGGAAGTCCTTGACGTGAAAGCGACATTGTTTTCCGCGGAACTACTGAGAAAATTTAGAGAACCAACGTCTGAAGCTGACTCCAGAACGATTCTACTGCTTGTAACGCATATTTCGCGTAACGACCACGAAGATAAGAGAAATTAGGAAACGTACGCAGTCATATAGATGGTCGTTTTCCCCTCGCTCTATTTGCGAGTGGAACAGGAAAGGAAACGCCTAGCAATGGTAGCCTACAATGTACCCTCTGTCATGCACCGTACAGCGGCTTGCGGACTGTGTACCTAGGTAGGTAGAAAAGTCTGGATCGTAACTTTTATTTTATGTTGTTAGGTATGACGCATTTCAATAACCACATTCAGAATCTGCGCTATAAATATACGAAATAAATGGACATTATCGCAACGTGCAATCAAGCAATGGATCAATACATGCAAAGAAAGTACTTACAATCACAGAAACGAAACAGCTGCAAAAAATCTAACACATCAAAAAGGGCACTTAGCAGTTAGTGGTTTGCTGTTATTCCCAGACAGATTGTATGAGCATCTTCCTACTATTCATACCTGTAAATTTACTAACAGATTCATATTATATTGTCAGTTCTTCACTGCTCTTTTATGGAGCAATAAAGTCAAAATTTTATTTCTGCGTAAGATAAATTTTTATAAAACAAGTATAGGCTGTATTCTCATACATATAAAAGTTCCTATAATTGACGTTTCTTTTGTATCTCAGTTAGACGGTAATTTGATATCGTATATACTATTATATCTGTTGCTATTTCAGCTTATTTACGACGTTCATGTCTGACCGCAAGATTACTTCTATGTTAGAAAACATCATTCTCTGGAATGCAGTACAGTAGCAGTTCAGCGTGGCATGGATCCGGCAAGTTTTTTGTAGGTCTCAGGAGGTATGTGACACCAGACGTCTACGCACGGGTCTTGCAGTTCCTGTAAATTACGGGACGGTGGTTTGTGAATTCGGAACAGGGGCCCAACAGCGTCCCAGATGTGCTCCATCAGGCTGAGATCAGGCGAATTTCGTGAGCGCTAGTTCGCTTATCATGTTCCTTGATCAATTGTAGCACGACTATGGCCTCGTGATACGGCAGATATTGTCTGGATGATGCCATCGCCATCGAATAAGACATCGAGTATGAAGGGACGCAGGTGTTCGGCAATAAGGTTTACGTAGTCCACAACAGCCATACCGTCGGTCGCATGTAACTCTAGGTGATTATACCCCGTGGTATAATACTGCCAGCAGCAGTCTGCACCGAGCGACGTGGCACAGTGATTACCACACTGGACTCGCATTCGGGAGGACGACGGTTCAATCCCGCGTCCGGCCATCCTGATTTAGGTTTTCCGTGATTTCCCTAAATCGCTCCAGGCAAATGCCGGGATGGCTCCTTTGAAAGGGCACGACCGACTTCCTTCCCCGTCCTTCCCTAATCCGATGAGACCGATGATCTCGCTGTCTGGGTTCCTTCCCCAAACAACCCAACCAATCCCACCCAAATCATAAAACCAACCAACCAACCAACCGATCTGCATCTGTGGTGCGGTGCATATTTCGAGCAGCCTTTCGCTTGGATGATGGCGCGAACCTCAACCTGGTGTAATAAGAAACGTGAACCATCCGACCAGTGACACGTTTCCATTGATCCACGGCCCGGTCTCGTCCACTGCAGTCGTTACTGACGACACTGTTGTGTCGACACGGGGCACTTAGGAGTCGTCTGTTGCGGAGCATCAGGTTCAACAACGCGCGCTGAACAGTGTGCTCCGAAACACTTGTGCCTACACCACCATCTCACTGTGTCGTCAGATTTGCCACATGTCGCCGTCTATCCTGCTTTACGTTCTCTGATTAGATGTGGACGACGAACACCTAGTCGCCTGTTCGTGACTTTACCGACCTTAAACCAGTTCGCACAGATGCTCACAACATTAGCACGCGTACATCCGACCGGCTTCGCCGCTTCCAAGATGCTCGTTCACAGTAGCCAGACCGTTCTTTGCCTTCCCTTAGACTGCCTCACGGGGTCGGCATTGTTGTACGGGTTTTGGCAATGTCAGTGAAAGTTCGTTGCAGGATTCTCTGCCTGTTGTTTACCTATATGGATGTGGGAAAGTACCTAAAAGCCAAATCCAGGCTGGTCAGCTCACCATCCCTCGTCATTAATCCGCGTGATGGGTTCGAACCGGGGCTGGCTGGCCTCCCTGAATCCCAGAACCGGCACGTTAATGCGCTCTGTTACCTGGGAGAGTTGGGCCGTAAAAATCTGTCCTTTGTCAAAGTTGCTTATGCTAATATATCTCCCCATCTGCGGCTCGTTTGGTCGCTAGAATTTTTCCCCATCCGTCTGCGTTCCGCTTCTATACTTTCGTTATCGTGTCAAGTGCTCGCAACGGCGCAAGGTGGCATTCAGTCTCGCGGTCAACAGTACTCATTACGTTTTGGCTCATAAGTGTAATGCCGAGAGCGTATCTACAGGGATGTGCACAAAAATATTGAAACACCAAAAACACAACACATTACCGTACCTAATACGGCGTACAGAAACCGTTGACATTCAAAACAGCTTCCACTCGTCTCGGAATGGCTAAGAACAGGTTCTGCATTGTTTTCAAGGGAATGTTATGCCGTTCTTGCGGCAAACAGTGGTAAGTTCAGATAGTGATGGCGATCGCGCATCTATTTGTCCAAAACAGACCACAATGGCTCAGTGATACCGAGGTCACATAATAGTTAGCAGTAATGTGACCTTGCAAGAGAAAGCATGCAGCCCATGACATACCACGATATGCCTCCCCTAATCATCACCGGACTCCCGCCATGTTTCATTCTCGGGACGTAAACTCCGGCAGAAGTTGGAAACAGTGCCTCGTTCGGCTACTACCTCCGTAGTGTTCGTCGAGAACTACTATCTGCACTGCTAGTGTGGTGGCCTTATATAGCACATGTGGCCCATAGACGGCTTGTGATTGATCGGTAATTACGTAATGCTGTCGTAGGTGGTGTCAGCGTATAAGCTGGGAGCGCCTCCGGTCCCGCAGTAGCGTGAACATTGCGACGAATATCTCTGCTGCTTCTCTGCATCGAGATCTCGATTACATGCGTCGATGAGATTATATCCTCCGTTACGGTCGAAGTTCTTCTCACATATTTTTATTTCTACAGCCTATTTTATTCTCGATTTTTAATATGATGCTGATGTTCTGCACAGCGGTCGGAAATGGGAGGGATGGACTGACCGATGCTTCCACGCTCTTCAAGGAATGCTAAAATCCTAGGGACCCCGAGATTCTCCTTTATCTTCGTGGGAGGCTGTAAAATAAGTCTTGAGATCGTTGAAAGCTCGAGTTTTTCTCCTGAACTGTCGCGGCAAGAAGTCCAGAATGTTCTATACAAGATTTATTCGACCAAATGATTTTCTTCCATTGCTTCATAGTCCAGGTTTTATGGCTTCGGCGCCGGCGGGAGTGGCCGAGCGGTCATAGGCGCTTCAGTCTGGAACCGCGCGACCGCTATGGTCGCAGGTTCGAATCCTGCCTCGGGCATGGATGTGTGTGATTATGTCCTTAGGTTAGTTAGGTTTAAGTAGTTCTAAGTTCTAGGGGGCTGATGACCTCAGAAGTTAAGGCTCATAGTGCTGAGAGCCATTTGAACCATTTTTTTATGGCTTCGGCAGCACGTTTTCCTGTTATGGATGTTTGCATCGCTGATATGTGGTTTTGGAATTCCAGCTCGCGATGAAGTTCCCTGTTTTTTGCAGCTCCCTCGGTGTTGTTTTGATGTTGCCAGGGTTCGGAAGTGCGACATTAAGACCGGCAGCGACTTCTGCAACGGTCCTCCTCTAATTTTTCGTCACAGTCCTCTTCAATGACCACCCATCACGGTCATTCAACACACGCTTACGTACGCGTTGTGACTTAGCGGATGATGCTTTTCCGCTTTCCCTAGGTGCGGTACAAATCTTCGCCATGGTGCTTCTAGAAACACTAAAAACTTCTGCTGCCTTGGTTACGCATGCATCCAACAAATGAGCACCATGAATTTGCCTACGTCCGAATTCACTTATCTCCGACAACATACACTGATAAGAAGACTGTTCTGATGACAACTGACTTGCGACGTACTGAGGATACTGCACCGGTGCAGCTCGTGGTCAGATACTAAAGCGCAACGTGCAGAGTCGGCTAGCATCTGCATTTACGTTCCAGAATGCATTGCTAGTGGCTTTTCCATATTTTTGTCCAACCTCTGTGTGTCTCGCGAATTAAAGACCGCACCGTAATAGAAATTCGAGGACGTATGGGGGCTTAGTGGCATCTTTGTTACCAGACATTATTCGCGAATGGAAAAAAGGGAAGGTAGATTGCGGTGTATAGACGCAGATGCAGAGGTAGCAGCAGGCAGTAAACCTGAAAACTCGCTATCAAGATGAGACGTGGCGTGGAGGTGGTGGCGAGTGACGCTCTGTGCAGATGTGCGGCAGGCAGCGACAAGCTGCACCCACTCACCTGTCCCTGCAGCTGCGCAGGATGCAGGATGCGTAGCAGCGCCGCCAGGGGCCCCGTGGGGTAGCAGACGCGGATACTCGCTACGCCTTATACTTCCAACAGGAGCTGCCGAAGGCAGAAATCTCATTTTCTGGGCTGATTTTCGCTACAAATTGAGGTGGAGCAGTGGCGACGCATTAGGGATGGCGGTTATCTCTGAAGCAACCGGATCTCCACCGGTTCTATTCGTCTCCAGTTAAACCTGACTGTTAAAACCGCTCAAAATAACTGGTTTCTGAAATAATAGATTCCCGTTTTTTATTGCTATTTCTTCCAGTAATTAACGTCGACTTCGAACAAATACTGAAAATTCTCATGCAGATGAAGTAGGAGATCACGATCGATATGGGGTAGAGGCTTTGGCAGAAATCAGTCTCATTGTCTCCAATAAACATTGCGAGTATGAAGGAGAGAGGCGGGACGACTGTGAAAGGTCACTAGTTGATGACTTCCCCGCATCGTCATTTCTGGGTAGCGTTAATTTTTCACACTGAAGCAACCACAAATCTAAGGGTTCAGTTATTATCCCAAGTTTACAGCACGTCCATAAAATTAAAGAAACACCAATCAAATTTATCTTCTCTTCCAAAGAACATTGCGGATCTTTTCTCGTTATATGATGTCGCAAGTTTGTTGCCCCTCCTCCCGCGTCTGCAATACTGTAAGAATTCCTACGTTACCTGTTTGTTGCTAGTTTGTAACTGTAGGTGTCGTTATTAAAACGGAAAATGTACATAAATCGAAAGCCAACAACGATATTTTTTAAATAGCGATATATCTGATTCCAGATATTTTTAAAAATATCAACAGTCTTAGATCGAACCCAGGTCTCCCGCATGGTAGCTGCGCTAATCAGTCAATACGGAGGCGGACAAAGATACTGGAATGATTACATGTTAGGCCTCAAACTGCTTTTGCTAGCACTACTAGATGTGGGTTTGCCATGCGTCATTCTTGTTGTATGAATGATTCTGTACATCATCTGTTCCATTTTCACCAGTGGGAAGAAATGACATTATCAGTACCTTCGTAGTACTTTTATCAATGAGAACATACCGTTTCCTTACAGATTCAGTGAACTCGTAACGGGGAGTATCAGTAGGAAGGAAAGACGAGGGCTAGGGGTAGGTTGTTCGAAACTGTCTTATTATAGCCGGCCGCGGTGGCCGAGCGGCTCTAGGCGCTTCAGTCCGGAACCGCGAGACTGCTACGGTCGCAGGTTCGAATCCTGCCTCGGGCATGGATGTGTGTGATGTCCTTAGGTTAGTTAGGTTTAAGTAGTTCTAAGTTCTAGGGGACTGATGACCTCGGATGTTAAGTCCCATAGTGCTCAGAGCCATTTGAACCATTTGTCTTATTATACCCAACCAGAACACATTTATTGACCCAACTAGACGGCACGTGTTGCGGAAAAGTATGTGAAGTAATTACCGGTGGAACACTGTTTCATTTCAAAATTCTGGAGATTCTGTGTGGTTAGATAACTTATCTATAAGTAATGGCACAGGGCTGTTCCTGTATACGAA
This sequence comes from Schistocerca piceifrons, assembly GCF_021461385.2. Taxonomy (NCBI): domain Eukaryota; kingdom Metazoa; phylum Arthropoda; class Insecta; order Orthoptera; family Acrididae; genus Schistocerca; species Schistocerca piceifrons. Next base: position 539,052,767 of record NC_060138.1, read on the forward strand.
ATCAGCGAATGTTTCCTTACTAGCTACTGAATGTGTACAAAAGCCTTTACCACAAAAAGAGAGAGTGAGTATAGTAGTTTGCAAATTAGCCAGCAACGCACGATGTAGGGTTGTTACCAAGCAGTTAACTCTAGCTAATTCAGCAAATGTGTAAGCAATTTAGAATCTCTTTTTACCTAATAACTTCCTCAGTTAAATAAATGAAATGAATAAATTTCTGGTTAGTCTAATACTATTCATCCTTTTTCTCGTCATTTACGATAATTTCGCCCTCATTACCCACCACATTATAAAACAAGTAGCACCCAGATGTTACAATCGCTATTGATACGAAATACGGTAGAGCGCGGACACAGGGCGAAAATCATTTGTGAGAGCTGAAATCCTGCAGCCAAACTCGCATTTCCAAAATAGATATTGACCACCTAAGAGCGGTATTTGGAAAGCTATTTACAGAAAACCGTATTTCGGATTATAATGTAATCACAAAGATTACACGGAGAGTAACAAACTTAGTGTGGTCAAACACCAATACTGGCTTGCCTGCCAATGAAAGCAGAAAACAACATTAACGATATAGCTTTCACTCGATGTTGAGGTCATTAATACATAAACTGTACTACTCAGGGGTACAAAATAGACTGTGATCTTATTACACGATTAATGCGAGCTTCATGTGACGGACGTCAGACTGCGTCACATGTACGGAAGCTCCATCTCTGTATTAAATGGTGCAAATGGTTCTGAGCACTGTGGGACGTAACTTCTGAGGTCATCACTCCCCTAGAACTTAGAACTACTTTAACCTAACTAACCTAAGGACATCACACACACCCATGCCCGAGGCAGGATTCGAACCTGCGACCGTAGCGGTCGCGCGGTTCCAGGCTGTAGTGCCTAGAACCGCTCGGTCACCCCGGCCAGCTCTGTATTAAAAAAAGGGCTACAATGGTGCATGGCTTAAGAGTTACAGGTTGCCTCTCTGGCGCCTTCCAGGCACAAAAAAGTCTCAGATTCAATATTTCATGTAATTATTGACAGAAACCAAAAATTTAAAATTATCTACCCTTTAAGAAATATAATCTCAATTTAGAAGTTTGATACAATTAGTCAAACATTAGTTAGAAACGATTTATATTTGTTGAAGCAGGTAACTCACGACGCGTAAATTACACAACTTATATTCATCCAGTAGTGAGAGACTTAGCTACTTGCAAACAACTTTACACACAACTTCAAACTTTTACGAAACTTTTTCGCGCTGACATCTCTACAGCGCAATGAAAGGGATAAAAAGGTGGTTCGCTTAGTGCATTTTCGCTGTTCATGTAGCAAAACTTCATCCTCATGCAAGAAATTTTAATTTGTTGTTCCTTTACTACTAACTCTATTCGCAACACATTTTACAGACAGTATACACATGTACCATTGACAGTACTTGCAAAATTACATAATTGTACCGCACAACGTCCACCGGTATGACCTGTTACACATGGGAGTTCCTTTCTTTCAAGAATCGGATCGGGCAGGTAGAGCGCTTGCTGGTTTCATATGGAATCAGCAAGGATCAAAGGGTTCGAAGGCGCCGCACCTGCGTGGCCAGTATTAGGAATGCCATTTCCTCATTTCATTGCTTTTCCGCGAACAATTTTCCGTGAACAGAAAACAACCGCCTGGCGACACCACAGAGACTGCGGGACACACAGCCATCCCATCGGTTCGTGGAAATTCGTGTATTCCGTCCATTCTTGGAACCTTACTACATGTAAGAGTTGGCAAAAGGAAGAGACGAAACGTGAAGAGCTCCGAGACTGAAAAGTCCGTATTGAAAGTAACTATCTGTTTTATCTGTAACACTCTAAATATGACTTAGCGCAAACTGACCGCTTTCGGCAATAGGTAATATCAGAACCATATTCATTCCACAACTCTCTTGTCCTAAATTATCATGTTATGCAGTTCCTTTTCGTCTCCGGAAAAACAATGCCTAGCATAATTTACAGATTAATATAATTGGGCTACTTTTTCTGGAGATAAGTCTCAACAGCAAAAAGAATAGTCAAATGGCTCTGAGCACTATAGGAATTAACTTCTGAGGTCATCAGTCTCCTAGAACTTAGAACTACTATAACCTAACTAACCTAAGAACATCATACACATCCATACCCGATGCAGGATTCGAACCTGCGACCGTAGTGGTCGCGCGGTTCCAGACTGAAGCGCCTAGAACCGCTCAGCTACTCCGGCCGGCAAAAGAATAGTCAGATTTTGAAGATTACACAGTGACAACAATTATCATTAAGGTAACCTAATAAGGCTAAATACAAAAGCTCTCCACAAAGCAAATGTGGGTTTGAACACCACAGAGCTTTACTAGGCTTTATGGTATGTGGCCTTGCCTTCTACGAGTTCTGAACCGACTTACACAGCCAGTTATTGTGAGACAAACGTAGATACCGAACCGTGGTGCGACTTTGCCATTTTTCAGATATTTCTGAAACGATGAAAGAGCTGAAAGACATCGTAAGTTATGCAAAATAATCTTTGGGCGAATGACAACTCGACTCTCATGCGTTCGACAACATTTACGCACTTAATAACTGAGTCACACATTAGGCGAAACAATTCTGAACATGGTATCCGTGCAAACTCCCCAGATGTGCTGAACTTGCATTATAATGAACATGTAGGGACAAAGCCAACGGCCTTGCCGCAATGGTAACACCGGTTCCCGTCAGATCACCGGCGTTAAGCCCTGTCGGGCTGGGCTGTCACTTAGATGGGCGACCATCCGGTCTGCCGAGCTCTGTTGGCAAGCGGGGTGCACTCAGCCCTTGTGAGGCAAACTGAGGAGCTACTTGACTGAGAAGTAGCGGCTCCGGTCTCGTAAGCTGACATACGGCCGGGAGAGCGGTGTGCTGACCACATGCCCCTCCATAGACATGTGTGAATTCCTAAGGGACCACACTGCTGAGGTCATCGGTCCCTGGACTTACACACTACTTTAACTTATGCTAACAACAAAACACACACACACACACACACATTCCCGAGGGAGGACTCGAACCTCCGGCGACAGGGACCGCTCAGTCCGTGACATGACGCCTCAAACCGCGTGGCCACTCCGCGCGGCGCCGCTCCATACCCGCATCCCCCGTGACGCCTATGGGCTGAGGATGATACGGCGGCCGGTCGCTACCGTTGGGTCTTTCGAGGCCTGTTCGGACGGAGAGTTTTAGGGACAAAAGGAGGTTGTGCCAGACTGGGATCAAACCTGGATTTTCTGATTATATCAAACAGTCGCATAAGCCAGGCCCTCAAATTGCCTCCAGGCCAGCGTGACTCAACCTTTTACAGTCCCTGACGACCAATGACTGCGAAAGTTATTTTCAGATGTTTTCTCACGGAGTAAAAGGAATAACACCACTAGCGAAACGGAATAGGTGGAGAACTACAGCTTACTCTGTCACATAGTACGAGGCTTGGAACTTTAATAGTGGCAACTATTTATTTATTCACAGCTCGTACAAAATAGATACGTGTTCCAAAGTTTTACTGACCTTCAGAGTAGTCACCAGCATTATGTATAACCCGCTGCCGGCGATGTGGAAGTCGTAGGATACTCTTAGCAGTGCGTACAAAATCGATACGTGTTTCGAAGTTTTACTGACCTTCATAATAGTGTGTAAACCGTTGCCAGTGATGTGGAAGTCGTAGGATACTCTTAGCAGTGTGTTGACAGTTCGTACGGCGTTGTCTAATGCCCGACGAATTTGCAGCAGTTCTGAATCGAATGCCGTGAAGTGTGTCCTTCAATTTAGAAATCAAACTGAACTCACGAGGGCTTACGACAGGGGAGTGCAGTCTGTGGTATAGCACTTAGCAACCCCATCAGTCAAACAAGTCAGTAACAGCTTGCACTGTACCTGCTTGAGCATCGTCCTTCAAATTGATGGTCAAGTCCTGCAGAAAATGTCAACACTTCTGTCTCTATGCTGTTCACTTTCGGAACACAATCTACGACCAGCTTAGAGACAGAAGTGATGACACTATCTTCAGCCGTCACCACGACAGGAGCGGCCTCTACAAGAAGAGAATATAAACGCCGCTCCTGCCAGCCTCGGCGTACAGTAGAAGACGCACACTGGTAGAGCCGTCATCCTAACTGTTACACTGAGACTTGCGCTTGGACTTAAGTACTTGTATGGACATTGTATATAGCCAAGGGCACTGACTGTTTGCATGTCGCCAATCGCTTGCGACACGTTCTTGTAAACCAAAATTAAGTATTGTCAGTCTACTTAATTGTAATAAAAACCATTAATGTGATTTGCTTGAATTGTTGTATAGCTATCCGAGAAAGCAGCGGACTATAGACGGCCTATACGAGACGATTGGGCAGGACGCCACACTTTACCATTATCCAAACTTCTGAACGCCTCATACGAAGCAATGGCTCCACAGAGGTTGGGTTGGGTTGTTTGGGGAAGGAGACCAGACAGCGAGGTCATCGGTCTCATCGGATTAGGGAAGGATGGGGAAGGAAGTCGGCCGTGTCCTTTCAAAGGATCCATCCCGGCATTTGCCTGGAGCGATTAAGGGAAATCACGGAAAACCTAAATCAGGATGGCCACTCGGGATTGAGCCGTCGTCCTCCCGAATGCGAGTCCAGTGCTAGCCACTGCGGCACCTCGTTCGTTTGGCTCCACAGGCTAAATAATGAAAAGAAAGTACGATGTCACAAAAGAGTGTTTTAGTTATCTTCAGTTATAATTTATTTAGTCTGTTCCTTTAGTCTACAGTGAAGGTGTTCACAACCATAAACGAGTCATCAGCTTCATTTGAGATCAACATGTTTCTGAAATGACGTCGTAGACTCGCTATTTGCGGTGGGAAACCCTATGAGGTAGTACACCGCACATTTGGCGGGGTTCTGTGTCGGTACAGTCGGTAGCGAATTAGCACCTGTCTCCTGCACGAGACATAGCATTACACAACGAAATCCCTTAGGGATAGCCAACCTCCACGTGAACATAGTAGTAGTATTTTGCGATGGACACACCATGTCTGTGCATTCCGGCTGCTAGCAGTCTTTTCCACGGAGGAGTACTAATCACGATTATTTTAACAGCAGATTGGATAGTTAAAGAACCTGTTTTCTCTTAATATATATTTGAAAAAGAGCGTTAACAAATGATGGTGTGAACAGCAAGGCTTGCGACACTTGTTTCCACGTGGAATAGGCTTCATTGTTTAATAAAGTTTGAATTCCGTCTACTTTCCAGTCCCGTATGGTGACGACGAATTGTTCAAAATATATATAAGTTTCCAGAATGAGATTCGCAGGAGAGCTTCTGTAAAGTTTGGAAGGTAGGAGACGAGGTACTGGCAGAAGTGAAGCTGTGGTGACGGGGCGTGAGTCGTGCTTGGGTAGCTCAGTTGGTAGAGCACTTGCCCGCGAAAGGCAAAGGTCCCGAGTTCGAGTCTCGGTCCGGCACACAGTTTTAATCTGCCAGGAAGTTTCATATATAAGTGTGCTAAATAATTTTGGTGTACAAAGTGTCACAGAATACTCTTTTGTAAACCGTCGTCGCCAGTTTTATAAAGCCTTCGCCGCTACTGCTGCAGAGGCCGAGTTGCCACTGTTGTTACGGTAGGCCGAGTTAGTGGGTTCCTAAAACGGCTGCTGGTGCAGTACACCGCTAAGACAATTTCTCCCTGAGACTATAACACAGCTATACCCCAGGGCCAAGTAGCAGAATAGGAGAACGAAGGTTCTACAACATTCCAACAAATTAGTAACAAATGAGTTAAAAAAGGTTACATATCTCCGTGACAAGTTGAATGAGGAAGTCTACAACAGTGCTTGTAATATAACACAAAAAAGGCCCTGAACGACGTTTCCTGTCTAAGTGAGCCCAGGACGATGATCTATAACCAAGTGGGCGAGAGCTGCACTTCTATCTTCCGAGTAGACGGCTTATTTTCGTTTCGTCCGGTCATTGGCGGATTCTACTCGGACGACAATTGGCCGAGGCTGTGTCGATATCTTCATCCTCAGCGCCGCCCGTGGCGCTGGTGGAACTCGCACAAGTGGCGGGCCTCTGTGGCACGGGCACCAGCTCGCATCTTTGCGTCTGTGGTGCTCCTGCCCTGGCTGTGTCTTGTTCCGACGACACAGCATACCCTAACTAGTTTCTTTGCCTAGCTAATGCCCAAGATCATATGACGATAGACGAGGTTCGACATCCCCTGCACACAGTTTTTCACCAATTTTAAACTCAATAAACAGAGGCGAAAAGTTAAAGGCAACGCCGTAGTCGATAGACCATTACAAACGAGATGCGCACTTTGCTTTGTTGTTCTTAAGAAATACCAAGACACGTTCATACGATTTACAGACCCACAAAAGCGTTAGAAAAAGTAAAATGGTGCAAGATGTTCAATATACTACAGGACACGTAATATACAATATGTACAAGAACCAAGAGGGAAAAATAAGAATGAGAGACCAAGAATTGATTGTTCGGATTGAAAAGGGTATAGGACAGGGATGTTGTCTTTCGGCCGTAGTCTTTGGCCCCTGCCATTCAGTCTACACATCGAAGAGCAAATGTTCAAATGTGTGTGAGTTCCTAAGGGACCAAACTGATGAGGTCATCGGTCTCTAGACTTACACACTACTTAAACTAACTTATGCTAAGAACAACGCACACACCCATGCCCGAGTGAGGACTCGAACCTCCGGCGGGAGTCCGTGACAAGGCGTCTCAAACTGCACGGCCACTCCGCGCGGATATCGAAGAGCATTGGCGGAAGTAAATGAAGGTTCAGGAGTGAGATTAAAATTCAGGGTGAAAGGACATCAATGATAAGATTCGCTGATGGCATTGCTATGGTCAGTGAAATGCGAGGAAGACGTGGAGGAGCTGTTCAATGGAATGATCAGTCTAAGGAGCACACATTATTGATGGACAGTAAATTGAAGAACGATTAAAGTAATGAATAGTACCAGAAATAAGATTATCGATAAATTAAATATCCCAATTTAGGACCTCTTAAATGACCGAAGTGAAAGAATTCTGCTACCATGGTAGCAAAATAGCAAATGACGGGCGAAGCAAGGAAGACATGAAAAAAGACTAGCACTGGCAAATAAGGCATTTCTGGCCACCAGAATAATTCTAGTATTAAACATCGGCCATGATTTGAGGAAGAAATTTATGAGAAAGTGCGTTTGGAGCACGTCATTGTAGGTTAGGGAATCATAGACTGTGAGAATACCGGAAACGAAGAGAATCAAAGCATCTGAGATGTGGTTTTATAGAAGGATATTGGAAAGTATGTGATCTGCTAAAATGAGGAAGTTCTTCGTAGAATCTGTGAAGAGAGAAACATATGGAAGACATTGTTAATAAGAAGGAACAGGATGATAAGACATGTGTTAAGCCACGTGTCCATCGAGAGAGCTGTAGAGGGGAAAATAACTGTACGGGAAGACAAAGATTGTAATATGTCCAACAAATAATTGAGGACGGCGGGTGCAAAATGGTTCAAATGACTATGAGCACTATGGAACTTAACTTCTGAGGTCTTCAGTCCCCTAGAACTTAGAACTACTTGAATCTAACTAACCTAAGGACATCACACACATCCATGCCCGAGGCAGGATTCGAACCTGCAACCGTAGCGGTCGCGCGGCTCCAGACTGTAACGCCTAGAATCGCTCGGCCACTCTGGCCGGCTGTCGGGTGCAAATGCTACCCTGAGATGAAGAGGTTGGCACCGGACTGAATTTCGTAGTGGGACCCATGAAATCAGAAGATTATAAAGAAATAAGAGAAATGAACTAAGTCAGGTAGATGATTTATAAGGTAAATGATTTACACTCCTGGAAATGGAAAACAGAACACATTGACACCGGTGTGTCAGACCCACCATACTTGCTCCGGACACTGCGAGAGGGCTGTACAAGCAATGATCACACGCACGGCACAGCGGACACACCAGGAACCGCGGTGTTGGCCGTCGAATGGCGCTAGCTGCGCAGCATTTGTGCACCGCCGCCGTCAGTGTCAGCCAGTTTGCCGTGGCATACGGAGCTCCATCGCAGTCTTTAACACTGGTAGCATGCCGCGACAGCGTGGACGTGAACCGTATGTGCAGTTGACGGACTTTGAGCGAGGGCGTATAGTGGGCATGCGGGAGGCCGGGTGGACGTACCGCCAAATTGCTCAACACGTGGGGCGTGAGGTCTCCACAGTACATCGATGTTGTCGCCAGTGGTCGGCGGAAGGTGCACGTGCCCGTCGACCTGGGACCGGACCGCAGCGACGCACGGATGCACGCCAAGACCGTAGGATCCTACGCAGTGCCGTAGGGGACCGCACCGCCACTTCCCAGCAAATTAGGGACACTGTTGCTCCTGGGGTATCGGCGAGGACCATTCGCAACCGTCTCCATGAAGCTGGGCTACGGTCCCGCACACCGTTAGGCCGTCTTCCGCTCACGCTCCAACATCGTGCAGGCCGCCTCCAGTGGTGTCGCGACAGGCGTGAATGGAGGGACGAATGTAGACGTGTCGTCTTCAGCGATGAGAGTCGCTTCTGCCTTGGTGCCAATGATGGTCGTATGCGTGTTTGGCGCCGTGCAGGTGAGCGCCACAATCAGGGCTGCATACGACCGAGGCACACAGGGCCAACACCAGGCATCATGGTGTGGGGAGCGATCTCCTACACTGGCCGTACACCACTGGTGATCGTCGAGGGGACACTGAATAGTGCACGGTACATCCAAACCGTCATCGAACCCATCGTTATACCATTCCTAGACCGGCAAGGGAACTTGCTGTTCCAACAGGACAATGCACGTCCGCATGTATCCCGTGCCACCCAACGTGCTCTAGAAGGTGTAAGTCAACTACCCTGGCCAGCAAGATCTCCGGATCTGTCCCCCATTGAGCATGTTTGGGACTGCATGAAGCGTCGTCTCACGCGGTCTGCACGTCCAGCACGAACGCTGGTCCAACTGAGGCGCCAGGTGGAAATGGCATGGCAAGCCGTTCCACAGGACTACATCCAGCATCTCTACGATCGTCTCCATGGGAGAATAGCAGCCTGCATTGCTGCGAAAGGTGGATATACACTGTACTAGTGCCGACATTGTGCATGCTCTGTTGCCTGTGTCTATGTGCCTGTGGTTCTGTCAGTGTGATCATGTGATGTATCTGACCCCAGGAATGTGTCAATAAAGTTTCTCCTTCCTGGGACAATGAATTCACGGTGTTCTTATTTCAATTTCCAGGAGTGTATAATAATGTTCTTTCGAGCTGTGAATCTCGTGTCAGATGCAAAGCTATTGAATGTGACTGGTACACACTGTGACGGCTACTTCTCTATCACAGTTTTTGTGCTTGTGTTGTTCACTATGTTTATGAAACGAAAGACGCGGAGGCCAAATGCCAGTATTACTGTCAGCAAAGGTGAGTGCAAGCCCCGTAACAGCAGGATAACGCCACGAAGGAAGATACATTGCCTAAGCTGTAGCTTAGGTTACTGTCGTGTATGTTAACACGGTATGTCACCGCAGGAAAAGTTACCGTATATAACATTTAACTGATCGTATATTACTGCATCAGCCCGCATCATGTGGAGCGCTCTGTGCTAGTTTATGTACAGGTAAGCGCTGCAGCTAGTAGCTATACCTGTTTCTATCTTATATTTTAATGAATTTTAATAATACTGTCTGTTCGTAACTTGAGCGCCTGAGCTCGTGAGGGGTGGAATGTGTTTTACGTAATGCAATCCATATTTCTTTTAGGACTTCTAATCGCTTTATATTCACAATTGGCAGCAATATATCATTTGTTGTTAAAAAAATTTAGGTAACTCGTTGTTTGTCTGAAGAGCATACCCTTAGCGCTGTCGAAACCTGAATCAAGTATAAAAATAAATAAAAATGAACAACTGATTGGCTGTGTACTTTATTAATTGGAAACCTCCTTGTAGTAGCTGCTAACAGCCATGTTCAAGATTATGCGATGTTATTTGAGCGACTGCAAAATGGAGTCACATTCAGCAAGAACACCCCCTCTGATCTGGATGGCAGGGGCACACGTGTGCTTAGTGCAGAATACGGCGATCCTACGATCTCGTGGTCAGACACGGTCTACCAGGACCCTGACGGCGAGTATGGCTGCCCTCAAGTTCTGGTGCAGTCCAACATTGGGCCACTGTCGCATCCGAATGCCCCACAAACTTGGATATTGTACGATTCGACCAGTCAGCCAAACGGGGACCCGCAGTGACACTTCTTTCACAATCCCAGGTGCTGATAACACTCTCAATCTGTACGCAGCATCTCTGAGCTCTTCAGAGCGATCGCTCAATTTCTGACGCTGTTCACGCCTACCATATACCCTACCAAGCCTAGTAACAGCACTAAACACGAATAACACTGATGTATACTGGTGTCTGCTGTTCCTGTCACAGCGAGCTGCAGCTCCACTCATTTATATACCGGCCGATGTTGTGGGCGCGTACGATGTTACGTCTCCTGGGTGCTTCACGTTTTTAGTCAGGCAGTGTATTTATACAAATGTCAGGACTATTGCTTTGAAAAGGACACCGTCAATTTCCTCCGCATTCTTCTCGAATACGAGGTTGCCTATCCGAGTCTGTGACCTCATAAATTCCCGGGACACTAATCTTAATCCTCGTTTCTTCTTTACAAGAACACACGGAAAGGCATAACAGAAATACGTTGTTATAAACATTGAATGAAAATTTTGTTTTGTCGCCTTCCCTGATGACGTCAACGACGCAAACGGTTAACAGTACAGAACACACACCAGGAAGGAGCGTCCACAAAGCGAAGCCGTCTTCCGCCGCACGCGACTGTCGGCGTATTCCAGGCACACACGGCGCGCCCCGTCAGCCAACACGCAGCAAAAGCGTGCTGTGCAGCGTAGCACGTGCGTCAGCTTCTGACGACGAAGTGCTTGCGGCGGCCGAAACGTGCGCTCGGCTACAGAGCTATTAAGTCGCAACTGTAACGGGTTCAAATAGGCCGCTGTCGGACTATACCTACAGCAGGTCGAGCGAAATTTTGCTGTCGTGGCGCCGGGCTCAGTGGCCGAGTGGTTCTAGGCGCTACAGTCTGGAACCGCGCGAGCGCTACGGTCGCAGGTTCGAATCCTACCTCGCGCATGGATGTGTGTGACATCCTTAGGTTAGTTAGTTTTAAGTAGTTCTAAGTTCTAGGGGACTGATTACCTCAGAAGGAAAGTCCCACAGTGCTCAGAGCCATTTGAACCATTTTTTTTTTACTGCCGTGGCGCTAGTGCTGTGGCGCGTTACTCCAAGGTATTTTGGCCGGAAAGAGGAAGAGAGGTGGTGGCGTTAAGTTCCTGGTGGCGCGACTTCAATACCAAAACACTACGCAGCGTCTCGTGCAGTGAGGGTATGTGACACTGTGGATGGTGATCAGTCAGTCGGATGAGGACGATAAGCTCGGCGGTCCCTTTTACATTATTCGAGAGGAGTAGACCATGAGCCGGCATCTGGTTTCACCGTCTCCTTTCTCTCATCATCATCATCATCATCATCATCATACAACGCGAACATGACAGGCCACTACTCACACACTAATTAGTCACCTACCCTCAACAGACACACTTAATAAAACGCACACATACCGCGTGAAAAAGCGTCACTGTATACGCAGAAAGAAAACTATTTCTGATTAGGCGGCTGAAGCTACCTCTTGACGCCTCCCAGCAGATTACGACATACTGTAACATTCTTTCTAATTCACTTGCTTATGAGTGTGTATCTGTCGTGTGTACAACGCAAAGCAAAGTCCTGGAAGCAGAATATAAAGAAACTGCAGTAAGACTGAATCTGGACGTCGCAGAAGAAGCCTAGAGCGCCACAGCAAGGAAGGTCCTTAAACGATACGTGAATGAGTAAGGTGATAGATCAACGATGCTATGTCCTTAGGAAATGAAAGTGATGAAACAGAATTAACGAAAAATCTCCTTATAATAAAGGGGTAAGAACTGCGGCTGCGGGCGGAAGCTGCGACATAGAAAAAGAGGAGACTCGAGCTGGGGAATCACTGCTTGATGAAAGGAGACTCAGGGGCCTAGTACGTACTTAGAGATCATATAGGGAAAGGTTCCCTACCCCCTCCAATACAGATCTCAAAAACGCCCGAAGAACAACGCTCGATGGCAGCAAATAGGGTGAAGAGAAGCCGTTCGACATTACGTCATGTCAGGGACTGGTGACGTCGAAGAGGAAAAGGAGACAAACGAGTAAAAGTCTGGGTGAGTGAGAAGCAGTCGTGAGTGGACGCACGCCGAGTTACATGCTGGAGTCGCTGGGACACACAGTTATTAGTTTGCAAGGATCCGGTACTCTGAAAGATTTTATACGAAGGGTTCAGTAAGCAGACAGAACAATGACAAGCAACTAATGACCCTATAGAATGACTTGACTCTTACAGTGGTGGCACCTCTAGTAGGAAAGTTAATTCTGTAACTGACATTCTGAGTAAAACTTAAAGACGTCAATTTATCTCCTGAGTCGACTATTCTCTTCATTTCCATCTCATTTCGGCCAACTGTCTGCATTCCCCACAGCACGAACTTCTGTCGCTCAGTCCATTACATAATCCACGAGCAGGGCGCGACATATCGTCTAACCAGAGGCTAGAGCCTCAGTAACCGCCAGAAAAGGACTTTGAATCTTATGGTGTTGGAACCCAGTTGTTCGATATTTGTGTTCTTCCACTCTACCGAGCGCTGGGCTTACGGTCACGCTGCTCATTCATATGCTGTGGGCTCAAGATGTGAGAAAGGAGCACCGGAAGAAAGTGACGAACAGTCCGTTGCGCCATTGGACAGCCGCTTTCTGGGCCCACCGGCCGCCGCCCCAGACTAGGGTCGGTCTCTCGCAGAAGCCTCAAGGCCGCGGTGAGCCGCCAGCCGCTCGGCGCTGCCATGTTTGGAACTCGCGGCGCGCGGCTATTTTTAGCAGCGCCCTGGACGCTGGGCTGCCGCCGCCCACACACCACGCAACAAAGGGCAAATACAGGCTACGCCGGCGTACACAAAGGCCCCGTGCACCAAAAGCATCGTCACTCGGTTATCTTCCGCTTGGCGCCGTTAGGTGTTCGTGATCGGCTGTATTCGCGTCTCGGTCATCCTTCCGGCGATATTGCACCCTTCTATTAAAGGTACAATTTAGGACATAATCTGAATTTTTCACCTGTTCACTACGCAATTTCGAACAAAACACCAGGTACGGCCACAAACACCACGTACGAAATGTGCATCGAAATGTTACTTTGTAGCCGGCCGCTGGTGGCCGATCGGTTCTAGGCGCTTCAGTCTGGAACTGCGCGACCGCTACGATCGCAGGTTCGAATCCTGCCTCGGGCATGGATGTGTGTGATGTCCTTAGGTTAGTTAGGTTTATGTAGTTCTAAGTTCTAGGGGACTGATGACCTGAGATGTTAAGTCCCATAGTGCTCAGAGCCATTTGAACCATTTGATTTGTTACTTTGTAAACGTATAAAAAGTAACCCCAATTTTAATTAACTTCCGAAAATATTATAAACAATTTTACATACTGTATATAAATAAATCTAACCCGAGAACAGTTAGGAACTAAAATTGGGGAATATCTAGCAGGCTTAATACCAAACAGATCCTGTACGGAACAAGTCTTAATTTAAGACTAATCCTTAGCTACCGCAATGTTATATCTGGCTTTTACAAAAGTACGCGCGAGATTTTCATATCCTCTTGCTCGAGACGTGCAAACTATTAGTCCTACAAAAAAAAATGAACGCGAACTTTTTTGTTCATAATTTTAGTTAAATTTTGTACTGGGGGTACGATTTTCGAGTTACTCAAGAAAAACTTGCGAAAGTGACACTGAAAGTACTTCCGCCCCCACACTCGTCCCTCAGCGGTCAAGATTTTTCGTGGCACCCGTTCCTACTACACTGTGCAAAAACTTCCGAATACACTGTCTATTCCCGATATTCGACCTTTTTCTGTCTGTGTTGACTGGGCTATTACGTCACCATCATAGTGGGTATTTAGTTAATTAACTTTATTCAAATGGTTCAAATGGCTCTGAGCACTATGGGACTTAACATCTGTGGTCATCAGTCCCCTAGAACTTAGAACTACTTAAACATAACTAACCTAAGGACATCACACACATCCATGGCCGTGGCAGGATTCGAACCTGCGACCGGAGCGGTCACACGGCTCCAGACTGAAGCGCCTAGAACCGCACGGCCACAGCGGCCGGCTTGACAATTCGAGCCAAACTTAACTGTCACAAGCATACTATCTTCTTTGTCAGAAGGCCTGGCGTATATAGCGATGTAACTGTTTATATTATGCTTTTAAAATTCACAATACTGTTAGGTAAAATTTACACAGTGGTCAATTGTACAATTTGTATGGGTTCGATTAAGTCGGTGGCATAATAAAGTCAGTCAATGAAGATCAGAAAAGGTCGAATAAAGAACTAATTCGTGCAGTCGCAAATTTTTATATAGTGGTAGGAGGAGTGGCATAAACAACATACTAGGAATGCTGACCGTTCTGGGCTGATTCTGGGGGTGGGGGTGCATTTGAAAGTCGCTTTTGTACTTTGTCCTTGAATAATTCGAAAACTATGGCGTCTAAAGCGAAAACGAATTCCAGTACAAAATTTAAGTACATCAAATTTCCTACAAAAAGGGCTCTGTTTCTTTTTCTTCTGTTTGTGCGTAGCGAGCTAGAAAATATGAAAATCTCGTGTGTTGTTTATAAAGGAAAAATATAACACTGCGGGTCGCATAAAACGACAGCGCAGGGGCAGGTGAATCTCACTGCTTAATAAGCCACTTTGCGATGCTGCAGGCGAATCTCATCTGTATATCTGAATGAAAGACAGTTGCGAAAAGAGTCTGTAACTTACACAGCGACTCGCTACGAAGTCAACAACTCGTGGGGTGGTTGATACATGACGTTGAGGTACGATATTAAAATAAATGATGGAGTATCGTTGGTGGTATTTTAATGAAGTTGACAATCAGACCTGCTGCTCTGTTATTTTCTCTCGCTACCAGCAGGTAAGCAAATAGCTTACCTGGAAAGATTTTCCTGTCTCCTTGAAGAAAACTTTGCACGTGGTTTTTGAAGGCCACATGTAACATTGCTGGCTGCAAGGAACAGTAGTAATAGAGGCACCGGACTCACGCTGTATAACACATTGTGATTCCGTCTCGGTAATAAATGAGAGCTTACGAAAGCACTGCAATAAGAAACATTGCAGAAGAAAAGGCTTTAATGTAAACTGTTAAATAAACCTAGCTGCTGGAGGCGAATTGCATTTATGGTTGTAAATCGTTTGTTTTAGCGAGCTTCTTTTAAACTTTGTTAAGGAAGACTGCTGCGGAATTCTAGTATTCGTCCAACTAATTTGATTCTCCTTCTAAAAACTATATTATACGACCTAATGTTGGTTACCTTTTTCCGATACTCTTGCTGTTTATTCGAAACGTTGTTTCAAGCTACTAACGACAACCGTAACAGCAACTGCGGCATCTGTCACTGCCGCTGTCATTTACGACAGCCAGCAACTCGAAATGTCGACTTTATCCTAGCCAAGAAAGATATTTTTCGACACTTTTTCCCGAAGTTTCAGTTTGATCGTCGGCAATAGATGAGATAAATGAGCTCGCATCCAGAACGGAAACGACTAAATATACGACAGTGTCCAATGTATGAGAAGCAGCGCGATGGGCATAAATTTACCATACTTCCCCCGCACCTACATCTGCATGTCTATCCTGCAATTCACACTTCAGTGCTTGGCAGCGGTTTCACAGGACCACTTCCACACTGTTTCTCCTGCGTTCCACTCTCGGAGAGCACGTGCGAAAAACAATGCTCTAGAAGAGGCAGACAAGTATAGTGTCGGCAGTGCCTTGGGCTGATTTGTTGCACCCTCTGAGTGTTCTACCGATGAAATGCAGTCTTTGGATCGCCAGATTCATCGTGTAACCAAAATTTAACGGACTTTGATGACCTCACATTAATATTCTTCAGAGTCAGTTGCCACTTTTTTCACATACTTATATCTTCTCTAAGTCATTTTGTATTTCGTTTTGATGTTTTAAAGACTTTACTAGACGGTAAACGGCTCAGAACCTAAAGAGCTTGTCTCCTAATTCGTTCATACGCAGGGTGGTTATAATTAAACTTTCGGTACTTGAAAGGGCCCCAATGAAAAACGAGTGATCTCAGGACGATGACGCCGGCCGCTGTGTCCGAGCGGTTATAGGCGCTTCAGTCCGGAACCGCGCTGCTGTTACGGTCGCAGGTTCGAATCCTGCCTCGGGCATGCATGTGTGTGATGTCCTTACGTTAGTTAGGTTTAAGTAGTTCTAAGTCTAGTGGACTGATGACCTCAGATATTAAGTCCCGTAGTGCTTAGAGCCATTTGAACCAATTGTCAGGACGAATGAAATGTGTGTAAACATTTGTAAGGACATACGGAAGAGCAATAACGAGTAAACTATTGAAAGAAACATATCTTAATTCCCATATGAGGGGGTAATATTTGTTAATTGCGTAACATGTAACTGTTCCAAGCTACAAACGTTACTCAATGTGACGACCATCACGTATCACACTAGACGTACCATTTCACAATTGTACGCACAACTTTTTGAACATCGTAGCATGGAATGTTCAGCTGTTGTGACACAGCTCGTGCACTGCCTGAAGACAGCACACTGTGTCCAGTATTTTCAGCCATGTCAACAGGAACTTTTTCAACAATTTGTGGCGCAATTGTTCGCAGCTTCTCTCAGGAGCAATTCTCAAATAGCTTCTTCAAAGCTGGTGCTGGAAGAGGACCTCTTCGTATTCTTTTAATGCTTCGATACTCGCGAAAAGCACCAGCGCTACTTCTGTTGTGTTGATAAAACAGCTTTACGAGTAAAGCCCTGTTCGCCTTGTCTTGACCCACGATGACTGTCTGCAACTGTAATGCACAGTAACTCTTGTGTTTCAGTTCCACGTCTCCGTACCAGCACCGGTGCCTAACGGCAAGTGATGACACTAACAATACTAACAACCTAAAACCATAGTCTACTCCTATAGAGCTTAGTATCCATACGGTAAATAGCTTTTTGCCTACACTGGCTGACGTAGCGAAAGTTAAATTTAATTATAACCACCCTCTACATTATGGAAAGCAGAGGGCCTATAACGTTTCCTTGGGAAACCCAGATATAAATTTAGTTTTACTAAATTACTTCCCAACAGTAACTACGAGCTTTGACCTTTCTCACAGTACTCCACGAATGCAACGCAGAGCTGAGGCGATATTCCACAGATCCGCAATTTTATTACAAGTCGCTTGTCAGGAACTGTGTCAAAAGCCTTCTGCAAATTTCGACGTATGGAATCAATTTTAGAATCCTTGTGCAGAGCTGTAATGTAGGCTGCGCGAAAGGACCACGAATGGGCCTAGTGTGGACCTGCAGAACCTCTTCAGAAGACACGGTATATTGCGGAAAACTATCCAAGTCTATGGGATTCATATTAGCTTGAATAAAGTTGGGGGGGGGGGGGGGAAGAGTCAAACAAATGTACTCATGAGGTACTGAGTTACCGACAATTGTTGTATACAATTGAGAAAACGTTCATGTCATGGCATATGGAATAGTTCGACGGTTCGACGTAAGGCGGAGGGACAGTTGAGCGAGGGATATATACGTACATTAATCGCTGTCAGACTGGGTGTGCGACGCATCTGTGGAGAGTGTGAGCTTGTCACGTGTACTGCATGTTGTGTGAGAAATGATTGGTGTTGTTAAATGAATGGACAATGTAGCGCTAGCTTAATTATGCAAAGTACAGTTTTGAACGGTTATACGAATTAAAATACGATAATTGCTTTGAAACCGTTTGGCACTGGAAATAGCCGAGGTTCCAAAAGCGAAATTCCCTTTGTTACTTGTAATGTATTATATAATGAACACTATCGAATAGTTAGAATGGGTAATTGGCCATAATGGAAATTTTTGGGACAGTTACGTTTTTCTTTTCTTATTTGCGCTTTAATTTTTCTTTGATGAGCATTTCAAATCAGGTCTCTGAAGGCCTTACAAATATGCAGGTATCCCAACGACAATAAAAACTATGAACAATGCGAATTACAAATGTTAAGAAACTGTCACGGGGATAATTTCTGGGTCAGTTCCAGTGTGAGTTGCTTTGCAGAAGGGGACATATAAAGAAGAATGCGTATCAGTGATCGCTGTCGGACATCCCAGTGGTACGGTGATTGTGCATACAACTGTGCTATGCATTATAGCGAGGCTTGTAGAGAAAAGTAATGTAATAAGACTTTGTGGTTTGCATACTCTTGCGGAACCAAAGTTCCATATTTTATTCAGCAATCACAGCTACTTTATGGGCATGAAAAACCAAAGGATGATACTGTGATTATATTTTATGCTTCGAAATGGGGTGTCATCTGCTGCTATTTGGTTTCCATCACTGTTTTCAGCAACCTGCCTTGCCGCAGTAAAAGACTTCTGATTCGAAAAGGAAAAGACCAGCGTTCAACATATAGTCGGTGAAGTTACTAGAAACGCAATAACAAGCAGGATGAACGAAGTCGACGAAATGATTATTCCGAACGTACGCTACAGTGATTTAGTGGAACCACCTAAAACGTAGATTAAGATGGTCGGACGTAGATCTGAACCCTTATCTGCCGTACAATGGTTGAACAACTGCGAGCGCTCGGCATTTCACTCTTCTCGGCGTGACAAACGATATCGCTTCTATTAATCTAAGTTATTTCTTGTTATGATAGTTGCTCTTTCCACCCACAATATCTTCGCCATTATTCTGTGCAGCCATATTTCAGAATAGTTAGTTCCTCTCTAGAGTAGCGGGTATGAGCCTTGTGGTGTAAATGGGAAGATAACTAAGAGTGCGTGACTGGATGCCTGCGTCTCTTTAACAGGGGCCTCATAACTTACGCGTCTGCCGCAGACTTCTCGGTCCGTTAAACGGCGCCATGTGGGGAGGGAGGGGGGAGGCATTTCTCCAGACGAGCACAGCTCCTCTGTATATGGAAACGAGGAGCAAGTATGCAGAACTAACGCCTACATTAAATAGCGGCGGGTGAGTTACCGTCTGGTTGCTGGGAGCGCTAAGAACTTCTGCTGCGAGAACAACGGCCTCTTTCAATCTATCAAAACCGTCCTCACATCTGAAACGCTACGAGTATGGCAGAGTGTATTTCAGTTAGCTGCAAATGCACATCCACTCTGACTATTCAATGATTAAAGCGTGAGAATAAATTGGTTGTTTGTATCAGACACTTAAACACTAAATTCGTGTGAAGAAAATTTTAACAGAATGAAGAGCATGAGAAAGCTTCTGATAGGCTGTAGTTTTCGGTTGAGCAGTGAGTCGTACCTAGATACTTCAGCTGATAGAACTCCTTACGCACTAGCAATCGTCCGAATTCCACTCCCGACCCGCACCTGGACCCGACAAAAGGTTTCAACGTGTCACAGACCTCACAATTTGTGCTGATAGTTGTAGCTGTTTACTGTGTGGAAGGAGGAGCAACTGCAGATATGAAAGACAAGTAGTTAGCAGAGAAATATTAACCGTGTTGGTCACAGACAGAGGAAACAGTTCAATCACAGGTGTCTGCCTCCCCTTCACGGTCTGTCGTTCATACGGTAAATAGCAGCAGCTCGCATTATATTTACAAATGCAAGATAATGCGCGTAAACTATTTTTTACCTGTTTTGGTATACTAACTTTACGTCTCTGAACTAATTCTTATTGTTTAACTACAATGGATGTACGTGAAGTAACGAAAACATATCTCCTCTGTACGAAAACAAAGCGTAATAATTCTCTAGTACCGTTTGAAACATTAGTGATCCTTCGAATAGGAAGAGAGTGAGTGGCTTGTTTGAAAGAATCCATGTAAGTCTTACAGATTTCTAACCGATCAGTTCTTAGAGGGCTTCACAGAGCTCGTTGCTCATAAGCGGAAAAGGTAAGAGAGCAGACAATATTTATCTCGCCAGACATTACCTACCTGTTTTCAGTAGCCAGTATATGGGAAAGCCTCCAAAATCTTACTGTTTGGTACAATAAACATTTCTCGTGGAACATAAGGCCAAGATAAGTAAGTGCGTATTGCAACAATTCCTTTTCCCAGAGCTCCATCGAGTAACATTATAAGAAGAATAGCGAACGAATATCAGGAATAGATGGTACACAGTACTGTGCCCATCATCAGACAGTGGTTTCAGAAGTCTCCAGTTACGTGCCGCGTCAGTAAACCGCGAACCAAAAACTAAAATTCTTTTTGCAGCTCTGATTGTCTCACCTATGACGTGCTGTAATTCGATGCGTGCCCTGTTAGTTTAATCTGTTGCTTTGGGCGTAGTTTAACAACGGAGTTTCCTCTTCTAATTCCGCCTGGCGGTGTACCGTAGAGGATATTCACTTAGTCTCAATCTGCGCTCTGATGTATCAGAGATTGGGGGAAATAAAACTGCTTGATGTACGGACAGATTCAGATATGTAGCTCATCAGCTGATAGTGTGTATTTCTGTTTGCACCAGGGTTTAACTTGGAAGCTCTCTGCGAGCTGCCGTAGATTTAACGAGGTTTGACTGGAGTCGCGCCAAAAGCTTCGGGCGAGAAACATTTTGAGTCTAACAAGGGAACCTCCCCATCGCACCCCCCTCAGATTTAGTTATAAGTTGGCACAGTGGATAGGCCTTGAAAAACTGAACACAGATCAATTGAGAAAACAGGAAGAAGTTGTGTGGAACTGTGAAAAAATAAGCAAAATATACAAACTGAGTAGTTCATGGGAACATATGCAACATCAAGGACAATAGGATTGCAGGAGTGCCATGGTCTCGTGGTAACGTGAGTAGCTGCAGAATGAAAGGTCCTTGGTTCAAATGTTCCATTGAGTGAAAATTTTTATTTTCAGTTTATGTGACAAACTCTTATGTTTTCATCACTTTTTTGGGAGTGATTATCACATCCACAAGAAAACCTAAATCGGGCAAGGTAGAAGAATCGCCAAGTGTACAAGTTAGGTGGGTCGACAACATATTCCTGTCATGTGGTGCACATGCCGTCACCAGTGTCGTATAGAATATATCAGATGTGATTTCCTGTGGAGGAATCGGTTGACCTATGACCTTGCCATCAAATGTTTTCGGTTCCCATTGGAGAGGCACGTCCTTTCGTCTACTAATCGCACGGTTTTGCGATGCGGTCGCAAAACACAGACACTAAACTTATTACAGTGAACAGAGACGTCAATGAATGAACGGACAGATAATAACTATGCAAAAATAAATAAAGTGAAATTTTCACTCCAGGGAAGACTTGAACCAAAGACCTCTCGTTCTGCAGCTGCTCACGCTACCACGGGACCACGGCGCTCCTGAGCTCGTGTTGTGCATGATGTTGCCTATGTCGCCCATTGAATACTCAGTTTGTATATTTTGCTTATTTTTTCACAGTTCTACACAACTTCTTCCTGTTTTCTCAGTTCATCTGTGTTCAGTTTATCAAGGCCTATCCACTGTGCCAACGTATAACTAAATCTGAGGGGGGTGCGATGGGGAGGTTCCCTTGTAAGTAAAGGAAACTACTATTCGTGTGACGAAGTGAACAACAGTCACATGAATGTAGACAAATATTCATTTAAGGGTACATTGATGGCTTCAGGAACTTGATATGCTGATTCCTTGCTATAAATTGTCAAGGTGAGAATTCTGTGAAATGTAGTTGAAGAGGAAGTACTTATCTACCCTGTTGGCCAAAAGAGTGACAACCACGAGAAATTAATTGAAACAGGATAATACTAAACAGCGCGATTAATAATTAAACAAGTTTCAAACCAAGAAGGCCAAATCGGTACTTTACAAGCCAATGTCTCTGGGAACAGGACAACAGTACTCGTAACGATCGTGAACGTCAGCGTGCATGCAGAATCTTTGGAAAAGAGAGAAGAGAACGAAATGGCATTGTGGATCTGCCAGTAGCTGGTTACAGTGGTTCCTGGACAAGGCAACCCACAGCTACGCCAGGCTCTCAAAAGCATATGGTGGACACTGATGTTACTCACAGCTGATGAAACGGGGCAACAGCTGCTGGTAGGGGACAAGGCCAGGTGTGCGGCTGTGGAGTGTGATGGGACTGCAGATCTGTGGCGGCACGTGTGGTGTGAGGCCACTGGATTGCTGGCCATGAATCTACATCTGCAGTCTTCGGTTTATATGCCTACCACAGGCGGTTTACGAAGAATTTCATTAATGACACGGTGTCTGAAGGCGAATGTGGCAATTTAGATGGAAGCTACGCACGATTCAGGAAATATCTTTCACTGCCACCCGTTATCGTAAATTTTTTTCTGTTCCCTCACATCGTTACAACAACTGCTATACTTCTCTGAGTTCAAGCATTTCACAATCACCACACCAGACGAACTCTTCTCACCATAACTTAAATCAAGGCTACTGTCGTAACGAACAGCAGCGAAGATACATCAATGTATTTTTCACATTCGTGTGTGCATACAATGATTTTTCCCTGTGGTTTTTTTCTTTTTTGTATTTATGTTAAAAAATAAGGCAATATGACTGTATGTTCATTTCCTTACCTGTAAGCGACCTATCTGTAGAACATTGTAAATTGCTTCACATGTTTCGATGCTTCACATGTTTCGGGTATAATGTTCCCAAGCGCCTGAGATGGTACGATAGTAAAAATGTCTCCCAGTAGCTAGAAACCTCTGTATCGCTTTACGTATTCACGAGGAGAAATCGCATTTCAACTATGTCATGTTTTCTCTCAATTAATGGTATAACCAATGGCAACAGTTTCATTATAGTGTGTGTTAAAGGCGTGTCATGCAGTATTTGTGCCAGCCACTTCGAACCAGTTTCAGTTCGCTGAGCAAATTCACGAGTGAATATGTTTATCTTTCTAGAAACCACTCGCGCGTTTTATCTTACTCTCTAATAATATAGCTAAAGCAAAAATTGGGATCGCATCTTTATCGCTGGGCGGACATAGTGACAGACGATTTCACCTATTTGCCGGTCTAGATTTAACTAAAGGTGTGGCTGGTGTCCGGATAGGGTTATCCGGACATGTCCGACTTTTCGCGATCGCATCCGGCGAAACATACACAAGTCCGGCCTGTCCGGCGTTTTTTAGGCGTATTTCGCGACAAACCAGAGATGGCACAACTACGGCGAGTTCCGAGCTAATGACGTAAGCACAAGGAATAAGTAAAAGGAGAAATAAGTGGACGATATATCTAAGGAAGAGGACGTAGATGAAAATGAGAAGGGAGATATGATGCTGCGTGAAGAATCTGACAAAGCAATGAAAGACGTAAGTCGAAACAAGGCCCCAGGGGTAGACAACATTCCGTTAGAGCTACTAGTACCCTAGAGAGAGACAGTCATGACAAATGGAAAAGTCTTTCGTTTGGTGACCAAGATGTATGAGACAGGCGAAATAACCCTCATACTTCAAGAACAATATAGTAATTCCAATTCCAAGGAAAGCAGGTGCTGACAGGTGTGAAAATTACCGAACTATCAGTTTAATAAGTCACGGTTGCAAAACACTAACACGAATCCTTTACAGAAGAAAGAAAAAACTGGTAGAAACCGAACTCGGGGAACATCACTTTGGCTTCCGGAGAAATGTACGAACACGCGAGGCAATACTGACCGTACGGCTTCTCACACAAGATAGATTAAGGTACGGCCTGGGGGTTAAAAATCGCAGAGGGACGTCAATAGATGAGTAAGGAAGCAGATTCAGATGGATGTAGGTTGCAGTAGTTACTCGGAGATGAAGAGATTTGGAAAGGGCAGAGTAGCATGGAGAGCTGCAAGAAATTATTCTTTGCACTGAAGATCACAACAACATAGCTACACCTGTCTACACTATCGTAGAAAAAGAATCATTAAGTTGAATGAAAGTAAATTCTTTGATATACGTTAAAATTTCAAGAAATAAAAAAAGACGACTCTGCGTTTAAGAAGCTGCTGGCTCAAGAGCAGTGGGCAGCTAATTTCAAAGCACATCATAATAAATAATTTTACTCATAATTATTGAGACTGGTACAAAATTACTTTGATATTCTAGGCCAAAATGCCAACGTCGAAAAGGTATTGTCTTTCATAAACGTCCCGTGGACAAAGAAACTCAGTAAAATGCAAACTGACACTACCACAAAGATGATGTACTTCTGTAATTTAAAATCATTCTGTCCAGGGTTCCACGAAGTGAATTCCAAGAAAAATAACATTCTCTGTAAAATGGGTTTAAATGAGAAGTATTAATACCTAACTATACATTGTTATTTCTTTACAAGTCTAACTGAAATGACCAAAGGTACTGAATATCTTTTCGCTTCGTATTTCAGAAGAACAGACAATTATTTATTTCGTTTAATGAACAACTTTTCGTTCATTTTGATATAAGATTATCTTAGGAATTATCTGAACAATTAAGAAGACTGAGCACTTAGTTTCTATCGTAATTCCCAAATTAAAAGTCTCTTTCCGGATTATTTTTTAATTTAAACACATTTAAGGCTGATGTATGAAAAACTGACTGCAACTGAACAAGTTTAAGGTTGATCTCGGAAAAACTGTAACTGATTATTAATAAACAATTTTTATTTTTTGTCTGTATTTCTATTTAAAGTCAGTAA
The DNA here is from genome assembly GCF_021461385.2 of Schistocerca piceifrons. Lineage (NCBI taxonomy): Eukaryota > Metazoa > Arthropoda > Insecta > Orthoptera > Acrididae > Schistocerca > Schistocerca piceifrons. Next base: position 539,077,591 of record NC_060138.1, read on the forward strand.
TCCGGCTTTGAGGTAAAATGTCCGGTCAAATGTAACGCCGAGTCCGGCTTTTCTGTTTCACGACCTGACAACCCTTATGTCCGGACCATCTCCGACAGAGTGTGAAGGCATAATGCGCCAATCCTGCGGAGAGATATGGAGGCCGTTAGTGTCGTAGCGCCACCAGCTCACGACAAATCGTAATATTACTGTCAGTCTCCCATCATTGTGTCTTACTTTGTAATCAATAGTACTGCGAGTGCTAGGTGGTTGAAATATGTTTCTCCGTCGATCCTAAAATAACTCGAGGCGTAAGAGTATACTGACGGCTCACACAGTAATTTAATGCGGCAGTGCAAGTTTCTCCGTTTCAGTAACCAACCTTACAGCACACGTCAAATTTCTCATTTTTTCGAGTTACTAAGCCAAAGTCGGTCATAAAACGAGCAAATAGAGGTCTTCCGAGCTCCACGTAGTCGAAGCACGAACTGGTACTTGTACAAGCACGCTTGGACTGTGCAGAGAAATAAATGTTTGTAAGCTTGAAGATTCATGCTTGCCAGCTCACGTGGACGCCTTTAGCAGTCAGTGGTGTTTGCGACTGCTCACTTCCCGACCCCCACCGCTTTTGACACACGCCAGCTGCGCAGCGCCTCAGCTGCTGCTGTCAGCCGCAGATCCACAGACAGCTGGCCCTCATCGCTTCCACACTGTTTGCAGTATGCCAGGGAAATGCGGTCACAGAGATACGCGGACAGTGGGGTTTGCCGTGATTTGCGGACATCACCTTTGCCGGGTAGTTTGGGCCCAAGAGAAGACCTTCCCCGATGGGGCGGTGTCCGCAAATGTCCCTATTCCAGCCGTCTTTGCAGACATTGCCGGTACATAAGGGGCCTCCACACATTCAATATTTATTAAGTATACTATATTTTCAGTCTTGCCTATTATATTGATGTTCTAGGCGCTCAGTCCGGATCCGCGCGACTGCTACGGTCGCAGGTTCGAATCCTGCCTCCGGCATGGATGTGTGTGATGTCCTTAGGTTAGTTAGGTTTAAGTAGTTCTAAGTTCTAGGGGACTGATAACCACAGATGTTAAGTCCCATAGTGCTCAGAGCCATTTGAACAATTTTTTATTATGTTGATACACAGGACGATTCAACCAGGCTGTTTACCAGAGATATCTCAAAATGTTCAAACTGTTACAACTATTGCTGGTCTTTTTAAATCCACGGAAAACTGAAGCATATGCGGATTTTTTAAAAGACAACTGTCTATATAGTTTTTAAACGCTATTCTAGCGCTACTGAAAGACGATGACTGCTGCGTTGTAAACTTTTATGCACCATACGAAGATACATTTTTTATTGCATATGGTTTTAGCGCTTCTCAAAATATTCGCTTTTAAAAATTACGCACTTTTGCATGCCTTCAAAGAGATTACGTAATTTTTTTTCACTTTCATTTCCACAACATGGCTTTTGAAAAATTCTACAGCTTCTTGAGGTGATGAAATAGCTGTAAACACGTTTAGTTTGAGAAAGAGGAACAAAAACATGTCGTTAGGCGACAAATTCGGTGCAAATGAACAGTGAGGCATTAACTCGATGTTTGTCTCCGCCAAATAATAATTGTTTGACGTGTTCGCATTGGCTTGAAAGCAAATGATGCGCCCTTTTTTGTTGTTTACCTGTATTTCATATATGACAGGTAGCAAAAAGTTAATACTGTATATCGTTCGGCATCAACTGTTCGTACTGATACGCTGAACAGAAGATTAACTGTGACGTGTCCAGGTTAACCACAGAAACAATCGTCACTTTCTTGAAAGTGCTTCGCGAATGACCCATTACTGCTGGGTTTCTGTTCATCTTTAAATACTGAGGCAGCTGACTGCTGTTTAGATTTCAGCTCATACGAATAAATCTAAATTCCGTCTCCTATAACGTTGCTTTAAAATGATATTGCATTTCCTCGGTCGAATTTTTTGAGCATGATTACATCAACTGATGCTGTTTGTGAGCTTGTGCTGAACCTTTCGGATGCAAATCTTCTCCGCGGCTAAATCTTTATTGAATTCTGACGTACTGCAGTCTTCGAGGTACCTAAGAAAGCCTCTGTTGCTGTTGTTGTTTTGTTGTTGTTGTCTTCAGTCCGAGGACTGGTTTGATGCAGCTCTTTGTGCAAGTCTATCCTGTGCAAGCCTCTCCATCTCTACAAAACTACCGCAACGTACAACCATCTGAAGTGGCTTTTTCTATTAAAGCCTTGTCCTCCTCTACAATTCCTTTATGCATAAGAATATGTCATACCAACACACTCCTTTTAGTAAGCTTGGCCATATATACATTTATTTCCTCCGGCAATTCGATTCAGTACATTCATTAATTACTCGATATATCCATCTAATCTCCAATATACTCCTCTAGTACAACATTTCAAAAGCTTCTATTGACTTTATGTCTGAAGTACTTATCGTCCGCCTTTCACTTCCGTACAAGGTTGCACTCCATATTATTACCTTCAAGAGAACACATACATTCACGTTCGGTTTTAATTTTCCTTTCTCGAAAATGCTTTTCTTGCTGCTGATAGTCTGCAATTTATGTCCTCCGTAGATCGGTCATCGTCACTAATTTTTCTACCCAAATGGCATCAATGATCGACCACTCTTAGTGTCTCATTTTCTAACCTAATTCTATATACATCCTTAGTGTCACGGATTCGAGGAGTGCACTGGAAAACCTGGAAAAGCAGCAACGGGTCTCCAACACTAACCGCCATGTGCTCGAGGTAATTAAGTTAATCAGTGTGAAAGTCACTTCAAATCAAACAATCTAGACACCATGCCACTACTATAAGTTAAAGCTATGACAGACAATGCCGTAAGTTTCTTAAAGCCTTGACCAGAGCAGGAATTCCTCAGCCTAAATCTGTGACGTCTGTTTCGCCAGCCGACCACTGCGGACTACGTCACTGTTGCCCAGTTTCTGCAAGAAACGGATATCCAGCTACGCAAAGGTTCCAGCGTAAGAAGTTGTGATAAGTGGACTGTGTTGAACGTGTGAATATAGAGTGTACCATGACGTTTACCTGGAATTAACGTAATTTTTAATGCCTATATTGCGTATGGTATATTGTGTACAAACACTGTAGTTATTCACTTCTCTGGCTGAATGGTAATGCCAAAGGTCAATAAATTATATTTAAAGAAAAAAATTACTTCTACCACCATCGCCGAATTGTCCGCCCCCTGTAGCTGAGTGGTCAGCGCGATAGAATGTCAGTCCTAAGGGCGCGGGTTCGATTCCCGGCTGGGTCTGAGTTTTTCTCCGATCAGGGACTGGGTGTTTTGTTGTCCTAATCATCATCATTTCATTCCCATCGACGTGCAAGTCGCAAAAAGTGGCGTCAAATCGAAAGACTTGATCCCGGCGAACGGTCTACCTGACGGGAGGCCCAAGTCACACGACATTTACATTATTTATCGCCGGATTCAATTCTGCTACATTCCAATACTCTCACAACCTCTTTTCAAAAAACTATCCATTCAATTCAATTGCTCTTCAGAGTCCTTTGCCGACTCTGAGAAAATTACAATGTTGTCGATAAACTTCGTATTTTTTTCTTGATAGTAATACCTATTATAATTGGTGGATTTGGTAATTGACTCGTACCATTAATAATCGGTGCACCAGTAATTCACTTTCCAATTTCTCCTTGGTTTCCTTTACTGCTTGCATACTATACAGACTGAGTAACATCAGGAACAGTCTACAACCCGGTCTCACTCCATTCCCAGCTATGTCCTCCTACAACTACGGCCTAGTCTCCGCAATATCCTTTATTTTAGCGATGCTAGTAGCGCAACGTATACAGTAGGACTTCTGTGAAGTTTGGGAGGTAGGTGGTGAGGTATTGGCAGAATTAAAGCTACGAGGGCAGATCGTCAGTGGTGCTTGGATCGCTGTCTGTAGAGCACCTGCCCGTGAAAGGTAAAGGTCGTAGGTTCGAGTCCAGATCCGGCGCACAGTTTTAATCTGACAGGAAGTTAAGCAACTTATCTGGTGGGCGCAAATCGAAGTATATGACTTATGAACATCCCTAAATTGTCACGCAGGAACCCCCTCCGCTCCTCCCCCCCCCCCCCACATCTTAGGTAAAACTAAACCATGCTTGTCTCGAGTACGTATGTGTCACAGGGATGCAAATCCATCCTTAAAACTGTGTGATTCACTACTCAAGGCCAGCATGACGAAGCCACTGGCAGCGCTCCGGAAGCGGGGAAATGTATGTAGGCTCGGCAGTCTTCCGGTCTGGTCGCGGAGGAAGGGAACAGACACTGTGCACTCATTCAGCCATAACAGTGCACGTACAGAGGTAGAAGACATTCGTTTAAAAGCGTTTTCAAGGAGATGCGCACAACCGAAACGGTACGTTCAAAATGTCCGTTTCATGGCACTTTTACTTGCAGCGCAAGTACAGTCGGAACAATGAATTATTAAATTTGTACGTGATTTGGGAGTATACAGGGGGCAAAATTTCATACACAGAGCTACCACTTCTGGCACCAGCAATGGTTCTTAACGTGGTTGTGAATCGAGGAGGAGAAGGGAGAGGAGGAGGAGGAGGAGATTGGTGTTTAACGTCCAATCGACAACAAAATCATTAGAGACGGAGCACACACGCGGATTAGGGAAGGATGGGGAAGGAAATTAGCCATGCTCTTTCAAAGGAACCATTTCGGCATTTGCCTGAAGCCTTTAGGGAAATCACGGAAAACCTGAATCAGGGTGGTCGGACGTTGGTTTGAACCACTGTCCTCGGTTGTGAATCGAGTCCAGATGAACTTAGGTGAAGATATACTAGCAACGTCATTACAGTCTGTTTCAAATGTTCGACAGAGATCGTCAGTCGTAGTGCCTGGCGAGTGGTAAAAGCAAGTATCTCGACAACCCATGCTCAGATGTTTTTAGTGGGTGAGAGATCTCGAGAAAGACCTGGCCTCGGCTACAGCCCGACACCCTCTCTGTCGACATAGGTCAGGGCATCACGGACAAAATTACGTCCGCCGCTATCTTATTGAAAGACAACGGCACAGAACTCCAAAATACGGCAGAGCCACCGGCATTAACACGTCAGAAATGTAACGGCTGCTGTCCATAGAACAGGCTACGCGAACAACAGGCGATCGTATAGCGTACCCAGTGTCTCGCTGTCCCATCACGCCAAGTGATGGTCGCATACGACGATGATGAATGCAGTCTGGCAATATTCTTCCTTCTTGTAGCCTCCACACTGTGATGGATCCTTCCTGATACCGTACACAGAACCAGTAGTGCCATTCATGTGTCCAGTGCTGTCGACCTTTCTCTGCTGTTTCATCAAAGAAAGCAGCAACAATGAACGTCGTAATGGCAGTTCATGGCGCTTCGGACGTCGTCGAATTGCTATTCTTCTACGATCAACAGGTGCACACTGCACGTCTCCTACCAGTGTGCTGATCATCTCGGGCTCGTTCCCCCTGTATTTAACTAGATGACATCAAGCAGCCAATTATTGGCCACTAAAAAATACAACCGTTTGTAACATTCTCGGATGTCAAGTGCACAATAAAAAGCATGGGCCTAACTCATGATAACACTAGAAGGAGGGTTTATGAACTTTCCCAAATGTGGAAGGTCGTCTAAAAATCAAACATATAAAGCCAACAAGAGGGTTGATGCACTTCTTAACCGTTCATGAGCCTTGTCCTGCTTATGTCTGCAGGAAGTGGAAAGGACCATCACAAAATTCAAATGGCTCTGAGCACTATGGGACTTAACTTCTGAGGTCATCAGTCCCCTAGAACTTAGAGCTATTTAAACCTAACTAACCTAAGGACATCACACACATCCATGCCCGAGGCAGGATTCGAACCTGCGACCGTAGCGGTAGCGCGTTCCAGACTGTAGTGCCTAGAACCGCTCGGCCACTCCGGCCGGCAAAGGACCATTACAGAGTGTGAATGTGTAAAGACATAGGGCACTGAAAACGTCGTGTCTGAGTGACCTACATAGGCCCCCTATACTCTAAGACAAAAGACGGACCACCAAAGAATTGTCCGAATGGGCTGGAAATCGGTAGATGTGACGTACATGTACAGATAAACAAACAATTACAGTTTCAGAAAAAATTAATGATTTTTTTCACTGGAAGGAGCTTCACAAATTCATAAAGTCAATAACGCGTTGGTCCACCTCTGACCCTTGTGCAAGCAATTATTCGGCTTGACCTTCATTGGTAGAGTTGTTGGAAGTCTTCCTGAGGGACACCATACCTAAGTCTGCCCAAGTGGTGCGTTAGACCGTCAAGATCCCGAGATGGTCGGAGGGCCCTCCCCGTAATGCTTTAAATATTCTTAATTGGGGACAAATCCGGCAGCCTTGCTGGCCAACGTAGGGTTTGGCAAGCACAAAACAAACAGTACAAACTCTCGTATGTGCGGACAGGATGGGGGGGGGGGGGCATTATCTTTCAGAAATGGAAGCCAAGGATTGCTTTCCATGAAGGGCAAGGAAACTGATCGAAGAATTTCGTCGACGTACCGCTGTGCTGCAAGGATGTAGCAGACAACAACCAAAGAGATCCCGCTTTGGTAAGACATGACACCATAGACCGTCAGTCCTGCTTGTCGGGCCGTATGGGGAGATACAGTGAGGTTGGTATCCCACCGCTGTGTGTGGCGTCTCCAGCCTGGAGCAGGACCCTCCAATCATCTCGGGTTTTGACGACCTAATGCGCCAACTGGACAGAATTTGGCACGATATCCTTCAGCAGGACGTCCAACAACTCTAACAATGAATCGCAAGCCAAGTAACTGCTTGCACAAGGGACAGAGGTAGGCCAACGCTTTACTGACTTGCTCAATTTGAGAAACTCTTCCTCTTCAATTAATTATGTAATTTTTCCTGCATTGGACTAATTTGTATGTCAGCACATGTACATCTCATCTACCGGTTTCTGTGTCATTTGGATAATTCTTTCCTGTTTTTGTCTTACAGTGTACTTAGACGCGGCTGCAGAGTCGCGACAGGCGGTTTCATCAGGAAATGTAAGTGACCTGCTTGGAGATCAGACTCAATTTGCCATTTTGAAAAGACTCCTCCAGGCAATCTCATTGAAATCGTGTAACGATTTTGTAAACACATGGCTTCACAGCGCACCTCGCAGTCCGCTGCGGAGTGAATTCGGATACCGCCTAGGTCGGTGCCTTTCGAATACGCTAACTAAAATTTCATCCTTATTTTCACAACAGAAGAAAGCCATTTGTGCAGATTAAGAACGGTGCATTTTTTGCGCGCATCTGATTTACCGAACTTTTCTGGCGGAGATCGCTACACAGCATGGTTATAGGATGTGCTAGTGCACGTTGTCGCCATCCTTCAGACTTTGAAAAAGATCCAGTTATTGGCACGAGAGACACAGGAGCATCGTACCGACAGGTCGCAAAGGCAGATAGCTGTAGTGCAATTTCTACAGAACGAGTGGTGACGAGGCAGACCCAGGGCAACAGTGTGACAGGAAGAGTAGACAGGATTCCTTTTCGAAGGACTCCACCGGGAGAAGATCGTACGATTCTGAAATCGTGACAGAGATTACAGGCAAGATGTCCTCACGAACCGTCGGCTGTAGAGTACTAGAACCAGGGTTGCCACATCGAGTTGCCATACGTCGCTTGCTACTGACCCCGTATCAGAGACAACAGACGCTGGCACGGTGCAGAGCAGACCTCAACTGGAAGCCAGTGGCATTCTGTGGCGTTCAGCTCCGAGTCTCGCTTCTGTTTGTGACGGTCAGTTCGACGCCAACGTGTCCGCAGTCGGCCTGGTGATCAGCGGAATTTGTGATTCGTGAGATCCACATCTCTGCGCCTCCTGGAATCATGGTGTGAGGAACATTAACTAACACAACAGCACTGATTTCGTAATTTTTAAATGGAGGCTGAATGCACGCTAGTATGTGAATATGTGGCAGGACAGGTAAATTGTCTTGTACATGATGAGGATAAAAAATAGCATCTTCCAGCGGGCTAATGCGAGGCCCCATACTGCAGTTCACACCACAAATGCTTTGAAGAACGTACGGATCCTTGACTGGCCTTGTCAGTCCACTGATTTGTCACACACAGAGGATGTCTGGGATGCATTGGGAAGACGTTTGCTTTCTTACCAAGCTCCAGTTAGCTATCTTTACGAATCGAGACAGCATATATTTAGGCGCATGGCAAGAATTTCCTGAAGATCACATTCGGAAAGTGTTTGCTTCCACGCTCATGGGCGTCACACCTCATACCGACGATGGCGGACATCAGTTCCGAATGGAATGGAAGTCTGATCATTTAATATCTCATTTATGTGATTTACATCTCCACAAACTACGATAAACATCGGTCTGGAACTTTATGGTCTGACAAGTTTCAGTTCCCTATGTGTAACAGCTTGCACAGAGGCGTCCTCCCCACGCTCCGCCCTTACATGCAACGGGAGAACCTCTAATATATTAATATATTCCATAACAAAAAGTACCCTTTGCCACACACTTCACAGTGATTCGCCGAGTAAAGATGTATCGAATTGTTACCTCCTCTTGCCTCGTACTTGGTGCAATAATAGTATGTACTGGGAGTTAGCTTTCCGTCGTTGCATTGACAGACTAATATCGCACAAGGAGGTTAGGAGGCCGAGTGGTGCGACCAACCCGTGGCGAGCCCCTTGCCTTGAGTCAGCTGTGCCCACTGGAGGGTAGCCATATACATACCCAGCCACGGCACGCCTAGTGCAGCCGAGCAGGTGTGCGCCTGTTTGCCCGCATAACGTAGTGGCCGGCAGTCTGTCATCACCTCTTACAAGTAGTGACATCACCACAAACACGCTCTGCTCCACAAGCGCTCCTCAGTAATTTTTAAGCTCTATTTCTAAATTAGACAATTCCAGTCATTCCAAGTGTTTCGAAATGTTATCGAAAGTTTTTTTTAAAAATTAATAGAGGCGTGAAACACTTTAGCAAATTCAAACTGTATGTTGGGGCGGGACATGAACCCAGCTCCCTGCCCGCACACGTAGATCTAATCTACCAGCACTACATGTACACTGTAAGACTTTCGGCGAGATGTTTGGTTGTTGTTGTTGTGGTCTTCAGTCCTGAGACTGGTTTGATGCAGCTCTCCATGCTACTCTATCCTGTGCAAGCTTCTTCATCTCCCAGTACCTACTGCAGCCTACATCCTTCTGAATCTGCTTAGTGTATTCATCTCTTGGTCTCCCTCTACGATTTTTACCCTCCACGCTGCCCTCCAATACTAAATTGGTGATCCCTTGATGCCTCAGAACATGTCCTACCAACCGATCCCTTCTTCTGGTCAAGTTGTGCCACAAACTTCTCTTCTCCCCAATCCTATTCAATACATCCTCATTAGTTATGTGATCTACCCATCTAATTTTCAGCATTCTTCTGTAGCACCACATTTCGAAAGCTTCTATTCTCTTCTTGTCCAAACTATTTATCGTCCATGTTTCACTTCCATACATGGCTACACTCCATACGAATACTTTCAGAAATGACTTCCTGACACTTAAATCAATACTGGATGTTAACAAATTTCTCTTCTTCAGAAACGCTTTTCTTGCCATTGCCAGCCTACATTTTATATCCTCTCTACTTCGACCATCATCAGTTATTTTGCTCCCCAAATAGCAAAACTCCTTTACTGCTTTAAGTGCCTCATTTCCTAATCTAATTCCCTCAGCATCACCCGACTTAATTAGACTACATTCCATTATCCTTGTTTTGCTTTTGTTGATGTTCATCTTATATCCTCCTTTCAAGACACTGTCCATTCCATTCAACTGCTCTTCCAAGTCCTTTGCTGTCTCTGACAGAATTACAATGTCATCGGCGAACCTCAAAGTTTTTATTTCTTCTCCATGAATTTTAATACCTACTCCGAATTTTTCTTTTGTTTCCTTTACTGCTTGCTCAATATACAGATTGAACAACATCGGGGAGAGGCTACAACCCTGTCTTACTCCCTTCCCAACCACTGCTTCCCTTTCATGTCCCTCGACTCTTATAACTGCCATCTGGTTTCTGTACAAATTGTAAATACCCTTTCGCTCCCTGTATTTTACCCCTGCCACCTTTAGAATTTGAAAGAGAGTATTCCAGTCAACATTGTCAAAAGCTTTCTCTAAGTCTACAAATGTTTGGTAGCATTAGGTAAATCGATACAAATCTGTGTTGATCGATATTGACAGCTTTCCTATCGCTATCAACTTCAGAGTAGAACACTGTGCGTAATGGTCAAAAATGATAACACATGATTCGATTTCAAACTCAATTACGCACAACCTTTTCCCGACCCTTACTTTTGTAAGTTACTTATGGTTTCGTGAACGTAAATTCGATACCGCCCTGCTGCACCCGAACTCCACAGGGATTCTTGTGCTTACAGTCCGTCGCTGAACTATCATGGTTGTAAGAAATGATGAGGTGGATACTAGCTTTATAAAGCCTGTGGCATATAGCCTACGAAACAACAGAAGTTAAGCGTTGTGATCCCAGTTCGGCTTGCAAAACCCCCTATCCAGAACTTTCATAACTGGGGACACGGCTGTACAGAAAAAGATTTATAGAACGACGACATTCTTCAGCGTATTACTCAAAATGAATACACAGTCAATCTGCTGTCATAGAACCATATGATTGAGATTCCCGTTCTTCATAACAGACTTCCACTCTTCGGCAAAGCTATGTGTTTTTCTTCTCGACTGACATAAGTTACCCATCCTTATCAAACGAGCTAGCTCAACAGCCGTATCCCACATTTAACTGTGCTATTCTGGCCGAGTAAAATTTCTGTTCGAGTTTGCATTCACGTAACATCAATTTGTATCAACGCAGAGACAAAAGATTATTATGCAAACTAGCGTGACGACTAGCTCATTACGTAGAAGAGAGACACCCACACTAAGGTCTGGACAAAGTTCGGAGAGCAAATCAACTGCATTCTTTTCAACTGAACGACTATAGCTCAACGTTCACGCAAGTAAAACTTTTTATACCCCATGACAGCAACCACAAACGTTATCAATATGGTGACCAGATGTAGGAATTGCGCACTGGTGGATATGATTTACAGTCACCTTTCTCCGGCACGTTATCCAGTGTTAAGCGTGCTACCGTGTCTGGAAGTATTCTACCTGCCGACATGTCCCGTCATAGAAAGACGGGCATGAAACACTCGCCGGCCATTGTGGCCGAGCGGTTCTAGGCGCTTCAGTCCGGAACGGCCCTGCTGCTACGGTCGCAGGTTCGAATCCTGCCTCGGGCATGGATGTGTGTGATGTCCTTCGGTTAGTTAGGTTTAAGTAGTTCTAAGTTCTAGGGGACTGGTGACCACAGATGTTAAGTCCCATAATGCTCAGAGCCATTTGAACCATTCGAAACACTCATCAATTCCAATGTGCGGCATAACAAGAATATTACCTCATTCGTGGCATAAGATTCGTAGGCTCCGCTACCTCACAGCCAAGCTGTCAGCTTCCAATCTAATCTAGACATCGGACTACGCCACAGATCAGAATGTCACAACTAAGGCTTCATATTCAAATTTCTTGACTTCGAAACAATCAAACAGTCACATTCGAACCGAGCTTACACCTCGGCCTGCACTACAAATCAGTCTATCACCACAACCTGAATTACTAAACTAATACTGAATCCAATTATATATTGTTAGGTTTCTGTGCTAGTCTGTTTGCGCATGTGTGACGTCACACGACATAATTACGACACTGGTCAAATCTTTATCCTTCGAATGCCTTGACTGCCGCCTACTTACGGAGAAATAACCACCGCGACAAAATACGTATATCAGACCTCACATGGAACGAGTTAGGTGCACATTTTTCCCAAGTGCAACGGGAGAGTGAAACGGTCGGCAGCCGCCCGTTGTGACCGCGCGGCTTGAGGCGCCATGTCAATGATTGCGCGGCCCCTCCCGCCAGAGGTTCGAGTCCTCCCTCGGGCGTGCGTGCGTGTGTGTGGTGTGTGTGTGTGTGTGTGTGTGTGTGTGTGTGTGTGTGTGTGTGTGTGTGTGTGTGTGGTTCTTAGCGTACGTTACTTTAAGGAGTGTGTAAGTCTAGGGACCGACGACCTCAGCAGTTTGGTACCTTAGGAACTCACACACATTTGAACATTTTGAAACGGTCGACAAATGACCTCAGAGTGGTTCTATTAACCCTCTGTCAAGCACTTAAGGGCGAATTGCACAGTAATCATGTAGAAACAGAAAGCCGACAACCGTTATCGGTTGGTTCAAGACACCTCTTTATTGTTTCGATGACAGTGGTAATTGTTTCTACAGCTTAGCGGCAGTGGTTGGATCATAAGAGATATGGTGAAACACGATGCCAGCACATGGCGTATCAGCAATAAGGGTCCCGCCGAGCTTAATATCGCAATCCGATAGACCTGTCACCATCAACACTGTCACATGTTCTTTCCCTTCAAGACATTGTGCTGAAGTTTGGAATCTGATCGACGACTTTAGTAACAAGTCAGGCGATCGTGATTCTTGATCCACAGTCGTTACTCCCATTGCCAGCTTGATACTGGAGATAAAAAAATTCTTCTCCCACAAGAGCTCGAACCGAGTACCCCAGAGTCGAATTCCAACGAACAAAACTGACGCAAGCCATCTTCTCATGGGATGTGAAAAGGAGCGTGGGCGAGGAGCAGGTGACGTCTCAGCATGAAATTCCAAGTTCCACTACAAAGGCATAATGCGAGAAAAAAGGATATGGCATGTCAGATTTTTGTCTCACGGAGAGGAACGTCGGCACTGGTATGCAACATGTTTTTACGTTACAAGTAGAAGAAAGGAGCCGCCATGTTGTATGGCGTTAAACATGGTATTTGGTGGATTTTATTTATCACAGAGTACATGGTATGAGAATTAGCGGTTTCAAACCATCAGAAAATTCAGCATCTATAGAAAATGCGTCGTTTTAGCTACTATTTGTTACAATAAAATGACAGGAGATTGCATGTCGGTAGCTACAGGCTCCCTGTAGTTGATGTTCGTAGTGTTATAACTAGGGTGCTACAAATGTATGCCATTTCAGTGCTACGATTCAGTGATGCTCTATCAAAAGCTCGTCTTTTTCTTTAGTTCCCATATTAAATATCATATAATGACATCTGTAGATACAGTATTTAGACAGTGTATACCACAGTTGCAGAAGCGGCTGCGATGTCGAAGCTGTGGCTCAGTTAAAAGCGCCGTGAGCTGAGAGTTGTGGAAAGAAAGGTAACGGGTCCACCTACATCCAAATTTTTTTCACCTATGTTTTCTTAAAGATACTGGATCTTTGTTATTTATTTAATAGAAATATTGTCTTAAAATTCGAGTGCTAACGACTGGAATGTTTCCTCAGTGGCCAGAAATCTTGACGTTACTGCCAGTCTGTTTCTGAAAGAAAACACAAGCTACACACACAATGTTTTGGGTATTGTGAAGCTCCCTGTAAAATTTGTGTCTTGCTGGTAAATATAGTTTTAAATGATGGTAAGCAGCTACGGAAAAAGCTCCTCTTCTATACGAGTGAAATTACGAAACGAATCTCGATCTTTAAATGTCTGATGAAGTACTTCATTTTAGAGTGTTGATAGTCAATACATCATCGAGAAAAATTGATATTACGCATCCACAAATTAACGATAAATACTATACCTTAGCCATATAAAACCGAAAGTGGTTTGAAAATACAGCTGAGTTTACGAATAACTTCTACTAGTATCCCAGATCGTTCAGCAGCATTATGTAGTGCAGTGTAGTGTAGCGTACGTAGACATTATGTTGTGTTCCGCTATTCTTCGAAAACCGGTAACAGAGTTAACGCAGCTGTTATACGCTCGTTCTGCATGGTTTGCTAGGTAAATAAATCCGACAACGGCCGCTTGAGAGCGCTGAGACCGCAAATCACGTTAACCAGCTCGTCCCGTGTGCTGACGACGCTCCTGCTCTCGTGAGGTCAGACTGCGTCCTCTCCCACGTCAGCGGTTCTACACATGCACCAATTTAACGGCCGCCCGAATTTCGTGGCGGCCTACTCGCTGCCCGACCAACTGCACTGAGCGATTACAGCTCCACCCTGTTCCTACCACCGACTGCTAATTATCTAACTTTCACTCACAAGGGGAGGCCGCCAATTGTGAAATTCATATTCGATTCATACTGCGCATAATAAAAGCTCATGGCCAGAGGTGCAATGTGGCAAAGCACCAAGATGCACTTCTCAGCCGTTGTCGAGAAAATCGACAGTTAAAAGAAACCGTTGCAATGAAATACTCTCTACGATAAATAACTTTCTACAGCGTTGTGGTGCAGCGGTAAGCGCTCGGGTTTGTAATACGAAGGTAGCTGGTTCGAATCTCGCGCCATGCAAATTTTTTTTTTTAGTATTTGCTTTTTGTAATTCATATATATATATATATATATATATATATATATATATATATATATATATATATATATATATAATTCCTGGCAATCAGTTGCAACAATTATGCATATAATAAGTTGTTGAAAGTCGTTTGTCGTGGAAAAACTGGCGACTTCGAACATCATTATGTTTTCCGCAAACAAAGTTGTATTTCACAAATGTTATTAATTGTCTTCATAATGTTAACCACGTATAGTTAACGGAAGACGTAGAAACGACGTTCCGAAACGAATACGTATAGCGTAAGTCAAACGTTCGAATTAGAATAGAAACCCTACGAACACAAATTTGCTGTGGCAGATATGAAATATAAACTCCGTTACTCGCTCGTTACACTTGAAGGACAGATTTTGAATGGGCCGAAACGAGCCGCCGCATAGCAGCGTAGTTGCCTGCTAACTTCGAAAGAAGGTAGATGCGGTCCCTAGCGCAACTTATAACATCGTCGAAAATCAGTGCGGACGGGAGAGCTTTGATACACCCTGTTAAACAAACGGAAAAATGGAGGCGGTACAATTGGAGAGCGATTCGCCTTCACCAACATGCATAAGCAATTCATATATATATATATATATATATTTGAATTACAAAAAACTAATAATAAAAAAAAGTTGCATGGCGCGGGATTCGACGCGGCGACCTTCAGATTACGAACCCGAACGCTTAACGCTGCGCCAGGACGCTTTGGAAAACTATTAATCGTAGAGAGTATTTCACCGCAACGGTTTCTTTTAACTGTCGATTTTGTCTACAACGGCTGAGAAGTGCATCTTGGTGCTTTGCCACATTACACCTCTGGCCATGAGCTTTTATTATGCGCAGTATGAATCGAATCTGAATTTCACAATTGGCGGCCTCCCCTTGTCAGATTAAGTTTTAGGCGATGCCACTTAATAGTACACGGATGCAAAAAATTGAGATTTGCCTTCGTGGTTTTAAAAACTAAACATGCTCAAAAAAAAAAGCTGAGAGAAAGCTGTGGAGAAAGAAACGACTCGTGCAAAGAAAGAAAATCACTTACGCTCTGTTACTTAAGAGGCTGGGAGCAGCTGATTTTTGGATTTATTTAAGAACGGATGAAATACGCTTTTCGGAACTACTGAACGCCATCCGACCACATTAATCAAGAAAGAACTATAGCTGTAAGAGGCTGTACGCTGCGGGGAGAGGCTGTTTTGCTACATTACGCCTTCTTGCCGCTGGAAGAATTTGCAAGTGCCTCAAACTCATTGCAGTTGTATTCCCACAATTATTGTATAAAATTATTCCCGAAACCTGCATCGTGATTTATAGTTGCCCGAGGATAGTGAAAACTTTATGATTTTATTTATGTATGATACATAAAGGATTTTCCTTATAAGTTTAAGAAACTTGTATCAGATTACAAGAAGGAAGACAACAAATTGTGGTGTCCCACATCAGGCAACAAATGCAGCAACAGATTCATCAGAAAAGTTTGTAACTGTTAGAGCTATAAAAATGTCCTACACTTCCCTCATAGCTCAACTTCTAACAACGAGGCAAGTATTTTATGAATAAAACTCAATCAAATGCCTGTATTCCGTATCGGAAATGAAATCTAAAACCTAATCTGTCTGTGTGTGCCGACCAGGGTGGCCGAGCGGTTCTAGGCGCTACAATCTGGAACCGCGCGACCGCTACGGTCGAAGGTTCGAATCCTGCCTCGGGCATGGATGTGTGTGATGTCCTTAGGTTAGTTAGGTTTAAGTAGTTCTAAGTTCTAGGGGACTGATGACCTCAGATGTTAAGTCCCATAGTGCTCAGAGCCATTTGCACCATTTGTCTGTGTGTCGTTTTATAGATTTCATTTCCAATATCTGTCGGAAATAAAACCTAAAAGCCAAGATACAGAGTCGTCGGACACTTATCCATAAAAATATATATCTCTTTTACTGCCTGTGTACCACATGAAACCATTAAGGATTCGTTAAGTGCTTCATTTCTTGCACCTCTACTCCTATACTCCTCGCACTATGTATTCCACAAACATCTGCAGTCTTCGAACTTCTGCATAATGCCTGTCATCAAAGTTCTGTCCGCCTGACACTCCTTCATCTTAGCCATATTTGAACAGCGTTTAATCTCTTGCTCAAAGAGAAATGACGGAATTGTTGACTGGCGGTCAGCACGACACTGCTACAAATGGCACGTTTTATTGGGCAAATAGGGTGGGGGTTGGGTGATCATACCCAACCGACCGCCTGGTATGATAAATCCGTAGCTCGGTCAGCCAAAAAGCCTTACAAACATCCAATTTGTTGATCGGTCTATCAATTGGTGAATATTGGCGGAGGGGGGGGGGGGGGAGCAGCTGGCTTTAGAAACTTCAGCTATGGAGGGGAGGGGATAGGGACAGGGTGCGGGGTTGATAAAACAAGCTATTTTCTAGCTGGATTCAGCAGCATTTTCAGCTTTTTCATCGACTACGCTGTTCTCGACAGGAAAATAACGAAGCCGGAGTTAATACTGAAGGCTTGGATAACGAAACTTCCTGGCATATTAAAACAGTGAATCGGAATCTGGAAATTTGCTTGCCTCCGGATAATGATCATCCCGATTGAGGTATCCGTGCACGACAAACAGCCCTACTTTTACCGGTACCTCTCTCCTACTCTCGAAACTCCACAGAAGCCCACACAGCTTTCAAGGCTAACACGTATGGAAGGAAGGAAGGAGTTAAGTTCGGCACACAGTTTTCATCTGCCAGGAAGTTTCAAAACAACGCACACTTTATTACAGAGCGGACGATTCGTTCCGGTCTTACAGATGGCGATCTTAGTGTACTGAAGGGCAAGTCTCATTCAAATGAATAAGGGCAATATAATATTCACGAGCACGTGAAATAACCAGAAAGTGAAGGGCAATTCTCATTCAAATGAATAAGTGCAATAGACTATAATATCCACGAGCACGCGAAAGAAGCAGAAAGTGTCCGGTTGCAACGTAAGTGACAACTACCTGCAGCAAATCACGTCGTTTAAATTTCCAGGATTATTATCACAAAGCAACGTGAAGAGACGCGTGCTCGTGAACTTAGTTGCAGTGGAAGTAAAAGAGAGTCGTGAATTTCGATGGGAGTGTTCTGAACAAATCGAAGTGTCTTTTAAGGGTAGTTTATAGAAGAATCTGGTACGACATATGCTAGAGCATTTAGGGACCTTATCAAGACGGTCTACCACAAAACGCCTAAGTATTTAGCGAATTAGGTGGATCAACGATTAAGACGCTGGACTCTCATTCTGCAGCGCGGCAATTCAAATCCTCGTTCGACCATCCTCAAAAATGTTCAAATGTGTGTGAAATCTTATGGGACTTAACTGCGAAAGTCATCAGTCCCTAAGCTTACACACTTCTTAATCTAAATTATCCTAAGAACAAACACACACACCCATGCCCGAGGGAGGAATCGAACCTCCGCCGGGACCACGCGCACAGTCGATGACTGCAGCCCCTTAGACCGCTCGGCTAATCGACCATCCTCATTTAAGTTTCCTGTGATTTCCCAAGAATGCTTGAGGCGGGTAGCGGCGTGGTTCTTCTCACAAAGATTTCGCTAATTTCCTTTTTCGTCTTGTGTTCCGTGTGCAATGACACCGTCGTCAAAGGCACGTTAAAACCTAATCTTCATTCCTCCACCTTGGAAGCTAGGTTTGTTACAAGTCGGTGTAGCACATACTGCTGTCTCTGAGGACGTGTTTAAGGAGACCAAACATATAAGGTCATCACATCACTATTCAGCCCCCCCAGAACGGAATCAGAGCGACCCATCTGTCTGTGTATTGAGGAAACGCTATGTGCAAATGTGAGAACGTTTTTTAAATGTTTGTGTAGCGTGTACCTTAGGCGGGGCGTGGGTACTAGCCCAGCGTGTGAGAAACCGTCTCACCAGGCTTCGTCGTGAATCCCCGAAGCGCATTCAATACGGGTCAGACTCCTCTTCCCGCGTTCTGAAAAAGCCGGCTGTCCAGGCAAGTATACCACATAATACAGTGAGTAGAAGTTACGTAGTGGCCCTCTCCCATTTTCGTAGTTTATGGGCGCTGTATGTACATAACGTGCACTAAAATTTAAGTTAATGACTTGACTATCATATAAAATAGATTTTGTTAATTAACCCAGCAATTTTAGTTTCCCTAACGAAAAGTGCATTAAAACTGGTTCAATGAGTTAAAGATAGCACGAATGTACACATTATATTATGCTACAGATGTTTTGTTACCTAATCTTTTATTTCGGAATCTCTTTCGTTGGATTTTGCAACTCAGAACCAAATTGTCGCATGCCAAACTACCTTACACGTTTTTATTTCAATTTATTCGTCTTCGGGACATACCCATGCTGCTATCTCAACAGTCCATTGTCAATTATGACCATAAGATCGTAAGGACAACACCTAGACCTCGAGTGGAGTGAATTTCGACCCGGCCGGGAACCGAAGCCAAGCTCCTTCGGTTTGCAATTGGCCGTACGCGCAGCTACCGAGGCGGAGATAACCTAGAAATTGTGAAGTACGCTTCGGAGATCGTACTATCACCACAATCAAGATTCGCTAAGGGGGGGGGGGGGGTGCTGTTCTATCAAACTCTAGCCCAAAAGTGTATCAGATATGCTCTGTGATGTGAAATAGGTGTTGTTGTTAGAAAGCTGACGTTTTCAGGAGACGCTGTTTGGTAAATTTAGAAAGCTGATACTGGTGGTAACCTCGCTCCACGATGCGGAACGGATATTTGCAATAAAGTTCCCTCCACCACGTGATTAGTTGCCTTATCCACTACAGCTCTTTACTGTTGAAAGCTGTTATATTTAACTGGCACGTTATCGATGTTACCGGGAATCGAACCAGAGACCTCGGTGCCTTCTGCCCACGCTCCGTCCCCGCAGTGCGGCACAGATGACGTCATTGTGTCAGTAGGACTCACCTGTAGACAGCAGCGAGCGCGACAGCTACCAGCGCCGCGAGGACGCAGAACGCGGTCACAAAGTCCACCATGGTGCTGTGGTATAGAGCTGTCTGCAGCTGCAGTCCGTTCTGTGCTGCGCCGGCGGGGCTCAACTGAATGGGCCGCTCGGTGCAGCCACAGGTCTGGAGCGGCGCGGTGGGCGCGGCTGGAGGCGGCAGGGTGGGGGCAGCGGGGCGCGCCCCTCCCCTCCCCTACCACCCCCAGACGCAGCTCGCCTTGCAGTGCGCGCGGCGCATTCCTGTCTGCTGGAAATAGACGCCGACGCCCCCGTCGCCTCCGAGTCTATTCTGGAGGAACACCGAGTCCCCTGGAGTCCTTGCTCGCTCGCCGCACACAGTGTTCCGCAGCAAATGAGTACTGCTGCACTCTGCCGCCGATATCTCAGCCTTAATAATAACTTTGCGGACAGTCATAAACTGGAGTCCCTAGCTGCGTTTTTTTTTTGTTTTTTTCTTGTTTTCCTTTCTTTTTGCCTGTATGTGACGGCTAATCTCATGAACTATTGTAGGGATTTTGGTACGGTTTTCATTAATACAGGGTAGGCCTGATGTCCCGATACCCTCCAGTATAGAAAATTAATCGATTTGATTTTAGTGCTGTTTTGTCGAGAACTGACATTTTGAGATAGTGGCTGTGTTTCAAACACATGCTGATTCTTGCAGAGAAGAAAAACAGCAATCAGTTTTAATAATGCTATTTATTCACCTAAACACCGCAGTTACTGGTTTCGAAGAAAGAAGGAAAGAAGTTTGGTTTTAACGTCCCGTCGACAACGAGTTTATTAGAGATGGAGCACAAGCTTGGAAGGTGTAAAGGATGGGGAAGGACGTCGGCCGTGCCGTTTGAAAAGAACCAACCAGGCATTTGCCGATAGCGATTTAGGGAAATCACGGAAAACCTGAGTAGCCGGACGTGGATTTGAACTGTCGCTCTCCTGATTGCGAGTCAGGTGTGCTAGCCACTGCGCCACCTCACTCGGTATCGGTTTGGAAAGGACAGGTTCGTCATCAGCCGGCTTGTTCACGTTAAGATACATTTTTGTTGTAGCTTACATTCTACTCCCCCTTCTAGCGAAAATTCCTTGGGGTAGTGGTGCCCTACAACCAAAACGTGAGGTGAGAAACTGTCTGTTTAACTACAACTGTCCCTCATAACGATTTCAGACGAAGTAAACAGATCACGAAAGTGAAAATGTTTTAGTTACTTACGTCGAAAATTCTGCACCATGATGTTGGAATGCTGACTACTTGTGTTCATGCAGTACCGAAAACTATACGCAGCATTTTTTTGATATATATGTACACATATAATGTAAGGCACCACTCACACTCACCAAAAAGTTTTGCCACATGGATGAATGTTCACAAAGATGGCGATATCATAACTTTAAAAATGGCAAAGAATTTCTTTCTCAGAGATGTTTCGATGTATGCAAGAACGTCACAGTAGAAACTTACAAACCAAAAATGTTTCATTGCTTAAAGTTTATATTACATGAGAACTTCTTACAGTTACGATAACAAATAAAGAAGCCATTTTGTTATAAAATGTTACTAGAGTGACATTACACGAATATTATGGTAAAACTGGAACCATTATTTACTTTGCATCCAGTGTATACCATAATATTTACACGACAGTAACATTTTCTAACAAACTGGCTTCTTTATTTGTTTATCTTAACTGTAAGCAATTCTCGTGTAACATAAATTTTAAGTAATGAAATATTATGGTTGTGATATGGCCATCTTTGTATACTTCCTTCCATGTGGCAAAACCTTTTTTATGTGTGTGTGAGTGGTGCTTTACACTATGTGTGTAGTTCATATGTGTCAAAAAATTGCTGCATATAGTCTTCGCTAACTGCGTGAATACAAGCAGTCAAGATTTTAAACATGGCTGAAACAGCAACTGTTGAAACAGCAACTGTTAATAAATCTTTATCCTGCAACTGTTTTGGCTGTCATCATTTACCGTGAACAAGTAGTCAACATTGCAACAAAATAGCGCGAAATTTTCGACGTAACTAGAACATTTTCACTTTCATAATTTGTTTACATCGTTCAAAACAGTTATGAGGCACAATTACAGTTAAATAGACAGCTCTTCAAGTCACTTTTTGGTTGCAGGGCACCACTACCCCAAGTAATTTTCACTACAGACGGGATTAAAAAATGGAAACCAGTGTAAACTACAACAGAAATGTATCTTTGTATGAACAAGCCGTCTGATGATGAACCTGTCGGCTAGCAACTGGTGAAGACGCTGTGTATGTGAATAAATAGCATTGTAAAAAGTGGCTGTTGCTGTATCTTCTCTGCAACGATCAGCCTTTGATTAGATTTGTTTTAGTACAAGTACATACTTACGTACAGGGTGTTTCAAAAATGACCGGTATATTTGAAACGGCAATAAAACCTAAACGAGCAGCGATAGAAATACACCGTTTGTTGCAATATGCTTGGGACAACAGTAAATTTTCAGGCGGACAAACTTTCGAAATTATAGTAGTTACAATTTTCAACAACAGATGGCGCTGCAAGTGATGTGAAAGATATAGAAGACAACGCAGTCTGTGGGTGCGCCATTCTGTACGTCGTCTTTCTGCTGTAAGCGTGTGCTGTTCACAACGTGCAAGTGTGATGTAGACAACATGGTTTATTCCTTAGAACAGAGGATTTTTCTGATGTTGGAATTCCACCGCCTAGAACACAGTGTTGTTGCAACAAGACGAAGTTTTCAACGGAGGTTTAATGTAACCAAAGGACCGAAAAGCGATACAATAAAGGATCTGTTTGAAAAATTTCAACGGACTGGGAACGTGACGGATGAACGTGCTGGAAAGGTAGGGCGACCGCGTACGGCAACCACAGAGGGCAACGCGCAGCTAGTGCAGCAGGTGATCCAACAGCGGCCTCGGGTTTCCGTTCGCCGTGTTGCAGCTGCGGTCCAAATGACGCCAACGTCCACGTATCGTCTCATGCGCCAGAATTTACACCTCTATCCATACAAAATTCAAACGCGGCAACCCCTCAGCGCCGCAACTATTGCTGCACGAGAGACATTCGCTAAGGATATAGTGCACAGGAATGATGACGGCGATATGCATGTGGGTAGCATTTGGTTTACTGACGAAGCTTATTTTTACCTGGACGGCTTCGTCAACAAACAGAACTGGCGCATATGGGGAACCGAAAAGCCCCATGTTGCAGTCCCATCGTCCCTGCATCCTCAAAAAGTACTGGTCTGGACCGCCATTTCTTCCAAAGGAATCATTGGCCCATTTTTCAGATCCGAAACGATTACTGCATCACGCTATCTGGACATTCTTCGTGAATCTGTGGCGGTACAAACTGCCTTAGACGACACTGCGAACA
Organism: Schistocerca piceifrons; assembly: GCF_021461385.2. Lineage (NCBI taxonomy): Eukaryota > Metazoa > Arthropoda > Insecta > Orthoptera > Acrididae > Schistocerca > Schistocerca piceifrons. Next base: position 539,100,474 of record NC_060138.1, read on the forward strand.
CCTCGTGGTTTATGCAAGATGGTGCCCAGCCACATCGCACGGCCGACGTCTTTAATTTCCTGAATGAATATTTCGATGATCGTGTGATTGCTTTGGGCTATCCGAAACATACAGGAGGCGGCGTGGATTGGCCTCCCTATTCGCCAGACATGAACCCCTGTGACTTCTTTCTGTGGGGACACGTGAAAGACCAGGTGTACCGCCAGAATCCAGAAACAATTGAACAGCTGAAGCAGTACATCTCATCTGCATGTGAAGCGATTCCGCCAGACACGTTGTCAAAGGTTTCGGGTAATTTCATTCAGAGACTGCGCCATATTATTGCTACGCATGGTGGATATGTGGAAAATATCGTACTATAGAGTTTCCCAGACCGCAGCGCCATCTGTTGTTGAAAATTGTAACTACTGTAATTTCGAAAGTTTGTCTGCCTGAAAATTTACTGTTGTCCCAAGCATATTGCAACAAACGGTGTATTTCTATCGCTGCTCGTTTAGTTTTTATTGCCGTTTCAAATATACCGGTTATTTTTGAAACACCCTGTATATGTCGGTATGTTCCTCGTCATGCCGCAGACACATTTCCATACGACTCCATGTTCTTCTTGACATATTTATGAGCACGTCCTCTGTTCTTGTGCGAAATGCATCTTCAACCGCACTGCCCGGTTCTTCTTTTGTAGCGTAAACGATGTACAGATACAAGCTCCTTAATGGCTCCCCGTAACGAATTGTCAGATGTAATGAGATCAGGACATCTTGGTGGCCATTTCAAGAGAGCTGGTGTTTCTGATGAACCACGACCTATCCACCGTCCCGGAAAGTGTTCATATAGGAACTCGCGGACTGCAAGAACGCAGTGAGAAGGCACTCCGTCTTGCTGCAACCATACGCGTTCTGTGAGGACGCTATCTTCAAGCTGGGGTGCTAACCATGCTCAAAAGAGGAAAGGCCGCTGGACCTAATGGGATACCAGTTCCATTTTACACAGAGTACGCGAAGGAACTTGCCCCCCTTCTTGCAGCGGTGTACCGTAGGTCTCTACAAGAGCGTAGCGTTCCAAAAGATTGGAAAAGGGCACAGGTCATCCCCGTTTTCAAGAAGGGATGTCGAACAGATGTGCAGAACTATAGACCTATATCTCTAACGTCGATCAGTTGCAGAATTTTGGAACACGTATTATGTTCGAGTATAATGACTTTTCTGGAGACTAGAAATCTACTCTGTAGGAATCAGCATGGGTTTCGAAAAAGATTGATCGTGTGAAACCCAGCTCGCGCTATTCGTCCACGAGACTCAGAGGGCCATAGACACGGGTTCACAGGTAGATGCCGTGTTTCTTGACTTCCGCAAGGCGTTCGATACAGTTCCCCACAGTCGTTTAATGAACAAAGTAAGAGCGTATGGACTATCAGACCAATTGTGTGATTCGATGGAAGAGTTCCTAGATAACAGAACGCAGCATGTCATTCGCAATGGAGAGAAGTCTTCCGAAATATGAGTGACTTCAGGTGTGCCGCAGGGGAGTGTCGTAGGACCGTTGCTATTCACAATATACATAAATGACCTTGTGGATAACATCGGAAGTTCACTGAGGCTTTTTGCGGATGATGCTGTGGTACATCGAGAGGTTGTAACAATGGAAAATTGTACTGAAATTCAGGAGGATCTGGAGCGAACTGACGCATGGTGCAGGGAATGGCAATTGAATCTCAATGTAGACAAGTGTAATGTGCTGCGAATGCATAGAAAGAGAGATCCCTTATCATTTAGCTACAATATAGCAGGTCAGCAACTGGAAGCAGTTAATTCCATAAATTATCTGGGAGTAGGCATTAGGAGTGATTTAAAATGGAATGATCATATAAAGTTGATCGTCGGTAAAGCAGATGCCAGATTGAGATTCATTGGAAGAATCCTAAGGCAATGCAATCCGAAAACAAAGGAAGTAAGTTACAGTACGCTTGTTCGCCCACTGCTTGAATACTGCTCAGCAGTGTGGGATCCGTACCAGATAGGGTTGATAGAAGAGATAGAGAAGATCCAACGGAGAGCAGCGCGCTTCGTTACAGGATCATTTAGTAATCGCGAAAGCGTTACGGAGATGACAGATAAACTCCAGTGGAAGACTCTGCAGGAGAGACGCTCAGTAGATCGGTACTGGCTTTTGTTAAAGTTTCGAGAACATACCTTCACCAAGGAGTCAAGCATTATATTGCTCCCTCCTACGTATATCTCGCGAAGAGACCATGAGGATAAAATCAGAGAGATTAGAGCCCACACAGAGGCATACCGACAATCCTTCTTTCCACGAACAATACGAGACTGGAATAGAAGGGAGAACCGATAGAGGTATTCCGCCACACACCATCAGGTGGCTTGCGGAGTATGGATGTAGATGTAGATGTAACATGTGTACATAAATAATGTGCGCTATTCACCCTCGGTTCAAAAATGTACGGTCCAGGCAGACGATGTAATGTCATCACCGCGCATACCGCTACGTGAGGTGGGTTCGTGTTCCTTTTTAACTCTGTAATGAGTATACTCTTTGGAGCAAATGACAATATTTTTAGCCCGTGAGCTGCCATAAATGGCCCATTCATCCAAGACATAGCCTTGGCACGGTTCACTGCATTTCGCGGATGAGTTAACAAAACATAGCACGCTAAAACGCGCTCATTCCGTTCTGTAACCGATAACTCGTTCACGAACGTCGGTCGAAAAGGTCTGAAGTAAAGGCCCTTTTTCACGTGATCTCGGTACACCGAGCATGTTTACATGTAGTATTCATAGGGGATTGTTCAATAGAAATACGCACTTCTTTTTTCTTGTGTCTTCTTCCTACCACTACGCGGCCTGTCTTAAACTCTCCCAAGGGCAAAAGCACGTCTTTCCTATCCAGAAGTGTTGCCTTTCGCGGTGGAGCCTAATTAAATCATTCCTGGAATGCTCCCACAATATGTCACATTGTCTGCCCCGTATGTTGTCGTTCATGCACCTACATACTTATCACTAAGCGCTCTTCGGTAGTGTAACCATGTCCGCTCACACCTGTCGTGGTTACAAATTAAAACTCGACTGCGACTGCGAAAACATGAATTCCAGTAATTGATAAGACGTAACATAGCTACCAACTCCTGTAATAACATTTGCTACTAAACAGGGGTTACAGGGGTACGGAGACTTTCGCCCGACCCATAGACGCTGATTCACGAGGAAGGTTTGTGTGTGTCGTCCGGCAGTCGATATTAAAGGGACCCACACTAGCTCAATATTTATGGCGCAGTACTGAGTATTGCGGAATAATATTAACCGTCTCAGAGCAGTATTGACGATTTGTGCAGAATGTCAAAGGAGACTGTAGAGCTTTAAAAGTAACCACGCTCGCTCATTGTATTGCGCAATGTTTTGTAGTGTGTAAGGGCGATGTTGTGCAATGCACGACGGTTGCTGCTGAGACTTCGCGATTTGTTAACGTTTACATCTGCATCTATATCTACCTCTACATCTACATCTACATAAATACTCTGCAAATAACCCTTAAGCGCCTGGCACAAGCTTCATCAAACCACCTTCGCAGTAATTCACTCTTACTCCAATATCGTGCAGCGGGGATAAAACGCACACCTGTGTCTTTCCGTGTGAGCTCTTTGATTTCCCTTATTTTACGATGACGATTGTTTCTCCCTGTGCAGGCCGGCGTCAACAAAATATTTACGCATTCAAGGAGAAAACTGATGATTGAAATTTCGTGCTGCAACGAAAAACGCCTTTGTTTTAATTATATCCACACCAAATCCTGTGTCATTTCAGCGACACTCTCTCCCCTTATTCGCAAAATACAAAACCTGCTGCCCTTCTTTGAACTTTGTCGATCTACTGCGTCAATCCTATTTGGTAAGTCTTTTTAACAGATCTGTTACATATCCCCTTAGTGTCCTGCCAATGAAATGAAGTCTTGTTAGCCTTCCACACGACATTTTCTATGTGCTCCTTCCAATTTAAGTTGTTCGCAATTCTAATCCCTAGGTGTTTGGTTGAATTTCGGTCTTTAGACTTGACATTTATCGTGTAACCGAAGCTTAAAGGATTCCTTTTAGCACTCATGTGAATGATCTCACACTTCTCGTTATTTAGAGTCTACTGACAATTTTTGCACCATACAGATATATTTTCTAAGTCGTTTTACAATTTGTTTTGATCTTCTGATGACTTTGCTAATCTATAAATAACAGCATCATTTGCAAACAACCTAAGACGGCTGCTCAGGTTGTCTCTCAAATAGTTTATATAGATAAGGAACAGCAAAGGGCCTATAATACTAATGGCTCTGAGCACTATGGGACTCAACTGCTGTGGTCATCAGTCCCCTAGAACTTAGAACTACTTAAACCTAACTAACCTAA